>NW_027526295.1:243792969-244337969 GCF_048455015.1 Haemaphysalis longicornis | reverse complement strand
TACCTGAGGTAGTGATGCTACCCTAATCGTTAAAGTTTTAGCTATATCTCTTTCTTTATCCCTCTCCCCTCAGTATCGACTACGGTGAGGAGGCGGATGAAATGTCAGTGTTGCTTGCACCAAATATGATATATTTCTCTCTCTCTTCTGCAGAAAGTACGACTAGCGTCCGTAGCTTTGCGGGGTTTAATGTTCAAAGGGAATCTTAAGTATATTTTGGGGCAGAGCAGCCGGAGTGATGTATCAGGGTGTTTGTGGCGATGAATAGCCTGAGGGCAATAAACACTTCTCTGTGCAAACGAACCAAAACGAAGCGGACATCAGAAAGCCCCGATGGTTAAAGAAGAAATGAAGTCGGCTTTATCACAAGGGGAACTTCAGGTATTGTGTAGTGCGTTAGGTGTGCAGTATCTACAGCAAAAATCACTGAATACGAACAACAGAATTTGGATAGATTGGTAGAGAGGAGGAACGCAGTTATTAAAAGGAGAGAAAACAAATCTGCTGTCAAACAGACTGCGGGTGCGGCAATTTAGACTGACGTTTCAGAACGAACTCGGGGTTTTAACAAAACCCCGAGGATTAGAGTAGCGTGGTCTTACTGAAAGACAGTTTAGCTATGACAACCTCAGAATTACGAAAAGCTATTAACTGCATCTTTTAGGGTAGAAATGGAGACAAAACAAAAAAATACAACATGAGACAGCGCTCAACTTCAAACGGGCAGTTTATTTTTGGAAAGACGTAAAAAGAAAATCCGATCCCGCACAACATACGAGAGACTTTTACTTGAATGGCGAGACCAAGGCCGCATCAAAGTGAGCCTAATCTACCTCCTTGTTTGAAGGAGCCGCAGTAGCAAGGCTTGCAGATTCCTCTTTTTTACTACGCAGAAGGCAAGCCAAAAGAAAAAAAAGAACTTTCGTAGTATTCTGCACAAGAAAAGGACATCGTTGGGTAAGATTTCCCTTCTGAGGCTCTATTAAGCAAAGAGGCAGATTATCCTCTCTTCATTACGGCTTAGGTCTCGTTTTGAAGTAATCCTACTTAAATACAGCGTGTTATCTCTGCGGCTCCATCAAGCAAGTTGGTTGATTGGCTTCCTTCTATTAGGTTTGGGCCTGGTCATTGAAGTAACTCCCTGGCAGGCTCGCTGGTATGCGTTTGAATTTATTGTACAAAAAATCCTCCGTCGCATGCCCCCGCGCGAGGGACACGAGTAAATGCAGAGCATTGGGGTCGTTTACGTGGCGTAGGGTTGGTGGTGGTGGTGGTGGTAGTTGGTGGTGGTACGGCACGTCAACGACGGAGAAGCGGCCGCCGACGCTCGGCGGCCGCTTCTCGTGCGCGTACCGCGGGATCCGCGGCCCGACGCTGACGTGTCGCAGCCGCGTGTCGCGCACGAATCGAAGGGTCCGTGGCCCGACGCTGACGAGCAGACGCTGCTTCGTCCTGACGAAGGCCTGGATCCGCTGCTCGACGTTGACGCTTTGCCGCGGCTTCTCGTTCACGAAGGTCGGCGTCGGCGGCACGCTTACGACGCTTGCGTTCGGCGTCGGCAGCGCACCGCCTCGCCGCCTTGTCTTCTGCCGACGTCGACGAAGACGATGGTACGATGTCTTGTACTGGTTCCGTGACGCTGATTTGGATTGCGTCGCGGTACTAGTTGAAGGTCTTGCTTCCATCGCTTATCAACTGCGACCGCCGACGAACGCAAGAGAAGAGAGCGCAGGAGTTGACTGGAGTGGAGTCCGCGCCAACCCGCTTTATAGGGGGTGGTTGTATTGCGGTAACGTTTAGTGTTTGGGGGGTTGGTGCTATCACGTGTACACCACGCAGCTATCACGCCGCTAGCACGCCGCTGAGTCGCCAACGCACGCCGCTGACGACGTAGTTTGAATGAGTCAAGGATATAAGGCGCGTTCGTAGCCTTTGATTCTGTGTCGTTTTGTGGCGCAGTGGGTAGAGCACCATGTACCTTGCGTTCCGCCCGCAGGGTCGTGGGATCGAAACCAGGCGCCGGTAACTGTTATTTCTTTTTCTTTTTATAGTGTAGGGGGAGGCTGGCTGCTGCGGACGCCGACGCACGGGTGACATCGGGAGTTATACAAATGCTCTGCATTTTAAACGTAACTGTCAGTTGGTGTCTTGTGCTGTCAGGTGTCCTTTTACCCTGCTCTGTTTTTGCCCATGAGATGCAATATTCAGCAGTAGTTCTAGGTGGAAGACAACTTAAGAGGGAAACTGCTGACCTCCTATAAAACGACAACAGGAAGGTGTAAAAAACGAAGGACCAAATAAAATAGGCGGAATTTAGACAAATCATTAACAGATTAAAGCTGTGCTTGCATGGCAAAGGAGCAACCTTTTATTCTGAGAGATAACGTACGCAACGCACTCCGAAACAAAAGTACGTCGTAAAGAGACCACCAATGAGATTAAAAGCAAAATAAGTACAGCTGAAATTTATATGACAATGTTGGTTCTACCGAGCGCGCTATTCAAGCTAATAAGAAATTTTCTGGCCGTGCATACCTACTGCTCTGTTATGGGGCCATGAAGACAAAATACAAGTTTTTTTATTCGCAACATTTGTTGTTTTATAGTGCCCATAGCGTTTAATGGCAGCAAACGATACTTTATTCACTGATAAATAATCCAATTTAAACCAAAATTTCAATTGTCCGGCGTAATCGTGTTCCGTGATGTCAGCGATGTCGTATCCAGGGCAGGTATTTGAAACAAATGTTAAGTATGTTGATTAGGGCTGCAGCGCACGACGAAACGTCTTGTATTGCTTGGTTTACCGTCCGTACTTTAGATGGCGCCACAATACCGCTCAGGCCAGCAGTCCGCACTCGCTTTGTTATCTCCCGGATTTGCACCTGGCGTGTTTTTGTTCCAGCCGATAGTAATCAATCGTGAAACATTAGGTATGCTCGATAAACAGGGTCACGAAAGACATTGTCGCTTATACCAGTTTTTCAGTGTAAGCTCAACGCGCCTTACGGCTGTGCAGCTATAACCGGCATAGTGCACGCAGTAGGCACTGGTGCTTCTACGTTTACGTGTGTGGTAGTAATGCCCATTGTTTACCCAATCATTCTCAATGCTATAAGAAGAATATGCGTTACATTGAAGTGCAAAGTGCTCGTTGTGCAAGCAATTACATTAACTTACGTTTGCTTTTGCCGGCCTCAGCCAAACCCACAGTTGCCGATCATACGTCATAGGTTCTGATGCTTGAAATGAGCTAGTAGGTCGCATGGCCATTCTCTTTTTTTTTTCTAATTAGATAGGCTATTTAAGTGAAGTTTACGTTCGAAGTTGTGTCGTGTTATTCTAACGAGGCAATCTTTTGAATGACCCAGACTCGAATTTTGTGTTCATGGCTCCTTTAAGGGCGCTAAGAGTGGTGAGGGTGAAGGTGCGGGAACTGTAGGCCCCCTAAACCAAACCAAAATAAAAAGCTCCCACTATTATTATTCAGTACTGAATACTCTTACATATATTATTCACTAGTTTTATATTCCTCTTCTGTCCCCGCTGTATTAATGTTACATCATCTAGTTTCGTTTCCGCATTTCGCATGTGAGCTATTTCTCGAAGGCTCTTCTCAGGCCCGTTATTTTCCATGTCGCGGCACGCAAAAGGCCTGAAATGCGAAATCGAGCATAATAATTTAGAGCAGCCCCGTCGTCAACCCCCCACTGCTGCGCACTAACGACCACTTTGTCTCCGAAATCTATTTTTCTTTCGCCCACTTCCTCTATCTCGGTAGGCGTGCTCTAATGGTTTTGAAATTACCCGCGCGCATCAAGTGCAGATCCACTGTAATTTTTTTCCTGTCCCGTTCGATATTTCATTACCCCCGTCTCCGTGCTGCAGAACGTTCCAGCAACCTTGAAATAGGCGTCGTCCTTTGGTGCGAGAACTGCGTTGCGTTCCTACTCAATCCCTTCATGTCAAATGCGCGGTTCTCCGTGCAAAAATTTCAGGGTGCGGCGCACGTGACCGTAAATCGCTTAAGCCTGCACAGGCCAGTGGCGCTTTGGCCCTGCTCTGTACGGCGATTTCACGCTCGCAGCGTTACGCAATCCAGTTTTCTGTCCGAGACACTGGGAGCAGTGATCGTACGGTTACTTGGGCATTCAAACCGTGAAATTTACTTTCTGGAGATCAGGCAGCTACCGGATCGAACAAGAGGGGAATTTGTATTTATTTTTATTTGTTTGTCATTGAAATCTTTTAAACGCGCGATAATTTTTTTTTTGTTTCAAATTCTAGCAGCTTGGTTTAACGGTGGTGTTACACAGCTGTGGTTTCTTGAAGCACTAAAGCATTTTAAACATTGCAATTACCCGAGTATCGGGACAAGTTGTGTAATATACTCAATAACTCGTATCTTTTGAGGAGGTGTGCCTCAGTTGTGTCTTCATTGATATTTATACCTAATGAAATTTTAACAAAACAAATGAACGCATAAAAACACGCCATAAACCAATGTTTTGTATTAGGCGATCTTTTTTTTTACTTTTTGTTAACATTTTCCCCATCATCCAAGCACCGAGCTTGCTTGCGGCACCACTACGTCCTTCTAGACTTTAGTATAGGTGGAAATCTGCTAACCCATTCTTTCTGCTAGAGTCAATCACCGGTCAACTCTAATCTAACGAAATTCAATTCAAGCGCATTACATGGTAGTCCCTCCGAATGTAGTGTGTCCGAACAACCACGGTGTCCAAAGCAACGCGGCACGCACAGACATCCTTTGCGAAAGCAGTGTTCATAGCAGCGCCAGGCCGGTTTACCGAAACGATTTAAATTAATCGCTGATATCTCAGTTTACACTGCCTCCTATCGACCATGGCTTCCACAGAAACGCACAGCAATCACTCCCAACCAGTTGTATTAAAGAACATCCCGAATCCCTGGCACAGCAGATGGTGTGCTCCCTTGACCATCAGACGACTGGGTTAACCCCCGTAAGCCGACCCACCGAGTTCCCCGGGATATAATAGGGCTAGGAGAGTGGCCTAAGGACGTTTCGCCGATATTTGCCAGAAGGTAGGCCGACAATCTGGTGATATGTCACCCACACCAGATGCATAGCATGAGCTTGACCAGCGCCCGCAGCCGCGATGTAAAATTTAATTGCAAAATCTCGGTCAAGTAGCCACTGTACGTGTACAGAGTGGGAGATCAAGATATGCCCGAAGGCTTTGGTCTCGTATACACTGGATCGTCCGTAGGTTGCTACGACAAGCATTGAATATCGCTTGAGAACTATACTGCAGTGGCCACCTTAATAGTGCGTGGTGAAGTTGCGCTATTGACCACACCTCCCTTCACTTGCAACCAAGAAAATTTAAAAGCCAACCACGGAGTCGTAATAACAAGGGAACCAGAAGAAAAAGAAATACAGAAGAACCGTAAACGTTTTCGCCTTGGCATTTTCGGAACAAATGGTTGCTGGAATGGCGCTATAATGACCAGGCATCATCTTTCCGCTCTTACGGATCTCTATGCAAGCATGTAGTGGGGGGAGCGTTGCAAAACCAAACAAAACAGAACGCACATCACGTGACTGCGTAGGCTCGAAACGATGACCCTATTGATCAATGTAGAGGGATTCATCGTAATTGAGTCGTGCACCCTACCCCCTCCTTCCATTTGAAACCGCCAGCACCGTCCCGAACGGGCCACCTCCCTAGTCAGTCATTGTTTCGACAGGGACAAGGCAATGCGCGCTCTGCTTCTGCCACATGCTATTCTTGGCTGAAGGGATCACGCGTCGCCCAGATCAATGAAAGGAGTCGCTCTGAGCCTGATTAATTGTGCCGGGTCGGCGACTGGCTCCTGCGAGAAGGGAGGGAACCCCCTAGTTGCGAAAAGCGTTTCCCGCGGCGTGGCAAATGCTATGCTCACATGTTTAGGCGCAGACCAGTTTGGCTGGTGGTGTACAGCTGCTGTGAAGCCCCTGTATGTTGCTCCATGAGGGACATCTAAGGCTCACAGACTGTTCCAGGCTTTCCTATTCCACAACGCCAAATGTAACACGTACTATCTCTCATTGTCGACCCAGTGTTCCCTGCAGCCACAAACTTTGATCGATCGTTATGTGGAAGAGAATTAGTGTTATCGCCGCCGCCATCTCCGGCCCACGAGTTACTCGCTGGTAAACGGAAGGACAGCAATAATTCAGCTGGGAATGTTTCCGAAGAACACGGAAGTGTTAGTGTTCATTGCGAACGTCTTGTTGGTCTTAAGCGGTTACCCAGAAGCTGCGTTTCTTTCTCACTGCCACGGTGCCTCAACCAGATAGCCTTGATTGGCGTTTTTTGCATTTTTTTGGTTCATTGTAACCTTAAAAAATGAAAGAAGCAAAATCTGTGAATGACACTCTGTCGAAGCAACATTGGTGGCAAATTTGACGTACCACACAATACAATACCACAGCAACTATAAGGTGGCGCGCACATGCCTGAAATACCGAAATACCCTATTTTGGTGATTCTAAGCACTTGGCGATTTTAAGCACCCTTCCCTCTGTTCAGGGGGAAAAATTGAAAAATGTTGCAATGCGAATCTACACACCCTCTTTTCGAAGCAACCACCGCAAGGTGGACTTTAGACGCGTAGAACCAGGCCCAAGTTGAAGTTGTGGGCAAGTCATTTATGAAGTATTAAATTGAAAACCCCTTCAACAGAACAGAAGACGACCTGCTATTGGGTACAGGGAGCGGCGGCGCAAGCGGCACAACAGACTCGAGTGGTAGCGAGAGTGACTGAGTATCAGACGTTAGCGGTAGGTTCAATGTCTGTACCTATTTTTATTTTGAATGCTTACTAAACAAAACATTGTTCTTTGCGCCCGTCTCGTCGAGATACGGACGCGAAAAAAAGTGGTGGGAGAGGAGAGGGGGGGAAGTAATTTAGGTTTTTCGAAATGGGGTGCTTAGAATCGAGTGAATGCGGTAGAATTGAAACACAAAACCACATAAAATTTTGAGAAAATGAGGTACTAATCCGCATTAAAACACCAAAACAAAGTAGAGGAATTCTCAAGGAAGGCGACGCATGCGAGCGCAATGTCTGCTTCCTCACCTGTGCGCTTGACTGCTCGGCATGAATGCGACTTCTTTCTGGCGCGGTGCGCAGCTTGTCTTTGTCATGCGTCATCGCGTGTAAAACACCTGGGTTCATTCGGCTTCAGTAGAATCATAGCCTTCACTCTCATAACGGCCTCTAGGATCATGCAAATGGCGTGGCTCTGAGGCAGGCGTAGCAGGGTCGTGGACACGCTTCATAATTCACAGTTGTTTGTACTCATTGCGACAGCAGAAATGACTGTGCTTTGTCTTTTTTACAGCAAAAAATAACAGACAAGAAGGAGGAGAGAGAGAAATAACTGTATTGTGTGACAGCCAGTAGTCTTAGACGACAGCAAAGCGGCCTCGGTCTCTTTTCTTTTTATTTATTACCTGCTTGGTACAACAACACAAAAACAAGGGGCATGCATACAAACACTTCAAAGTAAAAAAAAACACCAACCACTTTGGCCGGCGCGGTTAGTTAAAAGCGTCTCATGGTTACAAGGGTGTCTAGTATGTGCACCCAGCTGGGTTTCTGTTCCTCTAGTTTGAATACATCTCTGATGTAGGCAATACTCTCAGTGACATAATCCTCCGCAGACCGACCATTTGGATTTGCATGCCTGACATCCGCACGTGGTTTCCGTAGGCTATGCAGGCTCAGGAGCGTGAACATGTCCTAAGAAGCACCCTCTTCACTGCCCGTAGGTAATAAATTCCTTTTTAAGTGTTCCCTGGGGAATGTCCCAATAGAACACAGCATCGGAAGAATAAAAAAAAATGTGTTCGGGCAATTACTTCTTAAGTGTTCGCTGGAGAATGTTCCAATGGAACACAGCATCGGAACAATCCAAGAAAACGTGTTCGGGTAATTCCGGCGTATGAAACGTATACGCACAGTTGACGTCACAGGGCATAAAAATCTCCTTTTTCCGCAGCCATGGTTCCACCGGCAGTGTCCAGATGTGCAGTTGGAAGAAGAAACTTTCAGTGGATAGCTTGACCGACAGCTTTATAACCTGCTTTAGGACATTTTTTGCCGAGCCGCCCGCATTGTGTATGGATCGGTAGACTGGAACCGGCCGCGAAATTTCGAAGACGTCTTTATACAATTTTCTACGTGGCACACTTCTAAGGTACTCAAGTGAAAACCGTTCCTCTAGAGAATTGTATGACCACACCACCTCAAGCAAGAACCCTTGTAAACCACGCATTCGTACACCACTCGAAGAAACAATGAAATCGGGAAATCCGTCTCGCATTCTTATTCCTGAATAATCACTCGTATGAAATAGTCTCTCTGGTCTCTCGGGAACTCAACTCTATCAGCGTCTTCGGCCAGCCGAATAGCCCAGACATGATCCTCTAAGCGGGAACTCCCATTTCTCTGCACTAGGGATCTTGCTACCTAAAGCTGTCGCCGGTGGACAGACCCGCAGCATGCGTGTTAGGTCTGCAATGTACTTTCACCATCGGAACTTGTCAGAATATTTTCCACGATAGCAGTGACTGTACGCAATCCAATCGGGGTGCGGGTTCGTTTGCAGAAGTCAACAATCGACGAATTGCCATTTACTGAGGGTACGATGGGCTGGGGGAGCGGGCCCGCTCTGCCCTGTAGTGATGAGTGACGTCTCTGCAGGAACGAGCTGGTCCCTTCCCGCACAGCGAAGCGAATGAGCGCTGCCGTCGTCACCAGCTTGGTGGTAAAATCCTCGATCGGCGTCGTGCGCGCATCCCTTTCCGTAGATTAAAAAAAAAAACGAGGCCACTGTGAGGTTGCATATCCCCTCGGTTCATCCACTAATGAAAGTCTATATACGAATGTGAAAAGTACGAGGCAAATCACCAATGACACCTGTAGAAGAAGAAGTAGAAATAAAGTGAGAAATAAGTGGCAGCTTGGAATGGTGGCCTGCAGTCTGTTTCTTCTCGTCGCCCGTCCCTTTCTTTACAGCACCGTTTAGAGACTGGCCTTACATACAATTCATCCAGCTCTACACCTGCGGCTTATTAGCACCCCAGCAGCTGTCGCATGACCCGACCCTGGCCAGTGCTGCCCCTCTTCTTTCCTTCTAAACCATACATAAGCACTCTTTCGCAAGCTTTAATTTTAGTTCTCTACCCTTTCTATTTTTTTTTCCACATATTTCTTCTTCGAGCACGTCTCAGCAATGATCTTTCTAAATGGGCTCAATCCATGGACTCAGCAGCACCGCACATGCCATGATGTATGCGCCAATGCGCTGCTGGTACGAGTAGCAAAGTGGGCGAATGCGTGCCGTAAACCCAGCAGCACCGCATGTGCCACGAAATGCGCGTTAGCACGTTACTGTTACATGCAGTGCAGTGGACGAACGCGTACCACCCGTAGCAGGGGTATCAAACTTTCTGCACGACGGCGTCATGGTTCTCTGCGCAGAAGGGGCCATGGTAAAAGCCAGTGGCAGCAGGCCTTCAGCAGTTAACCCTTTCTGACTTCGCCGTCGGAAGCTTCTCTGCTTGAAGAATACTCAAAGTTGCATTTCCTCCACAATTCACCTTGTGGGTCACTTGTTTGACCTGCATCCACGTTCTCTTCTTCGTTTGTTCCTTGATTGCCCTGACTGCATTTTAACTCGCTGTCCTGCTGCTCCTATGAAAAAAAAGCAAAACTTATTTGCGTACCTGCTTAGCCTAAATAGCTGACTTGTTGATGAAGCAAATACGCTAAGTAATTTTGGCGCGTAACCCAATTTACCCACTCACATGGCGTTTTTGTGACAATGTTGTTCGTCTGACGTCGGGAGATACCCGACAGCGTTGTCTCGGCGGAAACCTTTCAGAGTCAGCGGCTGTTACGAGACCGGGTGGCCTTTCTTCGCCGACCGGTCAAAGTTTACGAGTGCTTCTTCCGACCCATCAATGGGCGCCGGCCGCGGCAGTAGCCATCGGTCGCGCTCGCGACCGGTTCCCTTCACAACTCGTAAAAGCTGCCATCACTGAGGCCGTCACCCACACGGCTGCTACCGTCGAAGGGCTGGACCAGCGATAAGATGAAGGTTAAGGATCGAGGCGCCGCATGCAACAGAATTAAAAAAAAAAACGGCCGCGTATCTGCTCCTTTCGTTGCAAATGTCGCCGAAAGACGGCAGTCGACTGGCGCTCCTGGCAAGTAAAGGCCTCCCTTCTCTTTCCCACTCACCTTTAATGTTGTTCCTCTCGCATCTCGTTCCTTCCAAAATAAAACGCTAGAGGTTTGCTCAAGTCAAATTAAATTTACCGCGTTCCACTTATCTAAGTCGGGTGTCTCGATGCCAGCGCTGCCGTACGGCGGAGGCGCGCGTGAATTGAGGCACCCTACTACAACGTTGAGAAAACCACCTTGCCCTACTCCACGAGCATTCCAAGCGGAACATGGAGCCCACATAGCAGAACCTTTCGTTGCTATTGCCGTTTGATTTCTTAAATGCCGCCAGGAGGAAGCGCTGGCAACAGCAGGTGACGGTTTTCTGGCGTTGATGTAGTATTTGATTTGCTATCGCAAAAACCAAGCATCTATGATTTTTTTATTAAAGGAACGCTGAAATATCACTTATGTATTGATTTGCTGCCTTATGTTTGCGTAATGTCTTGTTCTTGTTGAACAATGTTCTCAAGTATGAACACTGACACCGAACTTAGACGTTTAGATTTGGCTGTGAGTATATAAAACTATTCTGCAGCATTCGTTTCACTTTGGACGGGTGGCTAAATCGAGTCACAGACAGGCAGACATACAGACAGACAGCGAAATTTGTGGGTTTAAGTTGCCCAAGAAAGATTATAGTTTTTAAAAACGTTTATGTAAGTTCCGCTTGGGGTGAAAGTGTCGCACTGTGGGCGAAGCCACTAAAAGCGAGCTGACGTCCGTCTAGTGGCTGCTTTTAAAGGGAAATTTCAGCAATCCGCACGAAGAGAATCAGCTATGTAAATTCATTTCCTGTCACGATTTGCACGCAGAGGAATACAATGACGGTTATGCATCTGCGCGTGATACTCCTCCCAGAATAAGAAAAGGGTGAAAACGCAGTTTTGAGTCACTGCAGAAAGCCGTAACCATCTTCCCCAGCCCATTATTCAAGAAAGACATATATGGGATGAAACACTACTTTCTTAAAACATCACTGCAATCACTGGATGAAATGCCACTGGCTTTACAAGCGGCTGTGATGCATGAGTCAAGTTCTGGCATCTCCAACTTCATTGTCGTATTTTACGTACTGTTCTTGCGCACGAAGATTTCCTGTCGTCCAGTAACTACTGCTTAACAAAATTCTATACAGCGTTGAGACTTCCCCATGGCAGCTATTTTTTCTTGCGTAACAAAAACTGCTGTTGGCGGCTATGTACGCCACAGTTGTATGGTGCGATAGATGCCTGATCAAACGCGTGAAGTGGCCATCGCTGCAAAGATAAAAAAAATAGGTCGAACATACTTGGGTTCGAGGGGGATTCGAACAGGGGTCGCCACAGCATGCGGCAAGTGATCTGTCCACCGCGCTAAGGGCCCTGCCATAATGAAACAAGAATTAGCCAGCTGCATGCCCAGTGACAGGGGAACGTGACGGGACGTGAGTAGAACAGGTTCACGTGCAGGAGAGCGCTCGCTGTGGGGACACAGCCGTGTGAAGTACGGCCAGTCCGCATGTAGAAGTTTTCGGCTCCAAAAGGCAAAGAAATGAAAGAAGAGAAAAAAGCGCAAACGCGATGCAGTAGTGCAGAAGTCTTTGATAATCGCTTTGCGTTCGCCTTCAAAACCCGTAGGCACACTGTAGTACCCCAGGAATTTTATATTTTCTGTTTGATTTTATGAAGACGTCGTACTCCAAATTTAATCTAGGCCGACATTCAGGACATGGTTTAATTTTACGAGCGCCCCACGTGGTCTTACGGTCCAGGCTGCAATAAAATTGCAAAACTGAATTGCGCCGCCACTTTCCCTTCCTTCCTTCTTTCCCTACCTGGCACGTGTCAAAACAGTAAAAGCTGCTCGGCTTCCTTACAGCAAAGTTTTCGTTCCTCTGCGATTACTGTTTTAGTAAGCGAGGCCATTTCCGGCCACAGGAATACGAAACGCCGAAGAAAAAAAAATAATAGTGTACTTCTAACGCATTGCACTCACCTTGTGACTTTTATCCGGCAGTGCTGGATGCACCATTAACTTCCGAGCGCAGCCTTGCCTGCGTTTACAATTAAAATTGCATGCAACCTTCTTTTCTCTTCCCCAGCTTTCTTGTGTGCTTGTTTCCCTTACAAAAATGCTTTTTTACATTCTGTAGACGTTCTGTTGACATCCTACCAACTTTATTGCTATCCTACATACTCTTACATTCTATTGACAGTCATCTGTAAAAAGTCTACTGAATGTATGTTGACACCCGTCTGTTGACTGTTGTATGTAGAAAGTCTACTTAATTCACGTTGACATTTGTCTGTTGACGGTTGTATATAGAAAGTCTCCCTCATTTTTGTTGACATTTGTCTGTTGACGAGCTTCTGTAGGATGACCACTAAAAGTGTTTTGACACGCTTTGTCTCAAGTTGAATTTAACGCAAACATCTTTTTCCTTCGTCCTGGAGTCCGATTTCAATTAATTCATATTGGTTTTTGCTAAATACCAGGACAGGTTCGCAATATTTGGGGACAAACTATTTACTTGACTTTAACCAAATTACGTTACTTTGTTTGAATCAGGTTTTAAACACACACACACACACAAACACACGCGCGCCCGAGCGCCTGCACGCACTCACGCACGCACGGACGCACACAGACACACATACTCTCTCTCTCTCTCTCTCTCACACACACACACACACACACACACACACACACACACACACACACACACACACACACACACACACACGTATCTTTCTCTCTGCCTCTCTCTCTGCATGTATATATTCTCACACTTGTGCAGCCCGAGAAAAAAAAAGTAGCAAAAGGGAGCAACTTTCACTGTTCGTACCTCGAGCCGCGCAGTTTCTCCCTCGGAACAACCAGTTCGTCCCTCAGCCGCACGGGTTGGTACTTCACGACCCGCTCGCTTTCACTCTTCACGGTGATCAATATGACTATTCAGCGGTTCCGAACAAGCGCCAGCCAGCGGCATCAACCACGCGCAACCGCTCGTCACTGTGTTTTGATTTGCGCAAGCTAAGTGCCATGCATGGTTGAAAGGAACGAATTATGCCAGTAAATATTTCGCGACAGACTACTGGACGTGTCTCCAACAACGGCGATAATCTAAAATCGCCTGCTATGCCCACCTAATACGGCCGGCGCAGATGTTTTGGTCGCTCTCGGCCAACCGCCAGCGGCGCCCCTCCCTCTTTGCGTACCTCCGGGAGAAACGCGTCAATCACCGGAGGCAGCCGAAACGCGGCGCGCAACCCATTCCAGATTTCCGTTTTGTTTAGTTACAGCTTGCAACAATAAAGTAAACATGAAGATATGTGCAATTGCTTACGTTCCAGTGTTTCGCGGTATTATATTTTGGAAATAATAACGCGTAGTTTTGTAAACATGCAATGAGAGGCGCGCCTCACCGTGGCATCGGCATCCCACGGCTGGCGGGTATATATACATGAAGTGCACTGCTAGCATTTGTGCGGTGTCCTGCTTGCAAGCGCTTGTGGTTTTTCGTATGTAGTACGTTTTGAGAGCTGGGGTTGTGTTGTTTGTTGTGTTGTGTTCCAGAAAGTGCGCGTGTGGATGTGTGGCTCCGCAAAATTTGAACCCTCGCAGACGAGGTTCCCGAGGCCTAATCTGTTCCTGCTTTCTTTTTTTTTCATTTTTGCTCCCACTAAACGATCTTTTAAAGGGCAATAATGACGACGTTCTATTAAGCTGTATTGACACCACGGTCTAGGAATGGCCGGCTTTTCTCACTGCATCACGTTTCGAATATCCTGTCAGAAATGCTTCGGTTAGCAACAGCGATTGAGTATAAAGTCTACAAAAAACTTTCTGTAGAAAGTCTACAGAAACGTTTCAGTTCAAACACGGTGGCCAATGGTTGACAAAAAGTTGGTAGGCTGTTGCTAGGAAGTCTATAGACACTAAGTAGACAGTCTACTCAATGTTGGTAGCTTTTGTCGACTTTTGTCAACAAACATTGAACTCAATGTTGGTAAAAATTTTTATGAGGGTTCTTTATGTTCCTCATGGGGCCTTCACGACGCTCGCCTTCGTAATGCAAGCGTGCCCTGTTAGTGTTTGCTGTACGCGTCCTCTTTCTGCATTGACCCGGGATAAGCTGCATAATGCGTTTTCTTAAACGAAGCCAGAGCCATGCCGCTTGGATGGGCTCTGATCGATCAAGCGAGTCATTGTCTCGAGATTTTAATCGCTGCTGCACTTCCTTTTGTTCATTTCCTGTTCCTCGTAGATATTATCGCTCGGGGCTTCTATCTTTTTGATTCATTCTTCGTGCGTGACTAAATCTCCAACGTTGCAAAGTGCTCCCGTTTTGGTGTTTCGAACGCACTTTAAAGGTTTTAGCTTCGCCGTTGCAAAAAAAGACAAAGAGCTCTTGGGAGTTTTGGTCGTTGAAATTCGGATATAGCTGTATGTATATGTAAAAAGGAGTGGAAGCTTGTATTTGTATTTATCTATCTAAACGATCTGATTTACAGAAGTAGTCCTATCGAGATGGGAAGAACCCCTGAGCTTTGCGTCTAAACAACTTGCGTGCAATTCCTACGCACAATTCTCAAAGTGCTCAGTGCACCGGTCTTTATGCCATGCGGGGCTCGATAAAAGAAAGTAGGAAGTTTTTCCGGGCTTTCAAGAACCAATCAGGAATCGCTGATCACAGGGAAAGTGAGGTAGGAAAAGCAGCGCCGGTTTTACGTTATGAGGAGGTTCTTTCCTTTCGGCTGTCTGGAGGCGAGCAGGGGGCTGGGCCCTCAATCAGGGTGTTGGGGTAGGGCAAACTTGGAGTTGCAGTGGTGTTGCTCTTTCGGCTGCCACACGAAGCCAAAACCGGTGAAAACGTCTTTGTCGGATGTTTTTTTCCTCTTCCTTTGCTCTCCCCATTCCCTCACCTTGGGAGGAGCTCGGATAGGATTTTCAGCTCCTTCTTCAGAAAGTTATGTGTGTTGGAGAAGGCTCAGTTTTTGTGGGGATAAACTGCGACTCTGCAGGCAGACCGTAAACAGCAGGACCACGCTGGTTCGCTTGGTTGGTCAATGTAGCGGGTTTCGCCTACCCGCACACGCATTGGAGTTGAGTTACTTGGGCGCAGTGCATCTGGCGCTCCACTCCACCCGCCTTTCCGTGGTCTCTATAGAAACAAGCGTGGGTGAAATGTTTGCGTCCCAAGGTTAGATTGTGCAGTACTATCATCATCATCATCATCATCATCATCATCATCAGCCTATCTACGCCCACTGCAGGGCAAAGGCCTCTCACATTATTCTCCAATTACCTCGGTCATGTGCCAACTGTGACCAATTTATCCCCGCAAACTTCTTGATCTCATCTGCCCATCTAACTTTCTGCCGCCCCCTGCAACGCTTGCCTTCTCTAGGGATCCACTCTGTTACCCTTAATGACCAGCGGTTATCTTGCCTTCGCATTACATGCCCTGCCCACGTCCATTTCTTCTTCTTACTTTCTACTAATATGTCTTTAACAGCAGTTTGCTCTCTGACCCACTCCGCTCTCTTCTTGTCCCTTAATGTTACACCTATCATTTTCCGCTCCATTGCCCGCTGAGTCGTTCTCAATTTTAGTTGAACCCTCTTAGTGAGCCTCCAAGTTTCTGCCCCGTAGGTGAGTACCGGTAAGATGCAGCTGTCATACACTTTCTTCTTCAGCGACAATGGTACGCTGCTATTCATTATCTGAGAATGTCTGCCATATGCACCCCACCCCATTCTGATCCTTCTAATTATCTCTGCCTCATGGTTGGGATCTGGGGTCACAACTTGGCCTAAGTAGATATATTCGCTTACCACTTCCACTGCCTCGCCACCTATCTCAAACTGCTGTGCTGTCCCGAGGTTATTGATCATTACTTTAGTTTTCTGCATATTAATTTTCAGGCCCACAGTTCTACTCTGTTCGCCCAGTGCGGAAAGCATGCTTTGCAATTCGTCCCCCGAGTTACTTAGGAAGGCAACGTCATCAGCAAATCTGAGGTTACTGAGGTATTCTCCATTAACCCTTACTCCCACCTGTTCCCAATCCAACGTTCTGAATACTTCTTGTAAGCATGCTGTGAATAACATTGGAGAGATTGTGTCTCCTTGTCTGACACCCTTCCTTACAGGTATTTTACTGCTCTCCCTATGGAGGATGATGGTAGCTGTAGACCCACTGTAGATATCCTCTAGTATTCTTACATAATGCTCATCTACCCCCTGGTTCCGTAATGCCTGAATGACTGCTAGGGTTTCGACCGAGTCAAATTCTTTCTCATAATCTATGAAGGCTATATATAGGGGTTCAGTATACTCAGCGCACTTCTCTATCACCTGATTGATCGTGTGAATATGGTCCATTGTTGAATAACCTTTACGGAACCCTGCTTGTTCTTTAGATTGACTGAAATCTAAGGTTGCAGAGATTCGGTTAGCGATTACCTTGGTAAATACCTTGTAGACGACTGACAGTAAGCTGATCGGCCTGTAATTTTTCAAGTCCTTCATGTCGCCCTTCTTATGGATTAAGATGATGTTCGCGTTCTTCCAAGATTCCGGTACCATTGCGGTCATTAGGCATTGCCTATACAGGTTTGCCAGTTTTTCAAGTACAATTTCTCCGCCATCCTTCAAGAGGTCTGCTGTTATCTGATCCTCACCAGGTGTTTTGCCCCCTTTCATTTCTTTCAAAGCCTTCCTTACTTCTTCGGTCGTTACTGGTGGGATGTCTATCTGCTCTGAACTACTGTCTCGTTCGGCATTATCCTGTATGTCCCGGCTACTGTACAGATCCCTATAGAACTCCTCAGCCACTGTGACTATTTTATCCCTATTTGTGATGACATTGCCTTGCTTATCCTTAAGTGCATACATCTGATTTTTCCCCATGCCAAGACGTCTCTTCACTGCTTTCAGGCTACCTCCGTTCTTTACAGCGTATTCGATCCTCTCCATATTATACTTCCGTATGTCAGCTGTCTTACGCTTATTGATTAACTTCGAGAGCTCGGCTAGTTCTATTCTGTCAGCTGCGGTAGAGATTCTCATGGTTTGCCGTTTCCTGATTAGATCTTTCGTCTCCTGTGAAAGTTTACCAGTATCCTGTCTAGCCATAGTGCCCCCGACTTCTATTGCACACTCCGTGATGATGCGTGTAAGGTTGTCGCTGGCTTCCTGTGTCGTAAACTCGGCTTCCTCGTTAAGGGCGGAATATCGGTTCTGCAGCGCGATCCTGAATTCGTCTACTTTACGTCTTACTGTTAGTTCGTTTATCGGCTTCTTTCGTACTAGCTTGTTGCGGTCCCTCCTCAAATCTAGCCTAATTCGAGATCTTACCATACGGTGGTCACTACACCTTACCCTTCAGAGCAGGATTGGCCACCCTGGTGTAGTAACGGCCACAACCTCCCATGAATACGCCAACCAACCCTCGGCCCTCAGTCCCCAGCGGCTGCGAAGCAACTGACCACGGCGGCGGTCAGCCCTGTGACGCAGCAGAGGGTGCTAAGAATCCCTGGATCTGGACAGGCCGCCAATGGAATCTTAACCTGGCAACGTTTAACGCACGAACCTTATCTAGCGAAGCAAGTCTCGAGGTGTTGTTCGAGGAACTAGAGGGCATTAAATGGGATGTAATAGGGCTTAGCGAGGTTAGGAGGGCAGGCGAAGCCTTTACGGTGCTGAAAAATGGACACGTCCTATGTTACCGTGGTCTAGAGGACAGAAGAGAACTGGGAGTGGGATTTCTAGTCCATAAAAGCATAGCTGGCAACATAGACGAATACTATAGCATTAACGAACGGGCAGCAGGTCTTGTAATTAGGCTCAATAAGAGGTACAAGCTCAAGGTGGTACAGGGCTACGCGCCCACATCCAGCTACGACGACCAAGTAGTGGAACGCTTTTATGAAGATGTGGAATCGGCAATGGCTCAAGTAAAAACACAGTATACCGTAGTTATGGGGGACTTCAATGCTAAAGTAGGCAAGAATCAGGCTGGAGACAAGGCAGTTGGGAAGTATGGTCTGGGCTGTAGAAATAGCAGGGGGGACCTACTAGTTGAGTTTGCAGAAAGGAATAACCTCCGCATAATGAATACCTTCTTCTGTAAACGGGAGAGTCGGAAGTGGACCTGGAGGAGCCCGAATGGGGAGCACAAAAATGAAATAAACTTCATATTATGCGATAACCCTGGCGTCGTGCAGGATGTGGAAGTGCTCGGAAGGGCAGTACTATATGCAGGCTTTTTTCAGCCTTCGATGATTTCTGGTTACTTCAGTGCCGCGGAATTTCCACCTATAAAGCAGGTATAAACGCCCCTGGTCTAGTGTGGGCCCTTCAAAGAGAATGGCACGCTTAGAAAGCTGCCTTTACGCACTTTGCGGCCCCAACACCCCACCCTCGCGAAGCGTGGGGAAGCTCAAGATTGTTATCGAAGCTGATAATACAAAATCGGTCAATATGGTGCAAGTCACCCACTTGCTGGGCATTCAGCCCGCAGTCTTCGTACCCACGTGGAACAATAAGAATTCAGCAGCTTCAGAGGAAATATTTGCAAACGGTTTCCCGGAAGCGTGATACCGAGTCTTTTTTGGCGGGATAAACTATGACTCTTTTGTTGCACTGGCGGAGGAGCGCGTGGCGAGGCCCAGCCAGTGGCTTCGGATAGTAGGGGGAAGCCCTAGTGTCAAGTTGGGTGGTGAGCTACGGCACCCTTGAGCTACATTTCCCTAGCGGGGACCTGTATGCGTCAGGGCATCCGGAGAAGGCGCAGGGAGTCCCCCTTCCCCCCCCCCCCCCCCCTGTAATCGTTTGCCCAGAAGGGGCCAATACGCTGAGTTGATCCCGTTCCGCGGAGGAGGTGGAGGGACGTATCTGTGTAACCCAGCTTCGAGGGACGCGTGGGCAGAGTTGCGTACAGTGTTGCAGAACTGGCTGTTGAAGTGACCCTTGACCTCCACGAAATTTCCGTAAAGGGTGTAAGTAACCATGAGAAGGGTGAAAGTGGGCTAATTTGGGCTACCGAGCAGCGAGGCATTCTGTAAAGCAGATGAATATAGTAGTGGTAAACACAAGTTCACTCAGACTGGCAAACGTAGCGGGGTCTTCGCACCCACCTGCTGTGAGATGCCTGTTGCACTAAGCCAGCTCTAGCGTACAACAGCCTAGGAAGATATAGGCCGGTTGTTTCTGTGAGTGGACTAGGTAACTAAGCCTTCGTCGTCCCCGAAAAAGGCGTTTTACTTGCGGTACAAATGTGACTCAGAGGTCCGCCTGTGTAGAGCAATGAGGGGACCCGCACCTAGTCGGGGGTGGGCGATTTACCAGCTTTACGAACCCCGAGTTCAGCTAACACTTCAGCGAAAATAAACTCACAGGTACGACTTATTTTATATTGCCTACATCTACATCCTGGGGTTATGGGGAAAGGCGCTGGGTCAGCACCTTGTCCGGTATTAATGACGAAAAGGAGCCTTGACGGATGAAGTGGGTGGTGTTAAAATGGGTAAGAAATTGAACGTCTCAGGGCAGGTATGGGTGGTTTCTCCGACCGCTGCACTAAACCATACCTGTTCGGGTCGTAACTTGGGGAAAGCAAAGATCAACGTTCCAATTCTCAAACACCACTATTTTTACTGTATGATACACCACGGTTTTAATAACAAGCGGCCTCGCAAGTTCAGCATCAATATGTTATTTTTCCTCTTATTACGCACTTGCCTTCTAAATGATGTTTTTCTACATCCCTGGTAACTATGGCAGAACTAAATTCTGTACTGCGTTTTCACTTCGCCAATCAGCATTTTGTTATTTTAAAAAAACTGATTTTCTAAGTTGAACGAAGCGTTGCTATGCACAACACAATCACATGCTGTGTTATTGTTGGTTTCATTTCATGAAGAAGTGCTCCTCCCGATATAGTGTACGCCGAATATGGGGACTTATTTTAGTTTTACCAGCCAGCCCTGTGGGTATTACTATAAGAGGAAGAAAGAAAATCGCGAAATTGGATTACGCCGTCACTCTCCTTCCCCTGCTTCACCCACAACCTGTCGCGTCTCAAAACAGCAGCAAAGATTGCTTAGCCTTCCAACAGCAGAGTTCTAGCTTTCCTGCGTTTTTCGGTAACTGCTGTTTCAGTAAGAGAGGCCACTTCCGGGCGCAGGGATACCAAAAGCTAAAAAAAAAGAGCAATGCGCTTCTAACCCATTCCGCTCACCTCGTGACTTTTTTCCGGCAGTTTTCGATGCTCCATTAACTTCCGAGCGCAGCCCTGCATGCGTTTACAATTAAAATTGCATGCAGCATGCTTTACTCTTCTGCTGCCTTTTTTTTTTTGGGCGCCTTTTCTTTTTGTCCCTCAAGGGCCCTTCCCGGCGCTCTCTTTCATAATGCAACCCTGATGTCTTGTTTTTTTTTATGCTGAACAAGACCTTCCTCTGCGCAGAGCCTGGGATAAGTTGCATAATGCGCTTTCTCAAACGAAGCCAGAGCAGTGCCGCTTGGTTGCGTTCTGATCGATCAAGGGAGTCATTGTCTGCAGATTTCCGTCGCTGCGTTTTTTTTTTTTCGTTCAGTTCAACTTTCTGGTAAATATCGTCACTCAGGGCTTTTGGCTTTTTGATTCCCCGAGCCTGGAGTTTTAAATCTCGCTCATGTAACAAAATGCTCCTACGTTTTGTTCCGAGCGAACTTAAGGGTAATAACTTTAAGGCGCTTTCATTACTTGGCCCCAGTGCCGTCCCAAGATCGCCGTAGCCCTGACTTGCAAGGAAAATTATCATTGGCTGCATGTATCCCGAGACTCGACCTTCCTTTTACTGATTAGCTACAAGCGTGGCACCTCCTAGCGCGTATCCAGAGCCGTCTAATGCGTATATTGGAAGTTGGAACACTCCAGTTCTTTGGGCCAACCACTACAGGATCTCCGCTATTCCGCCTCACTAGCCGACGGGTCGAATCACGAGTTTTATTGCGAAGGGCCTGGTTTTAAGCCGAGCAATGGTAACTTTTTGCTTGAAGACGCGGTATTTATTTTACTGTAAAATGTTCTCTTCGCTTAATACTATGCAATATTTACGCCAATATGGTAGTTTGGTATTTATTAGGTTGGTTTAGGGACGGGGAGCGGTATTAGTTGATAAAATTTAGATTTTTTTTCAAACAGCTTTATTTCTCATTTTGCATCCCACGGAAGAGGTGCCTTAGTAGTACCTATCTCGAAACTGAATATCGCCTCCACACTCCCCGCTCACATTGCGGCGGATGGTGCCTGCCCCCCTGCACTGGTTCCACGGCCAGTTGCATTGACTGACAGTAGATTCCCTAGGACAGTTTCTCCAAAGGAAAGAAGTTCTTCGTCGCGCTGCACAAGCTCTAATTCCGCCGTGTGGAACGGACCTCCCTAGCAGACTCCCTCGGTGGGAGGTCTTGCTGCGAAAACTTCGTGTTGGTGTAGCCTTCTCTGCCGCTGCTACCCGGGAGTGGCCACCACGTCACTATGCCCCGTTCGCACAGTACTGCCCCTTTTGCACGGCTCCTGCCGAATACGTGGACACAGAGCATTTGCTGTGGACATGTCCTTCATTGGAAGCGGCCAAAATACGACACTTTCGAAGCACAGGCCTCCACCCTGGCGGACCACCTGACCTTGATCAGTGGATATGGGGACCCCACCACCCCTCACTCCTTGCGTTTCTTTGTAAAATGGGAGTTCACCTATACTTGTAACATAGTATTTATGCCCTCGGATATACTATGACAATAAAAATATGTATCGCCTCCCGAAACCCCTAACTGAAATTCCCATTCTTCAGTGCGGCGGCCAACAGCATGCCCAGTCAGGTAGATTGACCAGTGACCATGACAGCAGAAGTAAGAGGTACCCTACGGGTTTTAAAATACACATGTGTCCCCGAAGATGTACTCATAGTAGAAGCAGACAAGCCGCCCGTAGTTTGAGCGACACCATTGCCTCCTTTCTCTCGTCTTCGTTCGCCTTCTCCTCGTCGTCGTTTGCAAAGCGAAAAAAGCGCACCTGGGATTACCTAAGAACGCGGCTCCGTCAGGTTTACGTTAGCCTCATCTTCTTAATTTCTTATTTACAAGCTCAACATGAACATAGAGAATTGACGATGACAGTAGCCGTTAGAAGCTCATGTTCGTCCTATTCGAAATTTTTAACAGCGAAGCTGTTGTTGCTGGCTGCAATGTGTGCGGCGTCATCAGAAAAGCCCTGGGTCATAGTTACTCCCGCCGTTTACGGCGCACGTGAGCATGTGTCTAACGAGGAGCGTCCGGCGTCGTCCAGGCTTGCGCGTGACGCTCGCAAAAAGTACCACGAAAACAGTTCACGTGCGTCTGCGCCTCAAGGGGGAAGCAGAAGACAGCTCGTGCTACAGACGCCCAGTTCGCGAATCTGGTTCCCGCCAGTTCTATAGCGCCGGCTGACGCGTTGCGCATTGGGAGAAATGTGAAAGCCGGCGGAAAAACGATCCCGGCCAGCCAGTCGTGCATAAGTAAGACGACGTTTAGATGGATATCACGATGACTACTACTGCCGACGGAAAGCGACGACGGAACATGTAACCTAATGCAATGCGTGTGGTGTGTCCTTAAGGGTTACATGAAAATGAATCATGCAGCTTCGCTGTGGTTCAAGCCTTGCATGACTTAGTGCAAGCTTCGCCAATTTTTTTATTTGGCTTTAGTGCCGACGTATACCTTCCCGCAATTCACCCGTCCCCAACCTAAGGGATCGGCCAATGACCAAGTCAGATGCCGTGAGAACCTCACCGTCAGTTTATAACTCAGAATTTGGCTGTCACGTCAACATACCGGACTTCAATTTTTACATACCCACTTAGGTGGATTGGCTAGACACAGTGGAAGCCGTCAGACGTTCATGACCGATTCACCAATCGACATTGTGAGGTGCGATCACATACCCACCCACACAAGGCTGATTCCTCGAGGGATCGAATATGTATATACATGCGGATTTATTATTTTCTCTAATATTTCAATGCGTTTTCTTCTAGCGTGCGTACTTCGCGAGAAGAAAAAATCGTAAAGGTGACGCGGGAGAGCCGCGGATTCCAATGGCTACAGCTTTTTCAAACTTTGTAAGCTTTGCGCACGGCACGGTGTAATTGTCCTGAATAAAGTGTTCTTGAAAAAAAAAAAAAACTACACCAAAATTACAGACAGTTCAAACCAAAATTTGTGTTATGTCATGAAGTATCTTTTGTACTAGCTTTCGATCCTCGTTGGCGCTCAAGAATACACAAGGCGACCGCAACAATGAAGAACGGGGCGTAGGGACCCTTCTTTCAAAATGTTTATTTATTGTGCTACTGCCTGCCTCGCTTAGCTCTTTTAAGTCATTAAGCGTCCTGTCTACTTCACTAAAGCCAAAGCAGCCCTAAAAAAATCGTGGGCATTCATTTTGCTCCCTAATGACGAACTTGTACATTTGTCATACCAGCCTATGACGAATGTTCACCTGTTCATGACTTTCTGCAGCGCAAAAAAAAAAAAAAAAATCGGACACGGACAGCAAGCGACGGCACAAGCTCTAACTTCCAACTGAGCTTTATTGGGGAAAAAATGCGCGAATTTAAATACTGAGGTGGGACATTATTGTAAACAAACAAATAACAGAACAGAACAGAAGCAAAAATTCATGAAAGTTGCACACAAAATTATTCGCACAACGATGGGACGTCGACAAAAGGCAGCACGAGGCCAATGACTAAGGTGGCACCCACCCCCTTCTTAGATGGCCAATCTTCCTATCAGACAAGGCCGCGGACGGTGCGGATACGCAACGATCCCCCATGCGTGCTATTTAGGCCGCCTCAATTATTTCTCTAGTCTTCTGGTTTGCATGCCGAGAAATGAGGGCACAGCTCTCAAAGAGGGGTGTACAACCGCAATCGCGGCAATGAATGCCCAAGTGGCCCTTCACAACCTTATGAACATTGTAGTGGCGCTCACGCAGCCGGTCGTTCAGACAACGACCTGTTTGCCGAACATATACTTTACGGCACTTCAGGGGAATGGCGTACATAATGTTTCCTACTGATGAAACGAACGGCATTTTGTGGTTCTTGTCACAGATTGGCTGCTTGGGAGCTGCGTTGTCATTTATGCGCCGCAGGCTTAAGAATTTCCTTGGGGCCGGAAACGCAACATTCACCACAGCTTTCGCCCCAATCTTCTTCGGCCTATGCTAGGTCAGGAGAGTACGGGATCGCAGCGAGCCGTTTTTTATTGACAGGGCTATTAGAGCCGTTACGCGCCTTACGCTGTGAACCTTTACCGGCGTACTTGATATTCCTCAGTAGGCCCTCCTCAAGAGAGGTAAGAAGCTATGGCGGGAACCCCAATTTGCGAAGGCACTCCATTTGCTGCAAGAAGCTTTCTTGAATCTTGTGGGAACAGAATCTTTGCAGCGCATTTGTCAAACACAACTTTGCCACCCCCCGTTTCACCAAGCGAGAGTGCCCCGACGAGAAGGATAGCAACGGCTTACTGGCGCGTGGCTCGTAGCTCGAACACACACGCTCACCTGTGATAAAGAGCATCATGTCTAAAAACCTCAACATGCTCCATTCAGGCAGTCCGTGCGTTAGCTCAAAAGGTTGGAGCCAGCTCTTCAAAGTCGTTAGCACGTTTGTTACATGACAGAGAAAACGTGCTTCGTCACACACGATAAACACAATGAAATCATCCACATAGCGAAAGGCACAAACATTTTCTAGGTCCAGCTGCCCAGACAAGCGTCGATCGTATTGGGCTAGTAAGCCACTGCTAATTTTTTTTGGTTAGTTGCTTTGCATCTCTAGTAAATTTGGTTTGATTTGGATTTTCGACACATTGTAATCACTCTGGGCCTACTTCTTCTTCAAGGATCGATGGAAATCCCAGTTCGAATTAGCCGTTTTGCAAACGACACCGTTCGATTTATCGGGAGTTTTCCCTCATTAAAATATACAGGGTGGTGCCGCGACCAGGGGTTAGTTCTAATTAACAGTAAGTTCGAATTAACCGAGTCCGAATTAAAGAGCTTTCGCTGTAGAAACCCGCATTGCTCACTGATTGACCCAGTAACGCTCCCTGTATTAAAATCCCTTTAGAATGTCCCTATTTTCAATAACGGGAGGCCTGATTCTGGGGAGGGATACTGGGATAAATATACGTCTGTTTCTGGAAGGTTTGTCGCTCAGTTTGAAGGCCTGGCACAAGAGACCGGTATAAAGTTTTGAAGTAGAACATTTACAGTTTTCCTAATTGTTACATTTCATTGAAATTGGCGCTCACGCTGTTCCGAGCGAATATCGGGCGTGCTCATAGTTTCATCGCGAGCCAAGAAAACGTGCTCGTGAATAGTCTCATCAGATTTCCCCTAACAGGAAAAGACAAGCAAGTGCGCAAACGTGGCGGATTGGGGCTAACGAAATGGTAAGAAAAGGTTAGAGACGGGTGTTGGCGGCGCCACCAAATGAAACGAAGTTCGTCATCTAATTCATTTATGCGTAGCAGAGCTCTTCCCTAAGCCCCTGTGACAGAGACTGCAACCCAGCCAAGGGCCCGATTTAGCCCAGCCTCTTTTCCCGGAGTTAGGCTGCACCCACTGCGCACAATGTTTGCGAAGGAGACGTCGTTCCACCCAGCGAGGACGACTGGATGTGCAAGGTAAATTGATTACGCCCCGAGCCCGCATATAGGCGTGGAGCTTGCACTCGGCTTTATTGTTAGCTGTCGTCGTGTCTGGGTGCCTAATGCTATACCACAGCGCTGTAGTAAAGGAGCTTAAGGGCCGAGGCTTGAGACATGTTTGCGCGGCAACTACGCTTCAAACGTACGCGACACAGGAGTGAGCACGAAGCGTATATCACGCTGACCCGAAAGAGCGTATTCTTCAGGGTACACTTTAACTCAGTGCTTCGCGGCCGAATTCCCAGCGCAGCTAACGCTTCCTATTTTAGATACCCGCAGGCTTCAGGCTTCTTTACTAGGCTGGACCTCGGTTTCCCACGCCAGACACTCCCTTTCCTGACCCGGCAATTGAAAGAGGTAGCCAGACAATAAACTGGGGAGTTTCCACTATAGGCAGCTGTTAAGGATACGGGAAACGCATGCACACAGACAAATCACAGTACCACAAGCGGCCTAAACTTTTGGTGACGTTCGGTTTGTCCATGACGTCAATCCACCTGTTATTTCAATCATCCAATTACATCGAAGCGGATTTAGCGCTCACCCATCAACATGCAGTGCGTTTGACTGGTCAGACGACTCCATAATCATGGAGACCTATGCATGCTAGATGAATAGATGTCGCGATTTTAGTGCAAATAACATTACGCCATCACTTATTAAAGCCTTTCTAGCAGCCCCACCAAGTCCCGCAAAATCACCACGAAATACAAACTTTGGCATCGTCATATTATCTTGCTGGCATAAAACAGGAATTCTACCAAGTTTCATACGGATTACTTCAATCGGAAGCAGGCTAAAGAGCTATCTAAAAGCGATCTGATGAGAATGAGACGTCTAGGGGGAGAAAGCGGTGGGAATTTCGCACGCACGAAACAGAATTCGAGCAGTGAGATCGTTTTCGGGCATCTCACTCACGAAAGCCTTCACTCTCTTTGCGAAAACAGCCGTGTACACAAACGCATGAGAGGCAGGAAGCGGCGTGGCGTGCCGCTATACACCACGGGCGCTTGTTACAGAAGTGTGTGTTGCCCTGTCTTGCGAGAAATCTTTTCAATTTATTCCCATCAACGATCCTACCTGAGCACATGAAACACCCCCATTTAGTTTGACGTGCCATTTAAAATAAATAAATAAATAAATAAATAAATAAATAAATAAATAAATAAATAAATAAATAAATAAATAAATAAATAAATAAATAAATAAATAAATAAAACTGCACGTTATTTTACTACCACGTGTTTTTTTTCTCGTTATATACTGTTTCACAGTCCATCCGCCACATTCGTCCGTTATGGTCTATTTTACCTGCCGTGGTAAACATGTGCCCCGTCGAAAGCGATAGCGGGGTGATTGACGCGACGCCGTCATTGTTTTCCGCTGCGCCAAATATCCGGAGGGTTGGCTCTGCCAGTTTTCTCGAAACGCGTTTATACCAATCTCGCGACGCCGCCTTTGTGTTATTTAGCGGAGGGAGCAGTAGCTTGAAAGAAAGTGGAGCGGTCTTTGAATCGGCGGCTCCGGTGCGCATGAACGCCACATGAAGGCTAGCTTCAGCTGTTTTGTTTTTAATACGAGAATCTTTCTTGGGCTGCCTAAACGCCAAAATATGACCGGTCTGCCTGCCTGTGTGGGTGTAACCAAAATTACAAGGTCACCTAGCACTTTTTATGGTGTACATACCATTTCATCGCGTGGTCCCTTCTCCCAAACTAACTGCAATTCTTTTTGCAATAAAGTTCATCCGATTCAATTGGATTGTCCACATTTCGCACTGCTCACGCGCTACCTGCTAGGGCAGCGCCACACGATTGCAGCAGATTACGAAAATTCCGCATGATGGCGCTACTTTGGCACGCCAAGCAATGCGGACATGTTGTTGGGACGTACTTTGTTACCCGCAGAGTTGGTACTTTTATCATCAGCAGGCACATATTACTCTGGTAGGCTGGATATTCTTTAACACACCACTTTCAGGACTTGGATTTTTATTTTGAGCAAAGATTGTTTTTCTGCGTGTTTTCGGGGAGTTTCGGACCTGAGAAGCATAGAAACGAAAACATGGGCTCTAGTTCAAGTAGTTATTACCTTACGGGAATACAATTAATTAGCTTATTAGGAAATTAAACGTTTTCTTTCGAGAAGCATTTTTTTGTTGTTTTTCGAAAATTTACCTCACCCTGAGCCGGAGAAAAGCAAATAAGGCTGGTACTGCAGGTATTTACTGACAAACCAGGATTTCAGTTCCTTTACTGAAACTGAAATCCTGTGTCCACTTGAGCTTCTTCTTCATAACCTCCAGTTCCGCGAAAACTAAACAATGGTGATATCATTCGCAAAAGGCATCCTTGAGCTCTTTATCATAACACTAGCTGTTTTGGTTTTGTTATCGAGGTGCTAAAGGACATCTGGTGAGGTGTCGTCAAATGATAACAGCGGGGCCTAAAGGGTTAAGTCGAGGGCGGGAAAAATTACAACGTCCACCTAGAGCCATACAGGGCACATACAATAGCCGTACAATTCATACACCCGCCGTGATATCGGGTATGTGCGTTAGTTTCGCATTAAGGTGGCCCGGGGTTAATTTTCAAACCAGAATTTCCAGAATTTGCTTTTCAACTCAATTATTCTAAGTTGTCTGTAGAGCGTTTCTTGGTAATTTTGCGCAGCTACAACTATCCTATCAATTGTATTTATTATCTGAACCACCGGCCATTTTGTGGACCATGACGCTGCATTTCCGACGTGGCCGGGTTAACTAGCGCTCAAATGTCAAAAGAAAAAAAGAAGAGAAACACATTGTATACGCCGAGTGGTATCTGGGAATGTGAGGCTGCAACGAATGCCTCCTCAATGTCTGTTAATTCCTAGTTAGGAGTTTCTTCGTAATTATCGCGTCAAGCGGAAGAGGTTGCCGTTTCACGTAAAACGATCTGAAAAATTAAGGCATGAAGAAAATAGTGAGTGCAGTTATCGCTGTGCAGATCGTACGAATGTTTGAAGCGTTACTGAAACACTCATCGAGAAAACGTTGTGAGCGCCTGCACCTCGATCCTGAAAGCCGTGATAAGACTACTACAGCTATACAGGCCTGAATAGTCGTAAGGATTTCCCATTCACGTAAGGATTTCCCATAATTCTTCATTTCATCGCCATAATTCATCACCATAATTCACTCATCCAAAACCGGCACAGAAGCTATGCAGAAGTAATTATGTGCATATCTTTCCTCCGCCCGATTCCACGGCTGAAAAAGACGGTTTAAATTACACGCCCGTGGTATTATGGGGTGTTTGCTTTTGCTTTTGACTATCAAGGCTACTTACCCGCCGCAGGACATATGGTGTGGCCCAGAGGTGAGACCGCAGCTTATCCCTTATTCGCCCTGCTGTTGCAAATACCTGCTGCGGGCAAAAGTCGAGTACGGATCGCCAAGTTCTCGTCTACGTACGCGGGGGAAGAACTTCTGACTGTCTCTAGCCATTGAAGCCCTTCCTTGGTCGTAAAGTATCTAGTTTACAGGGCCGCGTCCAGCCTACCAAACAGCGTCGCACACGTCTTTCCCTCCTCCAATACCTTCCCACCACCCGTGCGGCTTTATCTTGATCGTCGGGTGCTTGCAAAGCTTCGCTCGGTGACGCTGTGCAGCGACACGGAGTAGGGAATCTTAGCGCCGACCAGCGTGTACTGTCCAGCGAGTGACTGAAGCAGGGCCGTAATCGTCATAGTCGTCTATGCGAGATCAAGCGGGCTCCGTCTCGGGCGCAAGACCGTGAAGCCCTTCGGAGGCGGAGGACGCGGAGGCCTAGATTCGGCACAGGAACGCGGCTTCGGGTATCGGGGACCTCCATCTCGAAGGAAGCTGGAACCGTCATAAAAAAGGCAATTTCCAGGGCGGACAAAGCGTTTTTCTCCTCGCTGGTTGCACGCCCACACCTCTTTATCGCGGACAGAGCCAAGGAGAGGCCGAAAGACCTGAAGCCTTCTTCCCTTCGTGTCTCCAGTGTGCGTCTGTGCGTGAGAGCGTGCGGCGAGCAGCGATTCCCTGCGCCAGGATTCCTTTCGGTCCTAAGCCCCGCCGCAGCTACGCTCTTTGTGCTGCGCGGCGAAGCGCCTTCCGCCCCGCCGCGCAGGAAAAGACTCCTATTGGCTTCCGGCTCTCCGTTTCCTCTTCTTCCACTACACTCGGCCGTGCGCTTTCGCTATTGCTGCGTTCCGTGGCCGCGGGCACCGGTCTTGTGTTTGCTGGACCGGACCACCGGTTCCCTTTTCTCTTTTGTTGTGAAGCGGAAAAATAATACGTTATACCGGCTACCGTCCTGATTCCAGATTCCGCTGTGGATTGCTCTGTGGCTGTTGCCTGGGCACCTATGCGCTTTGATGTGGACGTGGTACCTGCGGTGGCTAGGCCCGCAGTCTCGGTAATTGTGTTCCACTACCGTTGCCTGCACTTGCTGCTGTGAGTGATGTTGCCGGTGTCAGCTGGAATTCTCCGTTGTTACCGGTTCCAAGGTGCACCCAGCTGCGCCCATGACTTCTAGCACCATTTGTCTGCGCCCCGAGAAAGAGCAATACCAACGGAATTCTTCTCCTATGATTGCCTTTAAATGCGAATCTTTGTTTGGCTTAGGACAATACTGGCATAATTATTGAAACTACTTTGAATTATTTGGCATGATTACCGGTATTTACTTATGTTGGAGAAATCACAACGCTGGTTGTCAACGATATCGGAGAGCATGGTGTGTGAGACTTGTGACCAAACTTTCTTTAATAATGAGTACACTTTGTGCATCCGTACCCCCCACATTGCCTCCAGTCATTGCGAAAAGTACGATGTGACTGTTCTTATCTTTGTAATTTAGTAAACACCTTATTCCCACATGATTTAGGTGCTGTAGACTTCTGGTTGATTGCTTGAATCGAGACTAAAGATGTTTATACATGTTTTACGACGCAATTACCACTGTCAGCGTGATTGCACCGCGCAACTTCGAAACCGGTTTTTAGTGGTTGCTTCATAGCTTGAAGGCGAGTGTTGACGAGTACGGACGGCCGGTCTGCGTACGTCAGGCGTGGGTTTAGCTTACTGTTTTGTTGCGAGGCCAGACATAACGCTATGGAGCTAGGGCAGCTAACGAATTCTACGTAGTATTTGCCTTTCAAGTGCACAAGACCATCTATGGCCAAAAGCAGTGAAAACATTGCCGAATGATTCGAGTTAACTGTTATCAACATGCTGGCCCACCGGCCCAAAGCCACAGCACTTGTTTCTTATGTATCTCTTTCCGTTATTCCTTTTTATGGCTGCTTTGCTGTTCCGCCTAGCTGTAAAAGTGGCTAGTGTTTATTTGGTCCCATCAAATCGTTTTCGGAAAGTGTCCGATTTAAATGCTGCAAAACTTACCCGATAGAAATTGCCTCCGTAATTACTAACCACACCTTAACAATTCATTATTGGTTCTTTTTTTGCGAGAATTGGTAAGACTCACAAAAAATTACAGCCGACTTGCTGTTGAGCTATTTCAAAGAAAGAACTGCACCAAGAATATGAAATATTTCGGTATTAACGCGCGATATGTATTTGGCTAGTTGGTTTCCATTCATATTGTTTGGATTCATCCGATTCCATACAAGTCTAGTACTTGCAAAGGAATGTTTACCTAGTGATGCCATACAAGCGCATAGCGCCCAATCAGCCATCATTAAGTCTATGGATTCCCACCAACACTACCGCTTGGTCATAAACAAAAACTTCAGTGCAAATAAAACTTTCTCTTTGAACAGCCCTTTAGGATCACAAGGAGAATGCCCTTGTTTATCTTCGGATTTTCGAGTTTTCCCATTCTCTGTTATGGGCGCGCCTTCGTTTCCTATATTGAGTTTATCGTTCTCCGTAAATTCTTTATTTTTTTTTTTCAATTTCTTTCGGCTGTCTCTTCGCCTGGAGGTATTGCTCTAAATGCAGGCACAAGAACTGACCGGAAACTGCTGTTTTACTTTCTGTCTTTCAATATTTCCCCGCCGCTTGCTTCATCCATTCTTCTTAGCGGTTCTGGCGGTGATAAATGGCGAAAAGGATCGACCTTGTTTGCCATTCCTTCCGCTCTCACCTTTCTTAATATCCCCTCACCTCCCGTCGCGTTTCCACCCCGGAGGTCTTGCCAATTTACCTTGCGTGGCGCTACTATCCTTTCTCTGCACCTTCGGTCCGCCGAATGCCCTCGGATTTATCCGCTGCGATAGGAGGTCACTACCCTATACAAGAAAAGGCAACATGGCCGCTTGAGGAACCAAGCTACGAAAACGCTGTTGCATTTAAACATGGTCAACAGGAGCATAAAGAAAATCGTCATGCTCGTTGTACAAACAAGTTTTTTTAGAAGGGATAGAGACAACGACGGGGCTTTAAGTCTTCCAACTACGCTTTCCGCGATGACGATCATAGACGCCGTGTGGTGCTCGCATTTGGCCCGGGGGTCACCAGGGTTACAAGCGCATCTACGTGTTCTCCTTTCGAAATGCTTGTCCGTTCATAGCAACGGCTATCAGTAGAATATTATATAAGGAGAAATTTTCTCGGTTTTCGTCTGTTGAACTCGTGGGTGCAGGGCCTCGCATCCGTTGCCGTATACGTTTGTCATTAGTATCACGACACTTGGGTACCCAGCGCAGATTTGAAAAACATAATACTGGCGCCGTATCTGTTTGCTTCGCTGCAGGCACCGTAGAAAGACGATAGCCTTCCGCCTCCCCCGCAACGTAGCACCCTCTTTTCCCTCCCCCTCCCAGTCGTCACGCTTCTCAGCTTCTTTTTGCGCATCTCCCATGATAAATGCAATGCAGGTTTGTTCAATTGGATTCAATTTTACCGCGGTGACGCTGCTCGCGTGTCATCCTTTGGGACACCGCGGAACTTTTTATTTGTTTTGATTTTTGTTTGGTTTCTCACAGCACGAAACGAAATCACTTTTTTGGTGCTTGCTTTCATTTTCGAGGTAAGGGAACCGTAAAAACCCATCCAACGACTGTTCTTACTCAAAGTACACTACTACTTCCGGTGACGTACACTCATGTTGCCTCAAATATGCCGGAGGTTTCCTTTTCACTGGATAACATCGACATACGAGCCATGGCAGCAGTTTTAGTTGTTTGAAGCGGTCTGTCCTATATATAGTTCCCATTAAAGTATTGTTTCACTTTGCTAGGGCGGCTGAACATACATACATACATACATACATACATACATACATACATACATACATACATACATACATACATACATACATACATACATACATACATGCATACATACATACATACATACATACATATGGACGGACGGACGAACGGATGATGAACGGACCGAAACTTCCGCCTAAAAAGACAATTTTTTTAAGGGGCCATGTAAACTAAATACAAGTTTGTTCAATTTGAACAAACTAGCCTTTCGTAAGTCCATCAGCTTCCTTTTAGTCACAAAAGACGCTTTGTAACTGAAAGAAACGAAGAAAATATAAATAAAAACGTTTGAATTTCGCGTCACACTGACGTAATATGGGCAGGAGTGACGTATTATGGGCATCACTAAAAATCATAAGCCGCTCGAAACCGGGGCCTTCATTTTAAAGCGCATTGGGCTATAGAACATCCCGCGTTTCAGAGACGCGTGGAGCTTCGGGAGTTTTATAGATGATAGTCTTTTTTTTGCCTACTGTCTGTCTGTCTGTCTGTCTGTCTGTCTGTCTGTCTGTCTGTCTGTCTGTCTGTCTGTCTGTCTGTCTGTCCCACGATGCCCGGACAAAGTGGAAAGAATTTTTGATCGAGACGTTTATGTAGGCACATTTTTTCAATAAGCCTCGGGGCCTCTCTTTTTATTCAATAAAGGATTGAATCAATCAATAAATCTAACAAACATACAAAAATGCTCCATATTTGTTGTCATTGTGGATCAAAAAGAGAATGTTAGGCCTATTTAATCAAGAATATCAATACATAAATTATGTTTGCAGAGTATTTTAATGAGGATAGATGCGGGCTCCGTTTGTACAAGAGCAATTAATAAAACGCGTTGAAACAATTCTGTAACTACAAAACACAAACCGCGCTCGTGCCTCGTGGCTCGAATGCTAATTTGCAGCAGTCTCAACAGATGGCGCGCCAGCAAAAAACGCGTTGAAACAATGCTGTAACTACAAAATACAAACCAGGCTCGTGCTTCATGGCTCGAATGTTAATTTGCAGCAGTCTCAACAGATGGCGCACCAGCAGTGCGAACGCGGCAAAATTGAACTCGGCAAACCTCCAATGTGTGAACCAAGGCAGGAGGGGAACAGCGTGAGAGATAGGCCGATGAGACAGCAGAGGCCGCTACGGGGCAGTGGCGGCAGCATACTATCGTCTTTCGGCGACATTTGCAGTGACGCGAGCCCATGCACCGCCAGTTTTCCGTACTCGGATGTGAGAGTCACAAACAAGCTCAGCGTTAAAGCTTCGCTAAGTTCAGCAGTGAGGTGTGGCTCCAGGATTCTGGAGAGGTTGTATCAGCGATGGTTACCCGACCCTAACGCGTACGCGAAGTTTCCGTCCACGATCAATACGAATCCGATATTTCGGGCTTCTCTTACGCAATTCCAAGACGCCAAAACGCGTCCGAACACACGTGCATGGAGATAACTCGTTGGGGTAGCCTGTTGATTCAGGTCGACATGGTGAATCGCTTAGAGCTAAAAAGTTCGGCTAGACATGGGCCATGAGAGGCCAAACTTAAAAACTTGGTGAAACTGCTGGCTGCTTCGTGAAGGTCGACCATTTGGAAAGAGGGGTATGGTCATTCGTTAGGCCGCCCTCAAGTCATATATCATGAGTTGGCCGTCGCCTTACGGGCGTGCGGATTGCGGCTTGTGTTTGCTCTGAATATCTGGCACGGAAATTCTCTTAGGAAACACAAAGCATGAGGCGCTATCCAATGCTTGATTTCTCTTTCCTCCTTACCCCTCACCAACCCTTCCTTCCTCACGTAATATGCGTGGTCTCGGTCCGTTTTTAGGCTTAATGGCGAAAGCCTCTGCAGGAAGCGTTGACGCAATAACTGGGCAGGTTTGCGGGAAATTGTGGATACGTGTAGTACTTTGCGTTCGATGAGGCCGGATAATTATATGGGGTTCTGAGCGCGTTATTTGATACAGCCCCTGACGCATATAAAAGAGCAGAGCCCTGGTCTTACGTGCTATACCTCTCTAACAAAACAAAACGAAAATCGCTGTCAGCACATGATGGAGAAAGCGTGGACGGTATTAATGAAATCCCCAACAGACAATAGCAGCACCTGTGCTTCATTCCTTTTCTCTTCCTTACCTAGTTTACCCCAAGGTACCTAAAGATGCTTTAGTTCTGAATAATGCCCCACCTAGGTATTTGGCAATATCATTATTCTTTTCCGTCCCTGGCATCTCAGTGAACTAACCATATTAAACAGACACCTGGTTCGTACCATAACAGGCCTACCACTTCACACTAGGACGGACGTGCTAGAACAAGCAGTGTCACTTCCTCCGCTCGCCAATCTAGTCGAAGAAATTAAGCTGTGATTCAAGAAGCACCTCAAATACATGCCGCAGGGACGAGTTATTTTTAAATGCGACACCTTGAACAGCCATGAATCTTTCCTAACACCATCCCACCTTGCGAGAGACCAGAAAGCAGCCTTACCCGATGACGACCGATTCCCCGACGTCAACGAGCAGCTAGGGAACAGTACGTCCGCACCCTGGCCAATGATAAAGCCCACGATGAAGTTGATGTATTCACCGATGCCGCTATCGACGACAAAACAGCTGCTGTTGCTTGGACCCCTAGGTTCCACAACTCGGTGGTTCTCGCAACATTACGAACACCTACGACCTCTCAGATGAAGTGCAACTCTTTGGAATTCTGGGCGCAGTTCAAAGTATCTAGACCCATTGTTCAACCATCCACACAAAGAAGTTCCTCATCATAAATGACTAGCACGTTGCCCTACGGAAAGTGAATAGGACCTCCACGCCTAACTCCACGGCCACCAACATCCTCTACATAGCACGGGACCTGTCTCATGAAGGATACAGGATACGCACGGTCTGGACACCTGCGCACACGTCTGGGGCGGACGGCGACCGAACGGAGCACAACCCCGCCCGGGAGTGCCTACTAAATCCTCCCACGGTTCTCAACACTGCTTCAGAACAATCTGACCCACCGAGCGCATCTGAACAACATTGGCTACAAAAACTACTTCAAGCTAGAGCCCTCAGCCGGCACCGGCTAGCCGAGGCCTCACCCCCTGGTTTACTCGCCCCACTCAAGGCCTTTCCCCGAGCAGGAGAGGTCTTCACCAACAAAGTTTACACCAACTCGGCCTATGCCCCCGACGTGATTTCGAAGCGGACGAACCCAAGGTGTCCCTCCTTACTTAGGTGCCCAAACTGTGGCTGCACCGAGAAACCGAACTCGTTCCACCTTATTTGATCATGTCCAACCTTCTCAGACGGCCGTGCTCAGTTGCTCGCTAGCGCCATAAATCCGACGTCGGCGTTAGAGCATGTCGAGTACGTCAGGGACAACCCCGAAATGTTAGAAAAAAATCACAGACTTCGCCCTAAAAAATGGTCTCTATAAAATGGTTTAATGGCTCACCGAGTACCTTTTCCAGTTGAACAGTTACAAATGAACACCGGTGCGCTTCCAACTGGCACACCATCCGTAATGTGCCATCAAGAACTATGCCCGAGACCCCCTCCCCTCAGTGGAAGGTCAGTGTGTGTGTGTGTTGCTCCCTCCAACGGAACCTCGAGAGACAGATACATTGATAGTGAAACTGGAACATTACTTAGATGTACAACAACTAGTTCGTGACGTCTTTCCCAATCCTCTTTTCCATTCCCTACCCACAGGGCTTTTTACCCTCCTGTCTGCAATAAAGCCCTTCATTCATTCATTTTTTCGCACATACCTTGAACAGTTCAAGGTTTAATGTTCAGTATATTTCCTGCGGCACTTCAGCACGCTTTTTCACGGTATTTTACAGTATTCGGTATTTTTACCACCGCAGTAATGAAATAATTGAGGGACCAAGAAATGCAGGAGTTACATAAGGCTCTTAGATGACATACACAAGGGAGGTACGGGCCCGATATTCGTTCACACGAAGAGTGCGAATCTCTCTGTAAGAAAGGGAATTAAAAGAGAGGACGCCGTGTATACGAAATATTTATGCCCTGTATATAGGGGGTAACTAGGAAACTTTATTGAGAGGAGGGAGGGGTGTGAGCAGATGGAGAATTTAAAACCACATGAGATTTGCAGATGACACCGTCGTGCTCAGAAAGACCAGAGAGACTTGTGAAAAATGCACTGTAAACTGTGCTCAGAAACCCCATTCGTATGGTTGCAGATAAATATCAAGAAATAGAAATTAACGTTACGCAAACATTGCTGAAAGAGGTAGACTAAATCAAACTCTATGCAACTAAATACTAGTATATCCGCACCCAAAAGCATGAAAAACTGGTTTTTACATCAAGGTGTTACGGCCAATGGTTTTTTTTGTATGTGCTGATTTGTTTTGAAACAGAAGATGACCACGAAACCCCTTTAAATATCTTTTGACCAATGCCACCTACAACGGCACTGCACACTTGTGGCGGTAAGATATAAGTTGCGCAAGGCATCCTTTCACAATGCTAGTGCGCGATCACTTTGTCATTAGGACACCGCACTGAGCTTCTAGAGCAGTGTGGTAACATGGTTGCGTCTAGCGTGAGTTGCCACAGAACATCTCTGTCATATGGAGATAGGAACTTGATAGATAACTCTCCGCAAATCAGATTTAGCCGACGGGGCACAGTCGAACGGAAAATTGATGGAGCAAGTTTCCTGAAATATGGGGAAATATGGAGCCTAAATTGGCGAAGGACTGTTGCTCAATCGTCTTTCCTTCTAAGTCCTCTCTCAGCGGTAAATTTTGTTTATTTTACCCGTCGAAGGATTGAACCTGGAGGTCAGGGTCGTATCTTATGGATAGAAAGATCTTGCTTGGCGGCATAAATATGGTTTTCTTGCGCTTCGGTTTTTACGAAAGCTTTTTTTTTGTTTTAACGTGCCTTGAGGTATGACGAATGTTTTACGGATGAGATGTAGTCGACCATACACGCGCACAAGCGATAACTCCAAGGGTCGGAGAGATAGATCACCGCATTTCACATCTTTTTGTGAAACGTCCTACTGTCTGGTCTACAGGTTTTAAGTTTGAAAAGGTAAAAAGCGCGACTTGGACCGGGCACGCGAGCATAGTTCTTCTCTTAACAATGATACGCGTGCGCATTTACCCGCACACTGCAAAGACTGTAGGCCTGTCAGTCCCTTGAAAGAGTGCAGACCTCTGTTTGACCAGATTAGGATTCTCGGTAGGAGTAAAAATTCCGTGGCGAGAGAGCTGTTAGAAGCGTTCCATATTAAGCAGAAAGGTGATAAATGCGTCAGTGATACTTCGGTTCTTTTGCGTGCCAGTGAGTGTGAATTTTTGAAAATGTCACTGTGATTATGTTCTCTGGTTGATTCGTTCTACGTAGTGTTCCAAAGTGCGCATGCTCCTGGTACATGTATAAATATGAGACGATGCCTGAATAAATGTTAGTTGAAAGTGAGCGCTTGTCCCGTCGTCCTTCTCTACTGTCGTTGTCCAAGTCGCGCTTTTTACCTTTTCAAGCATAATGCACCAACTTGCCCAACAGATTTGTTTAATAGGTTTTAAGTTGGCGGGGGGGGGGGGGGGGGGGGGTTACAGGAGTAGGGGGCGGAATATTTATTTATTTATTTATTTATTTATTTATTTACATGTACCTTACAGGCTTTTGGCTAGGGCATTGAGTAAGGAGGGATAGCAAAGGCATAAATACAAGTTTAGCATATACAAAAAGTAAATGTGTAAAAGTAGCCAGAAACAAGAAGGACCAACAATGGAAAGGAATGGACGATTTTGCACGATGTAAGAGGCCAGAAGGCCCTGCAGGGGAACGGGGTGGGAGGGGGAGGGTACGCAGAGAAAGAGTTCATGTAAAGTTTGTTCATGGCAGTTAGAGCGTTAACTTTGGCAGATCAGGGCGGGATACACATTAGGTTTACGACCCACACATCGGGATAGAGTTAGCGAATACACTCTAGAAATAACGAGGGGTCATCCAGATTTTGAAACATGGTGTGAAAAAAGTATTGCCCTGAAACTGTTATTTTTTACTTTTTAGGGGCCATTTTGTTCTATTGCAATTACACGCTCATTTTTAATTAATAGGGCTCTTCAATGATAAAACTACGTGACATCTGACATCCTTAATGAGCGCATCATCATTATCATTATCAACAACAACAACGACGACAACGACGACAACAACAATGACGACAATGACGACAACAACAACAACGACGACGACGACGATGACGACGACGGAGACCGCGACCGCGACCGCGGCGGCGACAACAACGACAACGACAACGACAACAACGACAACAACGGCCACAACGACAACGACAACGACGACAACGACAACCACGACAACGACAACAACAACTTACTCAGGTCCAGTGCAGTATGAAGGCCTCGCCCACTGACCTCTGCCCAACTATAAATTCACCACAAAAGGGAAACACTCCTCTGAACATGCAACTCATACTGGGGAGTAAACTATATATTTATTTTCTGTCTGTGCGGCTCTTTATATGTACGCTAATTGCAAAGCTGCCCGATTGCAGTGCAAGACGTCGCTACAATCGGCTCTTACCTTGATCTGTTGAAGGGAGTCCATATACACACGGGAGACTCGAGGTAAGCTGAACTCGCCAGTCAACTCCACCCGAACCTCGCGGGTCTATGTAAACGGCGCCGTGAAAGTCAAGTTCTTTTAGTGACCTTACCTCAAGTTGCTTTAGGCGAAAGCATAATATCTCTATTTCATATGGAATATGTTGTGAAGTGCAGAATTCTGCACAGAAAATCTGGGGTACACAAAATAGGATTGCGATCCAGGGTTCGCGTGCCGGGAAAGGGAAAGATCAGCGCCCAAGGGGTGTGGGCTGCTGCCGCGCGTGGAATAGGATTCGTCTTCAGTGGTGAATATACCGACGGCGGAGAAATGAAGGCTCCCCCCCGATGACGAGCAGCTGAATGAGCTTCGGAGGTTGCTGTACAGTGGACTGGTGACGAGGTGATGAGCGCGGCCACGAAGTTTGACAGCACATGACGAGGCAAAACTAGGTTTTCGCCTTCTTATTCTTAGCAATGTCTAAGCATCCCCCGTAATTTCTAGGAACTGGGTGAAGAACAGGGTAAAAGCCGCTGCTTGCAGTTCAGCCAAGCGACTCCCGCCAACTTGCTCAGGGACACGGTTTATTCGAAACGTTAAAAAGAGGGAGAGAGGTGTCCAGAAGGGCAAAACGAACTTTGCTTATCAGTACTCCTGAGAAGCATACGAAGGCGAACGACAAATGACAAATAAGCGAATGCTGCCGACAACCGTGAACCACGCACTAATTTTAAGCTTCCCACTTCGCTATTTGGGTGATGCTTTCATTTTCTTCCCTTTAAGTGTCCTGCATATCGCTCTGTTCTCCCTTCCTCTTTTTATCTTTTCCATTACCGATGGGGCCAAGCTTCTTCGCATCGTTTCAACTACAGGACGTTAGAATAGAAACTTTTATAGTGATCTTCGCGTGAACGGTATACGACTGTGCTTCTTGCCTGCCTCAAAGTTTCGCGCATTCATGCGAACACATCGACGCACGAAATGGAAAGGCCCATTTATCTGCCGAAAAACGTGAGCCCTTTGTGAAAGGTGAAGGAGCTACATCCCTGTCTCCAGCCCAGAGTAACTCCACTATTCTCAAATGGGGCTCAGAAGCGCGTGATGCAGCAACATCGGCCTAAATGCCATAGCAATAAAAAAAAGTACAGAGGACAAGCCTGCAGACATCAAGGTTAGGAAATTTAACCGGTCTTTCGTGATCTGTTTAGTGGGGAGACCTGTAAACCGGGATTCGACATGGGAAACGTTACTGGTAAACGAAGGTTTGAGTATAGAAAGAAGACTCTATTGAGCATGGGAACGTTTTGGAATATTTGTTTAATAGCACATTTTTTTTAACCGGCACATATTCTTCAGGGAAATACGGGAGGAGTAGCAATACTTGCAAGCGTTTTAAGACGAACGCCGCCATAAGTCTGGCATTGTATGAAAAACCTGTGTTCGAATTGTGGGCCTCCGATGTAAAGATTACATCAGAAACACATTTGGGTTCGTACAAGAATTGATCCAGACTCTCCAGACTAGGAAACCAATACGCTACCACTGCGCACCTGAACACGTCGCCACGCCAGAATAACAGTCAGCCTAGTGCGTCCAGAGCTGACGTCATATCATGCAGAGCTAACGTGGCCGCACGCGAGTAGAGCAAGTGTACTCCAGACCCAAATAAATCTTATTCTGGGAAGCTGTCGCGTTCAGTGTAGCCGCCACTCTGCCTGTCCAGGTAATTCATGCAGAAAGACGAGAAATGAAAACGAAGAAAAAGACCTAGACCCGATGTAGCCCTAAATAAATCATTTAGGATTATGGTTAGGCTTATCCCTACTCCGAGGCTCACTCGACATAACATGGACCAACACCATGGAGAATTTGGGATCCGATTATGATATCATACAAGTCCTCATCAAAGGCTTGAGCTACAGATCATACATCGATACAGCCAAATTAACTGACTGGGACAAATTCAGAAAAGAAAGGAAAGATCGTGATCATTCGAAGGGACAATCTTACGACCAGTGGGCGGAGAGTGTTAAACGAGATGTAAAGGCCAACACGAAAACAATAGCCACAACATACCAAACACCGCATGTCGATTCCAAACTCCTGCACATCTGGGAAGCCAGACACAGCCTGACCAGATGCTGGAAGAAGCAGAGGAATAACCGCCGGCTTAAGAAACGTATAGCGCAACTAAGTAAGCGGGCGGCGGAGTACGCGGCCCACCTGTGCAAGGAGAATTGGCTTACGTTATGCGATAGCCTCCAGGGAACACTATCTACTCGCAAAACGTTGCACCTGCTGCGACACCTTATCGACCCCCTCAAAAACAAGGGAGAGACCAGTAGAAGCCTAGCACGCACTATGCACTTGTACCATGGAACCACGGATGACCCCATTCAAGACTTGAAGAACAAGTACCTACGTCCGGGAAAAGGAGGGGCTCCTCCCCCTTATGAAGGTAAACCCAATCTTGTGCTAGACAGAGACATTGAAGTCTACGAGGTCCGAGCCGCCATTGCAGCCTGCAAACGCTCCAGCTCACCTGGGCAAGACCAAATCACCAACAAAGCGTTGGCTAACTTGGATGACAGGGCTGTAGAAGACCTCACAGAGCATTTCAACGTCTTCTGACGCACAGGAAAGCTTCCCATCTCCTGGAAGGCAGCCGAGGTGCGACTGATCCCGAAACCAGGCAGATCACCACATATAGATAATCTTCGGCCGATTTCGTTAACATCCTGCGTGGCGAAAATTCTGGAGAGGGTAATTTTTCTACGACTTCAGCAATACCTCGATGAAACCCAGCAAGTTCTCAACTCGGTGTTTGGATTCAGAAAGCACCTGAGCACCCAAGACATCCTGATTCAAATCAAGGTGGACATACTCGTTCCGGCGACGAGAAACTGCCCACGGGCCCTACTGACCCTCGAACCTAAGGCAGCGTTTTATAACGTGGCGCACAACGCAATCCTCAATAACCTGGAAAGAACAGGCTACTAAGAGAGGACGCACAACTACATTGCCGATTTCCTCTCCAACCGCCAAGCTGTCATAAAGATAGGGGATGTCTCCTCTGATGCAATAACTCTTGGGGACAGGGGAACTCCTCAGGGGTCTGTTCTATCCCCCATGATTTTCAATATAGCGCTGATAGAGCTGCTGAAACGACTAGAGAATATCCCCAACATAAAGCATGGCCTCTACGCTGACGATAGTACTATGTGGACGGGCACAGACGTGATCGGCGGCCTCCAAGACACACTCCAACAGGCAACTGATACCGTCAACCAGTATGCCAAAGAGTGCGGACTAATATGCGCTCCGCAAAAAATCTGAACTTCTGGTCGTACGCAGACGAAGAAAGACAAAGACGACATCGAAGTCACACTGGAAAGCCATCCCATCAGGCCTACAAAGGCGATACGAATACTTGGACTTGATATCCAGGCAGACACAAGGAACAACGGACTGATTCAGAAACTAAAAACTACCACCGAACAGGTCACCCAAATGTTACGCAGGGTGATGAACAGACAAAGAGGGATGAAAGAGGAGGACACCACTAGATTGGTCCAGGCCTTCATTCGGCCACGCATTATCTACGTGGCCCCGTATGTAACTCTGACCTAAACTGAGGACGCGGTGCTCGACGTCATTATACGGAAAGCCTACAAACAAGCACTGGGAATCCCCATGAGCGCACTGCTCGACTACTCAAATTAGGCATTCACAACACCGCATCAGAATTAATCGAAGGACACCTCTGTAGCCAAAAATTAAGACTCGAACTCACACTTGCAGGCAGAAAGCTCTTGACGAAACTTCAGTGGACGCCTCAAGGGCAGCTACAACCCCGAGCTTTTGCGCGAGATATGAGGCAGCGCAATCTCCCGCAATATGCACCCGAAACATCACGCGGGCAGAAGACGGGCCAGGGCCGATGCTCTAGAGAAAGTTTCCGGTAAAGACGAAATGACGGTTTACACCGACGCAGCAAGCAGTAACCACAAGAGAGCAATGGTGGAAGTAGTAACATCGAGAGACAAATGCCTCACCAGAGCAACCATTTCCAAAACTACCCCTCAAGAAAGCAGAAGTGGCCAAAGCGCTTGCCATAACCCAGACCAAGGCAACGACGATAATTTCTGACTCGCAGAAGGCCTGCAGAAGATTTACTTTGGGATTGGGATCGGTGACTCCTGCAGCATACCGCATCCTGAGAACAAACCCCCCCCCCCCTTCCCCGAAACGGCACGACACGATAGTCTGGGCGCCGGCACACTCCTCCCTCGCGGGCAACGAATTCACCCACGTGACGGCCTGCGCACTCGCCCACCAGGCCCCGGAAGGAGAACCTGACCCCATTGTGACTTACCGTAACATTACCCAGTATTACCGGCTAGATCGTGGAGTCTATCCACCACCACACCCGCAATTGGGTAAAAAACAAGGCTCGACACTTTGCTTACTTCAAACAAACAGATTCCCTCACCCGGTCTGGCTCCATATGCAATTGCCCAATCAGCGTCCACCTCAATGCAAGTTCTGTGTAAAATCAGGCTCCCTAGTTTTTTGCCACCCCCTTTCCCTAGCCCCAACCTTGAGCAGTGGGAGGCAGCGCTGTTCAGCGTACACCTCGCCGACCAGGTCATGCTGACGGAGAGGGCGGAACGTGCGAAGACGACGCTTGGACTTGTGGACTAAGAAGCCATTATAAAGAAGAAGCCCCAATAAAGTTTTCCTCTCCTCTCTGTCCAACGCAGAGTCCCCCTACCCAAACTGTGCCAGCACAGCCTAAGCTCAACATTTTTCTGTAAGGTTTTTTAAATGTGAATTTCGAGTCGGACTATACTTTTCCTTTCCTCAACTCTCTTCGTTCTGCCCGCGCTAATTACTCTTGATCCATTGCATAGGTTGTCTGACTGTTCAAAGCCAAGCACTCATACTGACGCTGTGTGATCCTCCGTCAGATTAGGTAGTCGGCTGATAGGAGTTGACTAGCCCACAAAACGTCCTCGGGCTATTTTCTGAGAACGCGGCACTTCATGGACGGGTTAGGCATGCAGCAACAAAATTCGGCTCCAGAATAAGTGTTTAACTTGTTTGTGTTTCTAAATTTGTACCGACATGGACGTTGAGCCTTTTGCTTTGTGTGCGCAGCAATTCAAACCGTTCAAGCAGATTGAATGTAAATTTTCTACTTTGCCACCTGTCCTCCTTTGGGACCAAACCGCAGGACAATTTTGGTTTTGCGTTTGGTGACTCGAACGTAGGCTTAAATGGCGAGATTTTATGTATTAAACCGCCGCAAGGCACGTTGTCTCGTATTCACGATTGTCACAGGAGCACCAACAAACCAAAACTAACTATACTTACTGATCATAATAAGCAACAGGCCAACCAAACATCGCGGTACACTTCTCTCGAAACGACCTTTTTTGATGCAGTATGTTTCAATAGGTTTAACAGATCTTGGCTTTAGCGCCCCTGGTGTGGTTTTTGTCTATAACAAGAACCGAAGTTTACAAGAAGTTTATTTGTAGTATTAGATGAATGTGTTTTGTCTGCTCGAAGACTGTGACTGAAGGTTAAGATGGAAAAAATACACCCATTTACAATTACTATGTCAGCACTTCAGTCCGCTTTTTATCGTGCAAAAACAAATCGAAAAAGCTGTAGCATTGTTCACGATTCTTGAGCTCCAGATCGTGTCCTTCATTGTGAGACATGATTGCCGCACTGACTAGTAGCTTTCGCATGCAAGGAAAAAATTGTTACGCATATGCAATTAAAAATTCTTAGCGCTTAAATGATGGAACTGCAAGCTATATAGTGATAACGCGTTTCTTGCAGGTACGTGTGGGGGTAATACGTAAGCAGGTACCTTTCTTTTAAACGTAAACGAGCTTTGAGGTAGGGTAATTTGAGACAACGACGTACGCATCAATGCATTTTCCCCGTTGCGGTTCCAGTGTAATTTCCTCGGCAAACTACAACATCACAGAAAAGAACGCTATGTGATAAATTCACGTAGTTTATGCATTCATGCAGATATAGCGACCGATTGAACTTCACGCATACTTTTCCATGCCGTCTAGAAAAAGACCGCCAGATATGGGGCCTCCCCTGTTTTCCCAATTACCGGCTCGTAATCGGCTTGGTAACCCGATCCGAAAACTCCGAATGCCACGCTAAAGATGGTGGCGTCGCGCTTTTTCCCTCCGCGACGAACACACCCAGGGATGTCGAGGCACAGACGGATTATACCATGCATATAACTGCTCGCTCCAGCACACTTTTGTACACGAAGATAGGGGCACGCCGTAGCTATAGCGGCCTACTGAACTGAGGCAATTGGAATCGCAGGGTGGCACCGTAATTACGTGTGCTCATAGACGCTGCCCAGCTCGACCTGCGTCATCGGTTGCAATTAGCAGCGCTTCGGGAGCGGTGCCCAGAATTACCCCCCCCCCCCCCTTCACCCACAACTACCCCTTTTCCAGTAAGCGTGGGGGTCGAGCGTGACGTCTCACGTCCTACCTGCGTGTATGATTTTTGCGCATTTTTCTCTTTTCAGTTTCGACGACATCACTACGGGGAACAGCATAACGGGACCTAGGAAAGCAAGCGGTCTGGAGGGGTGTCAAGCTTTACACGATTATGCAGCAACTACGATGAACTCGCGCGAGAGAAAAAATGCCGGCGATTATTTATATCACGCGCTACGAGGTGGCACGTTCCTTTTGCAGTTACAGTATTAAGAATCGCATCTACCCGCCTTCCTTTGTTCGTTTCGGGAACGTTTCACTTAAAGTTTGTTACGGCCCGAAACTTTAATAGGGCACCGTGTAGCAGTAAAATTTTCGCTGCGTACTTTTGGTATCGAGACCACACTGATTCGCCAGTTCATACGCGTCATTGTTCGCGTCACAAGAAAAGAACGAATTATACGCCTCGAGCTTCGCGATCGCATCGCCGCCTGCCGCCGCTTCTCCGCGGCATTTACGCCATTCGCGCTGCGTGACTGACAGGGTTCATGCAGTGTTTTGATCCCATTTCGCTTCTTTTCTCATTTTGGCACCCTATAAAACTTGTTATGGTGACGTCAATAAGGAAAGAGTACGTCTAGGCCACTTCAGCAGCTGCGTGTCCGTGGAGTACTCGAACGCCAAGAAGAACTACCCGGGGAGGTGGTTCTGCGCGCTTCGTCGCCGCTCTTCCGGGCGTCGGCGACGGCAGCACCATATCATCATTGTCACCTCTGAATACGTCAGACGCAAGTAAATTCTACACCCGCCTTGGTTGGACGTGATACTGGCACAGTGAGAGGCTGGTTTAGTTTTGCAGCGTGGACAAAGAATGCGGCTTCGTTTCAAATATATACGTGGCAGGAAAATATATTTCGGGGATGTGATAAACCAATCCCGGACAAGAACTTATGCCCTTTATAAGAATATAAGCCATGCGAAAATGTTAATTATATTCCAAGGCTGCGCTTCGTTAAATATGTGTTCGCTCACGCCTTATGGCAAGAACCAAGGAAAGTTAATGAAACCACGAAAAAAGAAATGCTGTGCAAGTCCGGAAGAAAGGGAATAGCTCTAACGGGAAGGAAAAAAAAAAACCAGCGCAGCTTCTGATATGCTAAAGACGTTAGTGGAAACTTAAGCCAGGTAGAACTCACCAGACCAACTAGACGCGAAATGCACTGCTATTGTAGCGTGAGCTACACTGGCCGAGGTTGAGCAGTTTCGCGTGGCTCCTGGAGAGCCGTGCTGCGCGTACGCGAGGAGCAGTGACGTCGCACAGCACACAGAACGTTGCTCGCTGCTCGGCGTCTCTCACACACCCCACACGCCCAGCGTCTTCGCCGAGCTCCGTTCCGCACGTGACAGCCGGGTAGACCTGAGGATCATGCGAGGGGTGGCCGGGTGTGGAACCGATGGCTCGTGCGTTGCAGCAACACCGGCGTGCGCCTGTGGAACCAGCTTAGCTCTGGGGCGATTGGTGACGCTGCGCCGGAGCCGCTTGATAAATATATACGTGCCTGGCAAATGCCTGGCAAAATGCTATGCGTGCGGACGCAGACGGACATTGTGAGGTCGTAAGGTGGTCCGAACCTAATAAAAACTAGCGCTGAATGTCGACAAAAAATGCTGTCAGCTGTAACCGCTTATTAGCGCTGTATAAAATATTGAAAGTACGGGGGAGGGAGTGGAAGGAGATAATGTCATTGAATTGATACGCTTGAACGCAGTCGCCCGTCTCTACTTCTTCGCAGCCTCCGCCATCGTTCGGCAGAATACAGTGACGATTCGACATGGCGCATGGCGCCGCGCAGAGCACACCTGCTTGTTTATGACTGCTCCGTCGCCCCTGACACGCTGTGCAATTAGTTATTCATCCTCCTCACCGGGCGAGGTAGCGGCTAAATAGCGGAGCTCGGTTCGAGGAGCTCTGGTGGTGCGCTCCCTCTACTTCGCAAGGGCGACACATGCTGAAATCACGTGTCCCCGCTTGCTCCGTATTTCCTATGCGTCTTAGGCGAAGCTTTTTATAGAAATCTAGAAAGCGCCTGGTAGCGTCTTTCTGACCTTCACGCTCAGCCAAAGCCAAGCAAGCACCTCGTAAGGTTTCGCGGCATTGGTGCCACCTGTCAGGCTTCGGCCAATGACCGAAGCGCGCGCGCGAGAGAGAGAGAGAGAGAAAAAAAAAGAGAGAGAGAGAGAGAGAGAGAGAGAGAGAGAGAGAGAGAGAGAGAGAGAGAGAGAGAGAGAGAGAGATAAAGAGAGAGAGAGAGAGAGAGAGAAAACTTATATTTGAGCCACGGTTACTGAGGGTTGGTGGCGGCTGGGCGAAGGCCAGCCGCTACTTCGATAGCTCTCTGTACCAGGGCATCCTGAATCTCCTGGCTAGAGCTACCCAACGCCTCTCTCCATAGCTCGCTGCTGGAGATTGGAGGGAAGGGGTCATAAGGGCAAGCCCACATGGCATGTTCCAGAGTGGCACTTTGGCCGCATTGGGGACAGTTGAGAGACGGGAACGATGAGGGGTGGATGTGGTGTAGACGAGCTCTGCAAGGGAAGGAGTCTGCAAGAGTCGCCAATACCGGGTCTGGTGAGGCGTGAGGAAGGAATGGGCGGGGGAGGAAGTACGACGAGAGAGTCGGTAGTGCTCCACGATTTAGTTGAACGTGATGAGTAGTTCTTTGGAAAAGCGCACGCGTTGTCGAGGGACGATGCTCACACCAGCCCGGAGTGTGAGATCGCGGGCAGGCCATTGTGAGCCGGGGCCCACACCAACTCCACCATCTTTTGAGGCGGGTTACTCTGGATGATGCGGATGGCTTCAGAAGAGATGGTCCCCCATACAAAATGCAGCAGAGCCAGCTTAACTATCTGTGACTATCTTGGGCGGGGTTGGACGTTGTGTGAGAACCAGGGCAATGGGCGCTTCCTCCGCAGTCGTGGGGGAGGTAGTTAAGAAGGTAAGCGTGCTAAAGGGGGTGCACGCGGAGTTGCGCGTTAACACGAGAGCGTAGGCGTTGTTATCGCGGTATTCCACCGCATCACAGTACGCCGCTTCCGGCCATTTTGCCAGTTCTCGGTTCTAGGCGGGTGTACGGGCTTGGCGGCGCGCTGAGTTGTAGACGGGGTGCATGTGTCGGGGGAGGGGCCTTGTGAATTTGTTTTCCCGAATTTCAATTCGCGGCGCCAATGGAAACGCCACGCGCCGCACTTGAGTCGCCGCCCGAGTCAATTACTGGTGTCTGCGGAAGCGTCGGTAAATGGTAAACGAGCAACGTGGTAAGAACTGCCACAAGCGACAATAAGAATAACGTTCCATGGCCTTGCGAGAGCAGCGAGTCTCGTTTGTTAGCGCGGAAAAAAATTTAAAAGTACTTTGTAAGCGACGAATTCGGCACGGCATGCAATTGAAGCTTCGCTTTGCACCGATTGCAACCTAGGCGTGGCATTCATCTTTTTTTTCTTGTCCTCTTGGCACCCTCTCGTTCATGTTTAAAGGAATTGTAGCGCCTAATTAGTACGTCTCTGTGTCTATTTCCCGTTCCTGCAATGCTTTTTTTCCCGCCAGGCATAGCCGTAGAGGAAGTTAGGTCACCTGCCTTTCACCACTCGCTACCGGGTTTAGTTCCGGTCCCTACCACGTTTCCCCTTTATATAGATAGAATAAGGTTTGGGATGGCGTCACTTGTTTGGAAAGGTGCTTTGGTGTTTGGCACCACTTCCGGGCCCGGACAGCGAGCGTTCTGGAAACACGGGATGCTGGCGTAGTACTGCAAGGTCGTCATAAACAAGTAGATGGCTCAAGTGGCGTCATGTCGCATGGCGTCATATCTCAGAGGATTCGCGGGTACGAAATAACTTCGTAATAGCGAAAACACAGTTCCGCCCTCTTGAAGAGTTGTATAGCGTAACCTCAAGAAATAGCACCCTACCGATAGCCCATGCCGTGTAAGTCATGTATCCAATATCTCAAGTGTGTAGGTCAGGTAGGTTCGGCTGGGCATCGGTAAGTGAGGCCGGTTGGTGGGTCGGTCTGTCGGTCGGTCGGTCGATTTCGTCAGTTCCGTCAGTTCAGTCAAGTCAGCCAGTCAGTCATTAAGCCAGCCTTTCGGTCGGTCTGTCGGTCAGTCACTTGGTCAGTGTTAACTTCTATTTTAGGTTATATTAAATACAGATATGCAGAGAAGAAAGATAGAAGGAAAGGGACGAAAATATGGGAATGATTCACATGACAGGCGGAATTAGGTCTACCGGACGAACAAGTGCAACGTTTCTTCTTTTTCGGGAATATTAATGCTAAGGTAAGGGCACGTGAAAGTAGAAAGTACATTGCAGCCTGCTAAAAGGCTCCTGGCATGTCGATGTATTTTTACCATAGGTGCAATAATGAGCAATGTTAGGATTACCACTTAATATAGCGGTGCTAATGATTGAACTCATTTATCTCTCGCATTGCCACTAGGCAGCCTCTTAAATTGCTTGGCCAGTACGCCTGCTTCCTTTGAGAAGCAATCATCTCGCGTTCGAATACCAAGCAAATACATTGTTATGTGTTTCCGCAGAAATGAATAAAGTCTCGAATAGCATAAATGTAACTTTTTGCTCGTTTCCTGTGGGCGTTATTATTTTTCTATCTTTAGTGTCTTGTTTCCTTTCAAAGAATTTCCCACAAATTTAATCACATAATAACGGCTTCCTGGACTAAGGGTGCTTAGGAAAATAAGGTTTGCTTCCTTCCTTCCTTCGTTTGCGCTGAAATTGTGTCGTGTGAAAAACCACAAGGTTTTGTTAGTACAGTTGTCACGCTTGAAGTCTCGAAATTTACAATATCTGGTATTCGAAACCACCGTGAAGCCTTACATTTTTTTTATAATCGTTCCGCCTGGCATCAACATCCACGAAAATCGATAGGCTATAACTTTATCTTTTTGCCAAGCGGTAACTTTCTTCTCGTTCATTTACATTCCCACCACACCGACAAAACGCGTTTATAAGAATCAGCCCAAGACGAAGGCTCCTAACTGCAGGAAGAGAGCGGACCACGTTTTTGAGAATCAGGGCGAGCATCCGAGTGAAGCCCATGGAGAAGCGAGGCGTCGCCACATTGAGCGCGCATGCGTGCTAGTTGCTTCTTTTTCAGAATGTGAATAATTGAGCAGAGGAGTTTAAGCCAAACCGTTCTCTTTTCTTTCTCTCCTGCTTGCACACCGCGCTCAGCGAGAGAGACCACCTTGCCTGCCTCCCATTTTTCCTCGGCGTCTCCCCTTGCCAGAATTCATCGGCTTTGCGAAAGTTGTTCTCATCCTGTTGCCCTTGGCTGGCGGTACGGCCGTCTCCTAAATTCTGCTATGTCCCGCTTTTGTCTGCTTTTGCTGCTCGTCTGTGCTGCACGTGCTTCGTGTGCCGATGCTCAGTCCCTGCTTTTCGTTTCCGTAGGGGCTTCTGATGACTCCTTAGACGCCTTCAATCTGGAGCACGTGTCAACCTTTCAACTGGCTTTCACATGTCAGGTGTGGATGTGCATATTTCATATTTAGACATCGCTAGCGGGGAACGCGCGCATGCTCTTACGTTAACACACTTTCGTTCCTTCTATATCTCGAATATTGCGTTTCCCGGTTCTTTTAGCTCCTGCTTTTTTTCCCTCTTTTTTCTTCCCTCAGTAAATTATTTGCTCTTTAAAGGCTGTGTAAGCGCCTGGGAAGGAATTGACACGTGGAGAAGCGCAAGAAACGGGAAATCGGGGTCAGAGTACAGCAGAGCTAGTGAAAGTATTAATTACGACACTTGAAGTAACCAATGAACTGGGACGGTAAAGCAGCCGTGATGTCGATTCCCGCACCCTCAGTGGGTAGGTCTCACTTCGGATACCTTACAAAGCTGCAGAAGTTAACCTTTCTTCAGAACCTCTATTTCATGGAAGTGATTGATGTTTTTGAAATAGCAACAGCGTGTTATGCTCATCCCACCAAGCCTAGCGAATATACGTGTGTACTTTACATATAGTCTCAGTCTAAGAAAGAGAAAGAAAAGAACAACATATTGAAAAAGAAAGAAATAATAAAAGCGAAAAAGAAAAGAAAGAAGGAGATAAAAAAGAAGAAAGGAATAAAAATATAAATAAATAAATAAATAAATAAATAAATAAATAAATAAATTAATTAATAAATATTATTCGCAATTAGGCATCTGGCAAGTTCAGCAATGGCTGAAAGAACCATTGCTGTTTAAAATACTCAGCGTGAGTAGTTTAGTTTTTTTTTCCCCAGATGCAAAACAGGAAAACACCGAGACGTACTGAGGGAGCTCTACAAGACTTGATAGCTTTATCGCCGTTATGTAATACAGAGAAAAAATCTTTCGGGCGTTTCAGGCATGCAAGACCTCTTTGGATGTGTTGTTTGTGTGAAGGTACGTTGACGCTTTCTGCTCGCCTGCCTTTTGGCTGAAAGAATCATGTGCTCTGCGGACAAACAAACAAAAATTAAATATGTTCACCACAGATTTACTTTGCAAGCAAGTGTGTAGTACTGGATAATGAATTGAATACGTTGTAGTGTAGCAGACCAGTTAAATATTTGAGAAAACATTGCTGGTTTAAAAGAAAAAAAAACGAGCTCATCCAACTAATTCGTACCTTCACAAACATACGCACAGGTACCGTAGCTTGCATTCCTGTTTAGTCGCATTCCTTCGGACATTCTTATGCGAAAGCACCGTTAGCCTGGCTTTGCACGTTTTGCACGAATGGGTTGAAGGTTTTTTTGTTTTGTTTTTGGTGAAGCCTCCCGTGTTTTTTTTTTTTAGTTTATAACGCGCCTGCAGAACGTTTAATGCGCAGCAGAGAGCTGGAGGGGGGGGGGGTGGGGGGGGGGGAGGAGGTGATGCAGGTTGCGACGGCCCGATGTTAGGCCTAACGTTACGTCGTCAAGCGATATCCGTTGAAAAAAATACTCATTATTCTCGTTTTACGTCAACCTGTGGGCACCAGTTCACGTCGTAAGACATTAAAACGAGCCGGTAGGCAACTAGGTGGTACACATGTTTTAACAGTTTTGGACTCGGAAAACAAGTCACTGCCCCACATTAGGACCAAGAACAGGCTACGAAGATGGTGTATTTTTTATTTCTTATTTCATAAGCGAAAAGTTTCATTTTTAAAGAAAGAAAACGTCAGGCGGATGTTTTTAGTGCTATCGTATACTTGAAGTAAAAGGTCTCTCAGCGTGTTCAAGAATGTCATCAGCTGCCGGGACACTTTTTTCTTTTTGCCTTTCGCTCAGTTATCATGCGTAAGGTATGCGTAAAACAGAAAGCTCGTAACACGCCATTTTATATCATTCTGGAATGGCCTGGTTCTTGCTGATAAAAAAAAAACAACGTAACAAATAATGGAACTTCAAACCAAATAATGGTTTGAATTTCTGAGAGCCGTCGACGAGTGTGCGCAAAAAGAATGCATGGCTTGGTTCTGCTTTATATTCGTTATTTGAACAGGTCCCCTTTGTGGGATTTTTTTTAATGCTTTTCTGATGGCGTGACGGGCTGTCACCGGGTTTATGCGTTATTAACGAACTCACCTCGTTTTGTCCTTCGACGTCTGGTGCGACGATTCATCCTGATGCAAGTTTTCCTCTTCTCGTTTAGAGAGTAAAGAGCGAGACGGCAGCTGACGCCAGCGCTACGTCAGCTTTTCCGGGTCACGTTTGTGAGGTTTTGTTCCACTTTCCTCGGCTAAGTTCACGAAAAGCCGGTGAGAGCGGGTCCAGTTTTGATACTTTCCTGTTACTATGCCTTGCACCTCCTTTCGTTTGTTGCTGCATTGCTCCATAGTTTGTTTCCGTGCCTAATAGATGTATCTCTGCGTTTTATTTCTTGTGTTTGTAGAAAGCTTGTCTTACTTGGGCATTCTGAAATGAATGTTACCCTTTCATGCGTACACGTACATGATATGTTGGTTTGTTGTCATGCATGCCTTCTAATAAATGCCAAGTCTTACAGTGTGTTTTGGTGACATTCCCTGCGCTGAGACATTAATGCGTCGTCAAAGGTGGCGAGGCCCCATCCCCTGTCGCAACAGTAGCCAACGCCATCAAACTTACCAAGAACGGAGGCCGTTATTCTTTCTGGTTCGCAACCGTTCGGGTATATACGTGACGCTGTGTCAGCCAAGAGGTTCCCCTGTCGCAATGTGTCAAAAGTTCGCAGTTTGCTGAAAGTCGAAAGCCGCACAAGAATCGATAACGCGAGTCCATACTGTGCAGCATTGAAGACGACACAGTTCTCATAGAAGGGGTTAGGCCAACATTGCGCACCTAAGCAACAAGTTGACGGATGACGCACACACACCTACACCCCGAAGAGCTGCAGCTTCTACTTTTCTCTGAGGTTGACGGGACTGGCGGCGCCGCAGGGATGGCGAACGACCTCCAGATATGTGGGTAGGATCCGCGGTGTCATGGGGCTGCAGCTGAGGGCGAGATATCAAAGGTCGGGGTGGTACCCTTAGTACTGAAGGTTGTTGCTGTTCACAGGTGATACAGGCTATCAGCTTCGACAATCACAAACGAGGTGACCGGCCTGACTGCAGTGGAAGCAAACTGGTCTGTAGACTCGTGAGCACCCTTCGGAAGGGGGTCGGTTCCGATAATGTGATGGGATACCGCTGTGTCAACACGCCATGACAGGGAGCACTGGGCGGCAACTTGAACGGTGTGTCGCAAACAAGCTCTAGACTCAAGTTTGGGATTTCCTTTACTGAAGATGGCTTTACTGAATAGGCAATCGCGATAATTCCACCCGATTTATTCCCTGCCGTGTCCTTCTCGTCTCCTTCTTGGTACACTTTTTTCGACCTCCCTCTACTCCCCGACCCCACTCTCTTCCACAACACTTCGTTTTTCCCTTCTCTGCCCTGTCTTGTCTTCCCCTCACTGTATACCACTATCTTTAATCGACATTCTCCTTTCCGCAACACTTATCGTTCCCTGTTTCTCTCTCCTCCAATCCAACCACCTCTGACAATTATCCTTTTCGTCACCTCCCCTCTCACTATCCCCCTCTTCAATCGCACTCTTCTTCCCCTCCACTTCACCGTTCCCTTCCTAGTCCTCTCCTCCTTTCCTCTTCCCAACTCACTCTTTTTCCAATTATACTCTTCCTTTCCTCTTCTGCTTTCCTCACTTCCTACATCTCCCTTTCCTTCTCTTCTTCACCTCTACACTCATCTTCCCATCACCAATCTCTTACATCCCAATTCCCAGTGAGTCAGGTAAACCACTAGTGAGCAAGCTAACCAGTGCCATTACTTGCTGGTTCGGTTGCCAGACCGACAGACAAAGAGACTGACTGACTGACTGCCTGACTGACTGACTGACTGACTGACTGACTGACTGACTGACTGATTGATTTGTTGATTGATTGATTGGTTCATTCATTGATTTATTCGTTGATTGATTCATTAATTCATTCATTCATTGAAAAATCAAGCACCCATTCGTTTTACGACGACAATGGTTGAACGCAGGGGCGTCGGCAGGGGGCTGCAAAAGGGGCAATCGTCCCCCTCAAGCCACACCAGAACAATTGCCCCTTTCTCCCGCCTTCTCTCCTCTTTCCCCGCAACGCAACGAGTTTGTCCCTCTGAAGACGAAATCCTGCCGACGCTCATGGTTGAACGCGAGGCTTTACAAAACTAAAGCTCCAGAAAGATTTATTTGTCAGGGATTAGTTAAAAGCTTCATGCAAGATGAACATGGAAACAATGTTAGCCGTTTTTGTTGATTTTGGCTTCGAGACAAAAAAGAAGCCATGCGCCTAACCAAGCCAAGTAGGCGAAGAACGTCGCTAGTTGCAATGGCGCCGCCCGCGGCGGCCCGGGAATGCAGCGCCAGATTTCCCTCTAGTATGAAACTCTATGGCCTACTCTTTCATGAGAGGCTACGAGCACGCCATCTGACGGCCCGAGATCTCGACCACCAGGCCACGGAGGAGACAACGGACCCCCCGCCGCACACAACTTTCCACGAAATTACACTACAGGCTCAGTAGAAGAACATTCTCTGCACCACTCCAAGAGCTCATAAAGGACCAAGAAACCACCCTCAGACTAATACAGACAAACCCGTTTCCCTATCCAGTCAGGATGCATTCGTTAACCCCCTAGTATTTCGACGCCCAATGTAATTTTTTTGCTCAACCAGGCACTCTACGGCACATAGTATGACACATAATAATACCCCCCCCCCCCACATACACACACACACACAAAAAAACCTAGCTCAATAAAAAAGTTCGGACTCTCGTTCCCTCGGTTATCTCGTACGCGTCGTCGCCGGGCAGCGTCTCGCGCCGCCTCTAGCATACCTGCCTCCCCCGTAACAGTTTTGCCACATTTTCCTGCTCCGCTCTCCTCCTGTCTTCGGTGTTCGCTTTGTTGTTCGGCCGGTTACAACGCCGGCGACGCCGCCAAGGCACAGTAGCGGACACTTAAGTGCTACGCACTAAAAAACAGCGAAAATGGCGAACCGTGTAACGCCCTGCCTTCCCACAAAAAAGCATATTTGTCAAAAGTAGCACCTGTAATCGTTAAAATAGAGCAAATGGAAATATTTCAGAAAAAATTATGAAAATCCCAGAAATAAGAAAAATAAAAAAATTACAAAAGTGATATGACAAAACCGAAAATATTCATGCTGTACACCTCCCCCACAAACCGAAGAATAAACGAACAAGGCCCGCAAAAACGCGTTAGAAATACGAGTAACAAATAGCGATAATTGCGAACCGTCTAACGCCCTAAATTAAAAAAAAATGCAGACTGGCGGAAGTAACATATCTAATCTTTATAAAAGCATAAATGGAGAGAATTGGTTGAACAGAATATTGAAAAATAAAAAAAAATCAGAAAAATATAAAAAATAAAATTTCAACAAAAATGAACTGACAGAATCATAGATATGCACCTAATTCATCTCTCCAAAACACCGAAGCCTTAAAAAGAATGTCCGCAAAATAACGTTCTCAACACGAAGAAAAAGTAGCCTAAACGGACCAACTCGGCAGTAGGCCTCGCATCTTATGAAACAAAATATATAATTAGCGGAGTAAAGGCACTTTATCATCATAATGGTAGAAATTTGCATTTGTGAAAAGAAGCAAAAGAAAACTTGAAATAAAATAATTCATCGTCTTTCTCTACTGACAGCCATATTTGGCCGTAAAGGAATCACACTGTATGAATGCTATGCATTGGTATAGAATTCTCTGAATTTGTGCAGATTTTAAATTCTAAATTTTGCCCAAGTGCATAACGATACACGAGCTCACAGGTGCACGAACAGGTGGAGTTCGTGAATAAAGTCTCAACGTTGTCGATGAAATTATCCGTGAACCCAGCACTGCAAGACTGGAAGGCGGCCAGGAGGAGGCCGCTTCCATGAAGGTGTCGTAGTCGAATTTAATGCAGTCCCAGGCAGGTCAACAGAACATGCTGCACAGTTACTTCTGGTAGGGCGAAGCCTCAAAATAGACATTTGGAGCAGTAGGGGCCGCGGTACTGCTATGAACATAAGGCAGTCACAGAGGGCGTAGGGGCCATTCCTACGCATCCTCCGCAACGCACCCTCATCTTGGCGAGGGAGGTCACCAGGGAGGTTTGGACCACAGGCGTTATAGGATCTCGGGTGGTGCGCCGGAGATTTTCCTTCTCTCGGACCAGGTTCGCACTTGGATCTTCGGGAAAAGGTGGTAAAGGGTCGCATCGGGGTATACGGGTGACTAGCCAAGTCTGCCTCCCTTCCTCCAGGTGAAGCGGAACGGGGTGCCCATTCTATTCGGACCTGCAGTAGAGCGGTTCTTGCTAGGTAGTGAATGGCGTCTGCGAACGGTGTGGCTTGTACCACGCGACGAATGTCATGGATGGCTTGCGTACAGTGAGTTCGTTAGAGTAGTCGAGAGTATGGCCCTTCCTGGACAATAGGCAGTATAGGGACCGGGCGGCCGTTGTATGGCACCACCGTCGTTTCAGCGAACAGCGCCGCCCGTGGCGAACCGCTCGTCAGTGGAATGCCGGTGGCGGTCAGCGCAGCGTAGTTGTGCATGTCTTTCTGTCGTTTTTCTGCGGTGCGGCTTGCAAAGCGTACGTAACCCCACGTGCATTTTTCAGATCGGTAAATCTTGAGTGTGGATGTGACGTTTACGAGGCATGTCATGTGTGTTATTTACTTATTTACACCCATACTCAGTATTTACAAATAGCAGACGACGCTCAATGCGCCAAGCTGGAAGTAAAGCTGGAAGTGAAAGTTCGTTGCTTCATGCAATTTTTTCATGCCTGCATGCAGTTTCGCGAATCGAGGAGTATATTGCCACTAAATGCTCCCACAAAGCCGGTGTGTGCAACCGATCTAGGAATGCTGCGGCGCTGGCCTTTGGCAGTTGATGACGAAACGGCATCGACGTCGTCCACAAGCGAAAGACAAAGTTGGAGGGTGTCTTCGAAGATTTACCTCAAAACAGAAATTGTGACGGACGACGCTTCCGTAACTTCATTACCTACGGCTGAAACGCGTGTTTAATTTCACAGAAATGCTCTTACTACAGTCATCGGGAATCGTTGATAGAATAAATACCGCATGATAGTAGAATGTTATTGCTTGTCGTGGAGAAGCATTGCTTTACAAGAATTGCAATGGTTGCTGGCTGGTTGGTAAATGGTTTTTCAAAAACCAATTCCTGCGTGGCTGAAGGACGCAAGACAGGAGGGTGCCCGAAACCAGTACTCAGCTTCACAACTGAATGCTGCGGTCGGTTTACAAGCTGCCACCTACGCTTGAAAAAATTTCCCCGCATTTCCCCGAGGGGAAGAATGTGAAAGTGCGAATGCAGGAGTTGAATTTGCGCGGTTCGGTAATGTTCGCGAAAGAGAGATCACACACACACACACACACAACTACAAAGAAAGAAAGATGCATTTATTCACAGACACCTATTTGTGTTGTCGTTGTACTTGATTGCTAGAGCGGATCTCAGCTTTGAAATTTCGTGTCAGTACTCCTTTAAGCGGGTGCATTAGCCCTTCTCACGCCCGATTCTTGGCCAATCACCCTAAGTGGGTATTTGCTAAAGAAATTAGGAACTCTTCTTGGCCAATTGCCCTAAGTGGGTATGTGGTGCGGACGGACGGACGGCGGTGGACGCGTGATTCAGATTACTTGGCCAATCGCCCTAAGTGGGTATGTGCTAAAGAAATTAGGAACTCTTCTTGGCCAATCGCCCTAAGTGGGTATGTGGTGCGGACGGACGGACGGCGGTGGACGCGTGATTCAGGGTCGCTTAAGAAGTGCATTCGCACTTAAAATCATGCACGCCTCCGTCTAACGACGATGATGGTTTATCGCAAAGCTCTATCGTATGGGTTTCCTTGGTTGCCCTCTGGATTTAAACTTTGACTAATTAAGCGTCGAATTTGACCAGCGCGTAGTTTGGTCTTTTGATCGCAGCGTCTTTGACTTTGACCATTTCCCATTCGATGTCGCACGAAGGAAACTTTGTGTTCAACCATCATAATCATTAGACGGAGGGCTAAATGATTTTGCTGTTTAATTTTGAACTTCCATGCCCCCTCTCCAAATCTAAACTTTTCCAGCGTGTCCGAAATGTGTCTGTGGTGGAGGACTCGGGCTCATGCACCCATATTTGAGGCAACTTATCACGCGTTTTTGGTGTCTTCACCAGGCATTACACGATTTTTAGGTACTCTGTAAAGAATACTTAAGCATTAAAAAACACCAGCTGGCGGTAACACTGCCACATTTTTTAACTGTCGGCGCCAGCCTTAATATCTACGCAGGGGATAAAACGGGAAGGGGAGGAGGGATGGTTTGTAGCTTGGGCTGTTGAGTTGGTGAATAACTTTGGCTCTTGATAAAATGACCACCACAAATGTGGGATTTCCACTTCGGCTTTCAGGCTCCCATGCTGTCACAGTGTTGCTCACCAAAACCAAAGGCATAAAGCTCACGGTTACAGAAAGTGTAAACTACCGCAACATTTCTACGGTTACACGGTAATCCATCTTCGTATGCAGGTGCCTTTCTATTTAAAGCACACCTATCGAGGTATCTCAGCGCTAAGGCTGCCGTGGAAACCGTAGTGGAAACCAGTGAAGATAATTTAAAGTGGTAGAAATTAATAATATTATTGCTAATAGTTTTATTCCTACTCAGATCGCGCGGAGCCAGGCGCAGAGCGCTGCAAAAAGCGCTCGTGTCATTGTAGCCCATTCCCAACCTTACAAGCATCCAATAAGTTTGCGTAACAGTTAGTGCATTTAAGAAGAAAATAATACTACTAATGATAGTTTTATTCGTACTCAGAACGGGTGGAGCCAAGCGCAGATCGCTGCAAAAAGCGCTCATGCCGTTGCAGCCGATACCCAACTTTAGAAGCGTCCGACAAGTTTACGTAGTCATCACTGCATCTAAGAACCCAACACATCTGTTTAGACTTCGTTTCATCTCACATGTCTGCTCACAACGTCACCAAAACATACAAAGAACCGAAGCAAACACGACAACAACAACGGGAGGCTATGTAGTCCAATGCACCGGCTCATTCCACTGACGAGGGGAGCGCCGAGTGGTGGCGCCACCCATCCCATATGATACGGATGACGGCTTTTGCGTTTCTACTGCTATGCCCTTCTCGTGTTGTACCACATATTTCATCATGTTATCCGCCTTTCCTAAAAACAGCGTTTTGCTGCAAAAAAAAAAAAAAAAAAAGCTGAAAACATTTTAAGCCTCATATTTCGAGCAAACATTTGCTAGAACTTTGTTTCTAAAGCTTTCGTGCCTGTTCGTAGTGACATCGCTTACTTGTACCCAAAACCGTACCGTTTCTATTTCCTGGCAATGAGAATATGCATCCAGGACACTGAAACCGCCGAAGGTCACCGAACTTCGACCGCTGGCCTCAAAGTTGAAACGGCGGGGACGCGCCCATCGCATTCAATTAGCCTTCGCGGCATAACGAGCCATGGGAGCTCTCTCCCTGAATTGGGTCCATTTATCTGCGCTTATCTAAATGGCACTCCGTCGCCTTATCTGACGGGTACTCTAACCGAGAAGTGGGGGTGCTATCAGCTCAGCCGGCCAAGTCCCCCATTAATCTCGTTTTTCCGGGGCTACTCAGTGTAGTAGCATCCATTTTCTGTCTTTCTTTTTGCGTCCCGATTGGTGGTTTCTGCTTGTGCCGTTTTATTTGTTCCTAACTTTCCGTACCCGCGCCTGCTAAAGTTCACCACAATGATGCCAAGCGTCTAAGCGCTCCAACCCTCTCTCCCCAATGCACATACGTACATACATACGCACACACAAGAAATGGGCAATTTTTTTTCCCGCGAGATGATCATTCCGGATAAAAAAAATGGCTTATGAGGACACACCACTGTCCGCCTCGTCGTCGACAACGAAGAGGACAGTGGAACAGTATCCTTATAGGGCGAGTCCTTATAAGAGTGTGCTTATAAGGCGAGTCTTATGACAAGTTCCTCCTCAGTCAGCTGTCGCACGAATGCGGTCTATCATAGCGGGGGAACCATACCAGCCTCACTCGTGTTGGCGTTGAGCTGTACTGGCTGGCAGCCCGCTAACCCCGGGATCACAGCATCCAGTAGCCTGAAAAAAGAGCAGAGAATGGCTATTGCGAGGAACCGCTTTGTAACCACCACTGCCAGAAATAAGCTCGTTTATCATATACGTCTTGAGTTTGACTCAGCTAAGCCGCCTCCTCGAGGAAGGATTGCACTAACTTTATCCTTGATTGATTGTGGGGTTTAATGCGCTGGCACTACACCTACTATGAGGCGCGCCGTCATGGAGGGCTACGGATTAATTTTCACCACCCGGGCATCTTTAACATCCGCCAAAATATCGAACACACGGGCGTTTTGCTTTTCGCCTCCATCAGTATTTTCTCTTCGCACCTTGCACTGGCGATCGTAAGATTAGAAATGATCGCCTTCAGAATTATTTAAAAATCATTCCCGAATGGCACCTTTCTCGTACGCTTTCAATGCTATTTTCACAGGGCCGCCTCGAAGTTGGCTCGAATAGCCTTCCAGTGGTCGGCCATGCCATATTACATAATCTTTAAAGAAGCGTGGAGATGCCTTACGTAACAAGCTCAATAACGAAAAGATAGCAGAAAAGAATAAAGCTTAGGAAATCAAGGGAAATCACAAAGTTATAAAGGGGGGTGCCCGTACATGAGTTTGTCGGCTGTACCTGCCTTTCATTTTCCTGAGAAGAGCGTTACACAACGAGTGGAAAGAGATAGGGCATGGTGCATCGCCACCTAGCCCTCGCTGTCTTCCGTGCAGTCGGCAACGCCTTGTAGCCGAAGCAGCGGATTTATAAGCAGCAAGGCAGACTCGGAGGACGAAGCGATGCGAAAGGGGAGGGCAGAGTCTGCCGTCGGGGTTTCATGCAGTGTCGTCACGCCGCCCACTATGCTGTCTGTCTGCATTTGTCTTGGCCGTGTAAATAATGTGCATTCATATTGCACGAAGCCCACCCTCCTTTATAGGCTTAATATCCGCCGCGATCAATAAGCGCCTTTGTGAGCAGCGTAAGAAGCTTGGTCCGCTGCGCGCAACTCCGACCGCCTGTTCTGTCATTCTCTCCTGTCTGCACATCATGGCTTTGTTTCTCGCTGTTCCGGACTGTACAGAGAGAGAGAGAGAGAGAGAGAGAGTAAACGTGTTTATTGCAAAAAGCAATGGAGAGGAGTCCTCAGTACACCAACTTGCTGCTTTTTCCCCGCACCAAAGACGCAGCGCGACTGGTTGAGTGGCATTAATGGGGAATAAAAACCTAAGTTTCGGGTGATAATGTCGTCTGGTTTGTGGTCACCTGCTCGTGTTTATCAAATCAACATTGTGCATAAACAAATGCGTCCAGTGAAGCTATCCACTACGAAAAATCTCGCCCTGTCAAACGTCGGCACAAGAAACCAATTTAAATTCCACCATACGAAGCTTATCAGCAGATAAAAAATAAACCCAATTCCACCCAGTGTAAAATCTATTAAAACGGTGGAGCTGTGGTTGCCTTGTGTCGGCTCGAACGTAAACGGGCGCTCGGCCAAGAACGGCAGCCCCGTGGCCACGCAAATTCTACTTTTCGCGTAAAGGAATCGGCATGTAAATGTCAGTGACAGGAGGCTTCTACCCTCTATGGAGTTTTGTACAGGAATACCTAGGAGGAATCTGGCGCTACTGTCATCCAGAACTCCGGAACGGCGCTTATGCTTCGATAAGAACGATGGCTAGAAGGGATGATTGATTGATTGTGGGGTTTAACGCGCTGACGCTTCACAGCGGATGAGGCGTGCCGTAGTGGAGGGCTCCGGATTAATTTTGACCCCCTGGGGATCTTTAATGTGCGGAGAAATATCGTACCCACAGGCATTTTTGCTTTTCGCCTCCACCATAAAAGCGACCGCCGCGGCTGGGAATCGAACCCACGTCCTCGTGCTCAGCAGCACAACGTCTTAACGCCCATTCCCACTTGCGAGGAAAGCGAGCGAAAGCGACGGGAATTCTGTCGCGCGACCCGCCGTGGTGGCTAAGTGGCTAAAGCGTTGCGCTGCTGAGCACGAGGTCGCGGGTTCGATTCCCGGCCACGGCGGCCGCTTTTCTGATGGAGGCGAAAAGCAAAACCGCTCGTGTGTACGAGATTTTGGCGCACGGTAAAGAACCCCAGGTGGCCAAAATTAATCCGGAGCCCTCCACTACGGCGCGCCTCATCACCTGCGTTGCGCCGGCGCGCCTCATCACCGGCGTTGCGCCGGCGCGTTAAACCGTACAACAAAACAAAATCAATTCTGTCACGCGACGAAAATTGGTCGTGACCATTCGACAAAAACGATCTGGCGCGACAAAACGACGGAATTCCCGTCGCTTTCGCTCGCTTTTGTCGCAAGTGTTAACGGGCCTTTAGCCACTGAGCCACCAAGGCGGGTGATGGGTAGAAATGGAACAGTATTTCTCGGGATCGAAACGTGGACACCTACTGCGTTTATTGACCACAAAATGCACTTATTGCGCAGTTGGCTGTTTAAAAATTGCACTGTACACAAGAAGGTTTCTGGTAAAAATTGGTGCTTACTAAATAACACAGCGCATTTATATAAAAGCCGACGCGGAATCGAGGAGGTTTGCGGAACACGTTCGCAATTTCTCCCATCTACATGGGGACACAGACTTCCTTAAAAACTATTTCCAGACGTCTCGGCACTCGTAGTTTTTAATTGTTAATAAAACGTTTTGTGCTCCCGAAAAAAAAGAAACTGCTTGCCTTCGAAGAAGTTATCAGGAATACACCCGTGACAGTCACTAGCTGTGTTCCTATCGGCCGGCCGTCTGGCGGGCATAGTAGGAGCCGGCATTCGCACGAAAAGAGTGGTCGTCTCGAGCATCTGGCAGTTTGCGCGGACTTCGAAAATAGATTGCTCTACCACATTATCACAACCGATCCTCCTAATTCTCAGGTAAATTCGACGCATACTGCGCCGTCATTTGTGTTGCCGTGCTCACCGAGCCGGCAATGAATTGATAATCGATCGACTCGCGAGTTTAGTTAAAGAACATTCCCACTCCGCACTGCCCTAGCGCGCGTGCGACGTTCAGTTCAAAGGCAAACGTATTTCCTAACGCTTTTCTTGCGGCAGGCAGCACAAGTAAAGGTGTTCGGGCAAGTCCACGACGAAGCGAAACTGACCGCGCGATCTAATCAGTAGTACTTCCGAAAGCCACCGAGTAGCAATCCGAATCCACTTATACCTATCACGTCCATTGCACCGGTCGAACGCAACGCCCGATTTCACTCTAGGTATTGTATGAGACCTTATGCTCCCTGCAGCAGCAGGGAGAGGAACTTGCTTTGTGAGACAATTGCGCCCTCTATCGGTGGGTCTGAGAACCTGTTTTTGCGAGGCCTCCTGCGGCAAGACCACTGCACCCTCAGTCGGTGGGTCTGGGAACATTCTCCTACCCCTGCGTGACTCACGACCAGCAGCAGACTTACGAAAAGACTCGACCTACAGCCGCTCCGCTCTTAAAAAAAACAGAGCCTGGAGTGCCGCGTTCGCGGTACTCTAAAACGCCATCCACGGAACAGTTTTTCAGAAGAGCGGGGACATTTTCCTGTGATCGGCATATATTCGTTTCAGCCGATAGTTCTACCGCTCAACACAATATCAAACTAGAAGCCCAGGTAAAACAACGCCAAAGTAAGACAAAGTAAGGGAAGAAGAGGCAAAGTAAAAGCATAAGAAATGCGAAAGACCTGTCGAACGCAAACAAACGTCGAAAGCGGGAGAAAAGAAAATTCACTCCTTCTGCCTTCTTGGCGCTGTCCTCCTTGGGTCCCTTCGCCTGCGGGGCCAGCTTTCTCATCCTCACCACTTTTCACGCCCTTTGGCTGTCGACCTTATTGCTCGAACTAGCCGTCTTACGCGCTATTGTGGTTCCCCTTTACAAACGCCTTCCTTCCTTTCCAACCCTTTACACCCGCATTTTAATCCTTCCAATATCGCCCAACATCCCTTGCTGTCTTCACCACGGGGCACTACAAAGCACCTCCTTTCTTCTTTTGCGACTACAGCAATCCTTAGCTTCGCTTCCATTCCTTTCTTCTCCAGCGCTAAGAATTTACCCGCTATTGTTCCCAGCACAGGGAACTGAGCGTCCGCCTGCGTTGAAAATTTGTCAAGAGCAGCGGAGCCGATGCGTGGGAACTGTTGTGACGCTGTCGCAATTCAGATGCTCTGGTGACACGCCTAGCAGCGCTGAGATTGCCTCGTGGCGTTGGGCCACCGCGGAGATTAAGTAACGTTTTATTTTTGAATCATCGAGTTGTGGCTTCAAGATCAGTGAGTGGTGCAATTTATTTTTTGCGATCCGCTTTACAACTTTACCGTTACGTTTTCGTGGGACAACAAAGTAACTTTGTAGTATTTTTTTAACTTGTTGCAGTTTTGTACCTTTGCATCACTTTGAACAGAAAATGCGGCTTTCAAATGTTTTACGTACACCCTCCACCCCGCCGACATATCGCCAGGCGCTGTAACCAGCACGATTAACAAATAGTGCTTCTGCATCTTGTGCTGCAAAAAAAAAAATGTTGCCTTAATAAATCGTGGAGCGACACCTGGGCGTTGAGCGACAACTAAGGATTGTAGGTACGGATTAATTTCGATATTCTCAGTTCCTTAGTACAGGGTGGTGTTGGGCTAGTTGGTATTGCATTTTTAAGGGTGAAAAAACTGCGCGTGAGAGACAAGACAATAACAAAGGGACAGGACTGGCGCCTGTCTTGTCCCTTTCTTATTGTCTTGTCTCTCACTCGCAGTTTTTCCACCCTTAAAAAAAGTCTCAGTTCCTTACGCATGCCAAAACGACACACGCACGGTTTCTGTTTAATGTTTCGCATTCATCATGAATGCACGCTCTCTTCGGTCGCTAACCAAACACGTTCCCTTGTTTGTAGCGCGTGCCCTTCAAAAGGCTGGCGTACTGGTGTAAGCTTTCCATATTGTTCTGCTGCGTTCCTGCTTTGCAGCAATCGTCACCACCGTAGTATGTTATTTATATTCGAAATGAAGGGCTAATGAAAACAAAATACCAGAGCATCAATTAGATGTTTCGTCATGCTTTAGACCTACCTGAAATTCAAACGAACATCTGTTGCGTGTTACGCGCCTTGGAAAACATGGAATATTGATTTAATATAGCCCACGCAGTCTGCGGCAAATATCGGTAATAATGCTTCATTTTTTATCCGGAATGCTTAAAGGGACCCTGCAATACTTTGATAAACGTTTTCACTCTTTCCTTCGCGTTTGGAAGCAGTGCGAAAGCTACAGTTATCGCTAACACGGAGCGACACTCCGTGATTTGCTCTTCGCACCAGATACGCCTTCCATTTCTGCTTTGTTTTTTGTGCCTTCATTTTTAAAGCTTCTATAGAAAAGCGTTCATTGCTGCAACCTAAGGAAAACCTGCCGACAGCCGCTACATGGCCTCAGTGACGTAATTCGGGCCGTAGAAGAACTTCAAGACCGCGAGTGAGAAAAAAATATTTTTAACGACTTTTACAATTTCTCTGATGGGCACAGAGCAGTAATTTTTGGCTAAGATACTTTGCGACCCCCTAGTCTATGTACTGGGTGTTGAAAAAGTGTTGCAGGGAACCTTTAACCTTCATAAATCTATTCCGAACAACGAGGACCAGACGAAATCCTGCTTATATTCCAAACAGTACAAGACTAATTTTTGGTGCAGTGAACTTTCGGGTACACCCTATTATATATGTTATTGGGAAGCTATCGGAGAAAGCATGCTCGAAACCCTTAAGACTTTCTCAGACCAGTTCTTTCTTCCGGGTTAAACCTTTTGTTATATTAGGAACATAGCGGGAAAACTGCTGCTTGGATGTATTCGTCATCATTAGAGGCCGGAACTTTAGGCACGAAAATTGAACGTTTTAGGCGCCTATAACAGGCACTGAAAAGTGCCATTTAGGCACATATAGGCACCCAATAGTGTCGATTAGGCACATGTAGGCTCAGTTTATATTTACTTCAGCAGTGTAATTTACGACAATTTTTTTACTTGCAGTAGAAAGAGCGAAAGAATCTTGTGCGCCGGGAAAGTGATTTCCTTTTCTTTCTGAAAATAAGCCACACAAGAGTTGCTATTTTGACACATTTAAATAAAGGCTTAAAAACCAAGACAAACCAGACACATCTCAATTATTTGATACGGAAGTTGTACCTCCTTTTAGTAGATAATTGTTTGCGAAGAGACAATAATCAACGTTCACTGAAGTTGGGGGAGCGTGATTGTACTTCGGGACACTTCGTGTCCTGATTCTATCTGGAATATCATGGTGTTTGCTGCTGACAGCCTTCGGCAGTCTTTTAGCACGGGGAATGCAGGAATTTTATGTCAGACAGAATGGCAGAATGTCAGACAGGAATGGCTCTATCAGTAACCGGTCTTTGGGGAATGGGGGGGGATTTGTCCTGGACCTTCGAAATGAGCTCAGCATTCTCAGTCAGAGTGGCGCCCGAACTCTCAGCTGCGGAAAGGCTTTCTGCCAAGAGTGTGAAATAAGCACACGAATGTGCCTAGTCATGTTTAAGTTTAGAGTGGTGTAAATAATTTGAGCTGCGATGCTTTTGTCGACTGCAAACCTGTTACTACCACCGGCGAGTGTTTTTGTAGAAGTTTTCCTCCCTTCGCCGAGTTTTTTTAAGGGGTAACAACGGGCTCTGGTGGAAGAAGCACAATCGATACATGCTGCTTGAAGACACAACTGCGTCTCGACGAGGAGGCGGAAAAGCTTTATTAATGTACAGGTCGGAGTTAAGGGAAGGGAGATGCTCTTAAGCCTCTCTAGCGTGGGTGGGGATCCTCAGTCCGGGATGCCATTGGTCGAGGACGCCGCCCGTGCCCGCTGGAGGAGAGCCCGGCGAGACTTGAGGTCCGAGCAGCCGGACAGGGCCGCCTCCCAGCCCTCCCTCGTTGCTTTACTCCGGCTTTTATCCCTGTATTACATTGGCAGGCTCTTACCATATGATATGTATATTCCCACTGGCCGCAGAAGTTACAGGAACTCGAGATGGACGGGTTGATGTGTTTGAACCTTGGGGGCTGTAGAATGATCCCGTCTGCAGCCGGCGAAGATGCCACTCCTTAGTTCTATCCAGGCCCTTGGCGGGCACTGGAAATTCCTGCCTACCGGGGCGCAGTTATATTGTGACCCCAGAGAATGTGGTTAGCGGGTAAGGTACAGGTGTATGGTCAGATCCTGGGAAGTCAGAGTAACTCTGAAGGCGAGACGCTCGGGCAGCTGAATGCGCCCCCTCGTTCCCCTCCACTCCCTGGTGGCGAGGTACCCATTCAAGTTGTTTCATGGTGCGGGAATTCCTGGATTAACATTAACGAGAATTTTTCTAGCTAGGAGTGCTACCCGACCCCTGATGAAATTTCGACAAGCTTGTTGTGAGTCAGACATTATGTGCGTTGCGTCAGAGTGAGTGGCGGCCAGTGCTATAGCCGTCTATTCAGCAAACTCAATTTTACTCGTTTTACCCGATAGTCCATCTACCTGTGTTCCCTCGTGCAGGACCGCAAACGCACAGATGCCCTCCGGTGTGTGCCCCGCTGCGTCTACATAGCACACCCCTTTACAAGTGCCATATTGTTTGGTTATGGCTGTTTCCCAGGCTTGTCTTCTTCTTAAGTTTCGGTCAGGATGCATATTACGGGGCAAAGGTTTAACGATGGGTTTGAGGCGCCAAGCGGGAGGGATGCCCGCTCTGTTTTTAGTGGTTGGGGGTAGAGTGATGCGGATATCCTCAAGGACCTGCTTGCCAGTAATTGCCATTGACAGTCATATGATTTGCTCGTGCACTGAGCCTCTATGAGCTCAGTGATCGTATTTTGTATCCCGAGCTGCATAAAGCGTTCGGGGGACGTTTTATAAGGGAGTCCAAGTGCTGTCTTAACAACTGTCCTGATCATATTTTCAGGGTTCTTAAGATCGCATTGTCGTAGCTTAAGATTGGGCACTGCATATGTTATGCGGCTGATGACGAAGGTTGTACTAGGCGGAGCGCCTCGCATTCTTCGAGACCCCCGTGTTTGCCAGATACTCGACCGATCATGCGGCTGATTTGTTCACACGGAGATTTAACTTTGTTTATGGCCACGGCGTTATTGCTTGTGTAATTATTTTTGTAGGCCGAGCACGCGGATGGCCTCCATTTCGGATATCTGAGTGCCGCCGAAAGTAATGTGAATTTTAGGTACTTCTACTTTGTCCTGGGTGATGAGAAGCAGCTCTAATTTTGCTGGCGCACACTTGAGGCCGCATTCCTCAGGGTACGTGTGCACTAAAGTAGCCGCTGCCTCGCAGGCTTTTTCGATTACTCCGGTGCTTCCGCTTGTTGCCCACAAAGTAATACGTCCTTCTATATGGCATGGCCGACCCCGTCTACCATTTCGAGTCTCTCAGGAAGTTTCATCATGGCCGCGTTGGACAGAAGGAAGAAAAGCAGCACCCCTTGATGTGTACCACGAGTTCCGATCTGTACGGGCCCGTTATTTGTGCCATCAATTTTTATGTATGCCGTCCTTCCCTGAAGAAAATCCAGAATGTAACGAAATGTTTTGTGCCCGCAATCGGTGGAATTTAGGTTACTAAGAATTTTGCTGTGCTTTATACCTTGTCGAATGCACCTTTCAAGTCTAGTATTAGGATGGCCCTGTTCCTATGTTCTCCGTGAGGGGGTTGATCACCTCCCGTTTCAGCTGGAGGAGAACATCTTGGGTTGACAAGTGTGCACTAAAACCAAACATGGTTGGGGAGAAGAGACTATGTTCTTCGATGTAAGCAGAGAGACGTGTGCAGAACATCATTGCCGTGAGTTTTCCAACGCACCAAGTTGGAGAAATGGGCCGTAAACTGTCCGTGTTTATCTGTCGTGAAGTTCACGACTGATGTTTTCCATTCATCCGGAAACGGGTGCTATCCCCCATTGCGTTTATGAAGGCTGTAAGTTCCTGAATAGATTGCTCGCTGAGGTTTCTAGCCGAGCGACGGTGATGCCGTCGCCGCCCGGGCCGTACCCCTCCTCAAGTTCGCAAGCGCTGCCTTTGTTTTCTCAAAACTGTAAGGTGCATCGAGAGCCTCATTAGCCGTCTCTTCGTAAGTAAGAGAGGCCGCGTCTAGATCGATGGCAGTGCAAAAATATGTTTTCTAGCGCCTGCGCTAGTTCTTCGTTAGTACCTTGAAAGGAATGAAAAGCCCGCCTGCGGTTTCCTGCACTTTCACCCCGTGTGCGGGTCGGCTCGATAAGATATCGTAATGTAATATTCACCAGGTTTTCCCCAGCTGAGAGCTCCACTGAGTGAGTTGAACTTAGCGATCCAATTATTTCGGGCAAGCACTATAGCGTATTCTTCGGCTTGATGTGTGAACCATGCTATCCTTAGCATAAGTTTTCTGCTAAGCTTTCGCCGGCTCCAGCGTTTTGTGAGGAACCGACGGGCTTCCCATATATGCATGAGATAAGTGTCGATGGCCCGTGTGTCCTCAGTCGTCTCTGTAGTGGTGCTATGTTGATCTCTACTTTCTATAAGAGCAGCGGCGCACGCGTGGTAGCCCGTTGCCTGATTGAGCGCCGGAAGGCCTGAGTCCCTAAATTTGGTGCTGTTGGTAAGTTTTGCCTGCCCCCGCCACGGTGGCTCAGTGGCTAACGCGTTGTGCTGCTCAGCACAAGGACGCGGGTTCGATTTCCGGTCGCGGCGGCCGCTTTTGTGACGGAGGGGAAAAGCAAAAAATGGTCAAAAACGAGACGCAAGAAACACTACTAGTAGTAGTCTTCCAGAACAAAATTAAATGCAGTACAGCGAGCCGCACGCCATCGCCGACTCGCACGCGAAAAAAAAAAAGAGCTTCGCCACCGCATTGCCGGCTCCGCTAAACTCATCGGTGTATACGGTTAACAAATCTCATCCCGTCTTACAAAAGAATACTTCTAAACCTCAATTTAAAATTAACAGAGAGTACATGTTGTTTACACGACTAATAATTTATACACTAATAAACATTAGTTAGAGCATTTTTATTTAAGAAAAAAGTACTTTGTGTCAAGTCAAGATAACGGCTGAGTCAAGCCAAGTTTGAAAATCCCACGTCCATCAGGCATGGCCATCCTCATGGGGGTTGAAGCAGCGGATCAGCGGCTCGCATAGACACTAGCGCCAGTGGCCCCTGTAGTGCATATTAGTATGAAATTCTATGGCGTGTCTGAACTTGAGTGGCATGTGAGAGTCTCTATCGCGTTCATTTTCTTTGTTTCTTGTTTTTTGTCACGTTAGCAATGGATAGGGCACGTTGCAAACGTTTTCGCCGCTGGTCCGCGGACACGGCACGTCAAAAGGATAGAAAAAAGCAGCACATGTGTGACAGGGGTGACATCGGTGAGGTTGGCTGCTGTGTCTTTATGTACGGGCTTCTGGCAGTTCGACCGAGGTGGCGAGGACGTGGTGGAGGCGGCTCGATCACACTTTGCGTTTCGCGGCGCGTTTAGCACTTGCCGCGGATTTTTGTCGCGAACGGCGTGCGATAAACACCCAGTTGCGGGCTTCTGAAACAAGAAAAGTGCTTGCAGAACAACAACTCGAAAAACCCAAAAAAGGCATAAGTAACACTAAAAAAGGCATTTCTGAGCGCTAAAAAAGCCCATATACGCCCCTACAATCAAAATAGGCGCTAAAAAGCTCATATAGTCAAAATAAACACTTACATACAGAATAAATTATTGCTTAAAATGCTTCCCTCCCCTTAATTTATGCTTAAATGTTAAATAGGCTTTATACAGGCATTTTGCCTAAAGTTGTGGTCTGTAGCCTCCATATTTGCTTTTATTGTATGAAAAACACAGTGTAGCTACGACTTCTGGCTAATGAACGCATGGTGATCTTGGCGCCGTTTCCTTTCAGCGTCTATATGGGTTGAAGTAGTGGGCTAGTCCGCCCTCTGAAAGTATTGCGAGACGATAAAGGCGATAGCCGCGATCCACTGCACAAACGCGCGGAGATAACGACTCGTAAGCAGTGTTACGACTCGGCCCGCCGCCGTACTTTCCCGCATCACTCCTCGGCTGTGCGGCGAAGCAACTGCGCGCACCTTTGAAAACAAGTCGCACCTTGTCGGTGACTCATGTTTTCATGCCGGGACAAGAATGGGTCTCCGTTTCAAAACTTCGGCGGCTGCCGGCGAGGCTCGTTTCAACGCTCTTCAAGGACACAGAGGTCCCGTGGTCGCAGCGGAGTCCTCCTCTCTCCCCTCTTTCGGAATCAGCGTGCGCCGCTGCTACTGACTGCTTACGAACTCTGGAAAGAGTGTTGTGTGTGTCTGTGACGTTCGTGGCGTGTTGCCTCTTGTTGGCGTTTTGACCGTTACCGCTTTTGGGTATAAATAGAGCCCCGCAAGCGCTATTACCCATTCCTGATTGAGCAGCGAATCCATACTGTCACTTTGCTCGAGTCCTGTACTGTTACCTCGCCCGTTGGGGCATTGTTCTTTGGCTTCGGCTAACATCTCGCTATGAAGTAAACAGTTACGTTGTCCTACGGCTCCTGGACTTCTTCACGGGTGCAACAGCGGCTGGCCGCTCGCTCTACACCACGCTACCACGCGTATGCCGGAGGCGTCAGAGCTCGGCTGGGCTCGGCCCGCCCGGTCGCAACAGCCGGTACCCCGTTATATACACGCTAACCTTCTGTCTATGCTGCTGTCCTCTGTGCATCCTGTCCAGCTACTGCGCCCTCCGTGCCTGCACGCACTCACGCACGCACACACGCACACACGCACACACACGCACAATTATCTTGCACAGTGTTTTTGAATTGAATATATGTGTAGTAAATATTCAAAATTAAAATTGTCCTGGGCTCTATCATTTTAAGCTTCCTTGTTGTGCTTCATTTCCCGCATTTCGTTTTGTGTTTCATTGAAAAATATGCTATCCTATTTTTCTTTGTTGCGTAAACTAGTGTCACGAGATAAGGTATCCCAGCACCGCCACTGAGGCACGTGAGTCAGCAAAGGCGGCCATTTTTGTGTTTATCAGTGTTGCGAGATTGCCGCTTCTACAGCATCGCCGCTAACTTCGTTCGGGTCATTTGTTAACAATACTGCCGAAAATGCAGCAAATCGGCATCTTCAGACACACTTCTGCTGCTCAAATGCTGCTACACGTGTAATCTGGGGCGGTGTTCTCGTAACTGTCCCTTTTGAAAGCGTCCCTTTTGAGTCCCTTTCATCGTGACGTACTTCCGGTTAAGCAGTGGGCGTTGGCAGTAGGTTTGTTGCGCTGGCGTTACGTCACTTCCGGTTGTTTGCTTTTAGCCAATCAGGGCTCGCCAAAACGGACACTTTTGAAAGGGACGCAAAAGGGACAAAACTCGAGAATACCGCCCCTGATTCGCGCTCGAAAGGATGCCAGTCGCGCGCAGCTTCAGAGCCGAGAGTATTCACTAAGCCTCCCAGGGTTGACCTACTAAAACGAATAAACAACAAAATTGCGGCGCCCATGAACCGTCGCAGTGTCAACAAATGCCATGTGATGCGAATTGACCAATAATCATGGCGGAGGCACAGAACAATAGGAGAAAAGAGTGCCGATACTCTGTAACCTTATCTAGCGACACTAGCATAAAGAAGTAATGGAGTGAGCGGTAAAAATATCTCTTGAAGCTGACTGTCCACTTTCCAAAGGAAACAGATTCGTTGAAAGCGATAAGCAGATGGTGGGAAACGGTGCTGCCAGGCAAGAAAAAAGAGTGTTTTTGCGGTAAACCGCAGCCGTGTCACGCTGCTCCGCAGTCGGACGTTTGTTGTCGTGTCCGAAACATCGACCGGAAACGGAAACGTCGTCTTTCTGGACTGACTGACGTTCCGCCAAATGTGGGCGGACACGGTGTTGCTATTTGTGGACCGCGAGATGTCTGTGGTCCCCCAGGATTAGCCTTTATTTTGTTCTAGGGTGCCTATTCCTATTCTACTTTTACGCCGGGCCTCAATTCTGCCTGCTGTCTCTTCTACGGTCACGTTTTCCGGCTTCGCATTCTTCCAGAATAGGAAGTTGCATCAGACACATTGTGATGTTCCGGATGTTTTAGTGCGTCTGACTGACGTGCGGGCTTGGATATGCAGCATGTTTGAACAGTATAAGGACATTGGATGCGTTCAAAGACAGATTGTTTTCGTTCCTTGTTTGTATGGGTTTTTATATCTAGTTTTTCCTCGTTTGCATGTGTTCGCACGCGCACATGCTTTTTTAATGCATGCGTCTGCGTCTCGTTCCCCAAGTTTTGCCTGCAAGTTGCGCTTTGAGGTTTATTTTCGAGGGACAATGAATGCACCGTCTTCTAGCAAGAGGTTAAAACATGGCAAGACACCGAATCGACATGGTCGCCGGCATCAACAAAAGAAATTGGGCCCATCTCCCCGCGAGGGGGACTCGAGTAAATGCGTCGCATAGGGGGTGGGTGTATTGCGTTAACGTTTAGTGTTTGGGGAGTTGGTGGTAGTGAATGCGTTGTATCAGCAGCTTCTTGACGTAGTTTGAATGAGTCAAGGATATAAGGCGCGTTCGTACCCTTTGATTCTGTGTCGGTTTTGTGGCGCAGTGGGGAGAGCACCATGTACCTCGCGTTCCGCCCACAGGTAGTGAATGCGTTGTATCAGCAGCTTCTTGACGTAGTTTGAATGAGTCAAGGATATATGGTGCGTTCGTAGCCTTTGATTCTGTGTCGGTTTTGTGGCGCAGTGGGAAGAGCACCATGTACCTTGCGTTCCGCCCGCAGGGTCGTGGGATCGAAACCAGGCGCCGATAACTATTTTTTTTATAGTTTAGGTGCTCGCTGTTGCGGACGGACGGCGGACGCTACATGTGATTTAAAGAAATGCTCTGCATTTAAAATGGTACCAAAATATTTGCCGCTGCCAAGAGAAAGTACGACAATAAAACACACTTCGGTACTTGTGGGATTTGAACTCGGGCCACTAAAGCAGCAGCCAATTTCGCTAAGCACTGTTCTAACCCGGCATCCTGACAGAATGGAACAAAAAACTAATCTGAAGTTTGCCCCATGAAAGGCGCACATGATGGCACGTGCCTAGAACTGGGGCACGCGGAGGAGAGCCCTGACAGTGGGGAGGCTGCCGTGTGAATTGTGGCCACTTGCCTCTCGTAATTTGTGTCGAAAAATGAAGAAACAAAAACGAACGAAGACGCAAACACGACTTAGCAGTATAGGGTCGCGTTCGATATTCTCTGGCTCCCTCCTTCAAAGCATGTAAGCAGACTTAGGGGGCTGAGCAATTTTTGTGTGTTGGGAATGGAAAATTTCGCAAACGTTACATTAAGGGCAGAAGGGGCAGCCACTGCAATTCCCTTCAGGAATTTTCGTAGAGTGGGTTACAAGGTAACATTTGATGCAAGCAAGCGAATGAAAAACTGAGCGAGAATAATGAACGCAAAAGTATTCATAAAACAACTCAAAAAAGAACGAAGCTCCTACAATCCGCAGTACAAAGTTAATCAAACGTATGCGGGGTTACAGAGCTTATTTGGCATATAAATTTACACATTCTTGTTGAGGCTAGAAGAAAATAATGAACTGACTATTACTATACTCCCTAATGGAAAATTTGTGTGAACTGCGAACTGCTGTCTTCTCAGTCACGACGCGTATCTGCGGCGTCTCAGGAAGTGATCGCGTAGTCAGCGAAGGCACGGCTGCACTCGCTACTGTGCTTTTATCTCGCAGCGCGTCGCCGCTGCAGGACACCATGTTGCTTCAAATCGTGTTTGAACCTTCCGCGCAAATGTCACGTGGTATGGATGGGCAATACATGGAGTAGTAGCGTTTGCCGATAGTGTGAGGGGTGGGCAGTGAGAGAGATGGTGACATAGCAGCGCGTGCCGCCCTCCCCCTGACAACTTTGCCGACGCTCCAACGAGCGTCTCGCGCAGGCTCACCATAGTGCCCAAGCCCGCACACTTTCGCCGCACTTTCCTCTGCCGTTTTCTTTTTAAAGACGATAGTCTTTCTTGGGCTACCTAAACCCAGAAATTTTGGTCTGTCTGTATGTCTGTCTGTCTGTGACTCGATTCAGCCACCCGGCCAAAGTAAAACAATGCATGCGCAATAGTCTTATATAGTCACAGCTAAATCTACCCGTTTAAGTCCGGTGTAATGTTCATACTTGTCAACATTGTTGAAGAAGAACAAGACATTAGGCAAATATAAGACAACAAATTAATACAGAAGTGATATTTGCAGCGTTCCTTTATAAAAAATCATACGTGCTTGATTTCTGGGAAACGAAATACTTAAACAACTGCAGAAAAAAAATTCACTCCGCCGTCACCTGCTGTCGCCCGCGCCACTACAGCTTCTGGCGCCATTTAAAGAAATCAACCGGCAACAGTTACGAGAGGTTCGACTAGATAGGTTCCACGTTCTGCTTGCAACGCACGTGGAGTAGGGAAACGCGGTTCTATAAACGTTGAAGTACGGCGCCTCGATTCACGCGCGTCTTCGCCGTACGGCAGCGTTGGCATTGAAACACCCGGTTTGGAGGAGTGGAACGCGGGAAATTTAAAATGATTTAAGCAAACCTTTGGCGTCTTTACCTTGGGAGGAGCACGACGCAAGAGGAGCAACATGAGAGGTGAGCGGGAAAGCGAAGGGAGGCATTTACTTGGCAAAAGTCGATACAGACTATCGTCTTTTGACGACATTTGCAACGAAAGGAGCAGATACGCGGCCAATGTTTCCTTCGCTCGCTCGACTGCGACACCGTCGCCATCGCCGCCACCAAACCCAAGTAGCGGCCGCCAAAGTGCTTGCGCACTAGTAATGCTTAGGATGGCTGTAAAACCTCCGTGCTGGTTAGTTTATTCCAATCGACAAATGCATGCTCTGAAGGAATAAATACTTAAAGCAGGTGCTGCAGATTCTACAGGGCGTTATTGTGAGCTCACGCCTTTGTTCAGTAGCGTATCCAGACGAAAATGCAAGGAGCCCTACAACTAAGGTTTGACTTGTAAAGATCCTTTGTTAATTGACATTAAAATTTCAGTCTGTTTAAACAGTTCCTTTCCTTTAGTGTTTGTTGATTTGTTCGAGCGGTATGTTCTGCAATTGAAGATGTAAATAAAATGAGTGGCCTTTTTTATACTCTTTCTAACTGGTTGATATTAGTTTTAGGTAAAGGGTCCAAGATAACGTAGGCGCAATCAAAGATCTGGGTAATGACACATTTGCATGCAAAAAGAAGGACAGAGGGGGTTGTAGGTGTTATAGCTCTTCTGAGGAAGAAAAGCTTTCAATCGCATTTTAGTTGCTGTGTCAATGTGTTTGGTCAACTTAACGTTATTTGTAATCCATAACTCAAGATGCAGTACACTCGCGATAAAACTCGGAAAACTGAAACTTTCGGCTTTAATTCAAACAAACTTCAAAAGTTTGGTTGGCTCGCTATGTTTTCAATGTATTTTAAGGCCGCTTAATACAAACTGCTCCATTGCGTAAATGTGGCTACATTGTGCTTTTTGCTCGTTCTTTCGGAAACATATCCGCTGCATTTGCCACTTCTAGCTGCACATTTGCATCCTTTCAGCATATTGCGGGGATCCGCAAGTTCAGTGCAGAGAGCTCGCAATGATCTGGCTGCCCTTTATGAAATCGAAATTTTAGTTTTTAACTCTCATGAAAAGAGAAAGCAGTCATCCATTTCTGATTTCTTCTTTCAATGAGTAAACAGCACTTCAGTATTGAGTGTAAATGTTGTATTAATAAATATATTGGATTGTTTTATTATAACTGGAGTTGGTATGCGTTGCCCGGAGCCATATTATGGTGAGGTTGTAATAACTCAAACTACTGATAATTTAAACAAAATCCTGGGGTCCCTTCGAGATTGAAGTATCGCGAGTCTACTGTAATGTTATGTGTGACTTCAGTAAGTTTTATGTGTTGGTACCATAATCAAATTTTAATGAATTTTTTATCCGTGGTTTGCAGAAACAGTTTTTTTAAGTTAATAGCCATTTGCCATCAGCCACATCAAGAGGCCACTTTTTGTGGAGCATTATTTATTATGTGTTTGGACAGCCCATACTTTATAAAGGACACAGTCAAAGTTCCTCTCGGCTGGTTGCTTTTGAAAAGTGGTAACAAAGCAATCATAATGTTCATAATGAAAGACCATTCAATACCGGTTTTTAAAGCGACATCACGTATCACATATCTAAACATTGAAACGAGAAGTGAAGTGAGGGAAGGTTATTGTAAAAATGCGATTCTTGTGCATGGCTGAGAAACGCATTGTCCACGTGAACACGTGAATTCCTTTGCCGCGGAATTCCGGAAACGTTCGGAGCGGTATAGCCCAAACTTTCTCTACGGCGGCAAGTTACATAAGCCGTCTTGTTGTCATAGAAATAGGGACTCTATTGTCAGTGGTTATTTTCAAGATGCCTTCTTTGCACGAGACAGAAAATAAGACGCTGTTTCAGACTATGCGCCGCATGCTATAGCTGTTTCATTGTAGAGCTGTTGTGTTCTTACTTTGTATTGACCACGGATATACGGCGCAACTCCTCCCTATTTTTTGTTTACTTGCTATGGCTGGCTGAGCTGTTTACCGGTATGTGGTCTATTTTCTTTGTAATCGCTACACTGCGTTGCTGCTGCGCATACATACATACATACTCAAAACATACGAAAAGGTCCGAAGTCAGCCATTAATCCGTACGCGTTGTTTCATTTTATCAGGGAATTGAAATGCATATATTCTTTTGACTGCCAACCTGCGCAGGACGAGCCACTGCGCACAACACAAGCTCTGTGCGTCTGGGTAGAGAACGTCGCCCGTTAGCACGCGGGTATTTTATTTTTATTTATTTTACTTACAAATACTGCTGTCCCATGCCTGGGACATTGCAGGAGCGGGTACAGAAAAATCCAACAATAACACGGAAGCAAAAAATAGTGCACACAAATTTTGTGACTAACACACAAAGTTCTTCCCGAACTCTACAGTGTTCAGTCTACGCAAAGCACCATCAAGCTTGTTCCACAGTTCCACCACGCGCGGAAAAAAAAGAGAATTTGAAACAATCCAAACTAGACCTGAAGGGTACAAGGTTCAAAGCACCTGTACTACGTGTTGTGCGCACTGGTACATCAGCGAAAGATAAGGGCGCGTGAACGTGGGTTGCTTTGTGTACAATCTTGGGCAACAAGATCACGCTCTCACGCGTACGGCGGTGTTCTAGGGAATGAAGGGACAACAAGTGAGCCTGTGAAGATGATGAGAAGTCTCGATCATAACGATTAAAAATGAACCGTATAGCCTTTTGCTGCACAGATTATAACCTGTTTTTATCTTGTTCAAGATGAGGCGACCAAACCACAGAGGCGTACTCGAGCATCGGTCTCACTAATGTCTTGTAGGCAGTTACCTTCCAATCTTTAGTCGAGCTTTTCAATCTACTCATTAAGTAACCAAGTTTCCTTAGAGCTTGAGAGCTTATCTAATCAACATGTTTGCCCCATTTAAGGTCAGGTGAAAAGGTGACACCGAGATACTTGAATTCACTCACATGTGCTAGGGTGCACCCACTGTAGTTATAACTGAAACTGACAGGCTGCTTTTTTATTTGAGAAAGTCATAGCTACAGTTTTGTTGTAATTTATCGGCATTTGCCACGTGAAACTCCAATCGCAGAATAACGAGAATACGTTGTTGGGAATTAACTGCTCTTGAGAAGTAGTAATGCAGTTATACAAAATGCCGTTTTTTATTCTATAGTTCTGAATTTATTCATACTAAAAAACTGCCCGGAAAGACCTAATGCGGTTCATGTTTGCCAACGCTATCGTGCAGGCGAGACGGTCGCTGCAGTAAATGAGAGCATGTCGGAAGAGAACTAGGCCGTATCGTTGCTCACAGCAAGCCATGCAAGGCCCGCTCGGGTCGCTACCACCGAGGGGGCGGCAGCGCGGAGCTCGCGGGAGCTGCCGCAGTGTCATTTCTCGTAGATCAAAGGATGCCCATTTCCTGTGCTATCAGAGTGAGAAGGGTAAATGTTTGCTGCTGTTTCTGTCTATTAGGCGCAAGAAAGATGTTTGCAACGGCTTCCTCCCTGTTTCGCTGTGAATTAAGGCCACCGGGCACCGGACAGTCTTCCTCCATATACATGAGTCCTTCGGCCCATTATATCTGAGTAGCGGTTGGATGTTTGAGACTGTACCCTTCTCATTAAACCTCTTCGAAAAAAGGATAGGGCAAGAAAAGTTAGCGGGGAAAAGTGCTTGCAATACACGAAACAAACGGAACGGAAGTATCACGGTGTGTTTTATTGTTGGAGGTGACGGCCGAGCCCCTACTTCGTGCCAAGGATTGCCCAGCTCAGATTACCTGAACTTTCGGTCAAGACTGCAGCGATCGAAGATTTCTCAACATATGTCGGCAAAGCAGAAGGAACTCAAAACAACTCAATCACATTTTTCCCTTTACGCTGTACTCACTAAAACTCAGACTCAGCTAGCTCATATCTACTCAAAATCACCCGAGTTCAATCGTATCGAACTCATTTTTAATTGTACGCAGTTGTGCTCAGTCTTATCTGTACTCGCCTTCACTCCTGCTCAATCTGTACTCACGAGTGGTACTCGCACTCAATACGTTCTCACTCGTACTCAACCAGCCTGTAGCCACTCATACTCATACTCATCCTGTACTCACGAGTAGTAATCGTACCTAATCTGTACTCACTCGTACTCATGCTCAATCTGTACACACGACTATTCGTTCTCAATCTGCACTTACAATTACAAGTATTCAAAAGTGTCTCTACTAATTAACACAGATGCAAAGACTTCATATTGTGCACTTGTGCTAAAAAGTGGGTTAAATATAAGAAAGGTTGAGACGATTGCGGTGCGTTTTAATGTAGTTGCATACGCGCACTATCAAAGTAAAATGTACTGTTTAAGCTTTTGATCACTAACATGGCTTTCTGTTAGGGATGGTGTGCTTTGACGCTTGGAATGCTCCATTGCGAGAGGAAGGGGTGGCACTGCAGGACTACCTCGGGGTTCGTGCGCCTGCCCAGCGCGAACATTCAAGTTTTACGGTGTCTGGCTGGCATCGCGTCTTTCTCTCTCTCCATCCTTGGTGCCAAGGGTGCTAGCATGGTGCTATAGAATGAAGTGTCCATTATTCGAGGCTAGCAAAAAAAAAAAAGCGCATATTCGGCGCCGTGCGCCGGCGGTTGTGGTACATTTTATTTTTGCTTTCCCGCTCGCGCTCGCGGGGCCGGCGGGACGGCGAGGTGGCGCAGCGAGGAGAAAGAAAAGCGCCTTTTGGATGTTTCGCGCTGTAATTTTTAAAGCGAAGCTTTACTGTCCTCACTGATGCCGTTGTACCCCGGTTCGTCCTGCAGGAAAGCCAACTTTCTCTGACGATGAGGATGAGTGATCGTGGGTGAAGTGTAAAAAAAATCCCGGGCCATCTCCATTAGCGGGAAACCTGGGGAGGGGCGAAGCATGCAGTGTATAAATGTATTCTTGGCGCCTTGGCGTTTTGGCCAACGGAGGTAAAACTGTCGGAGGGTAGAGGTATACAACTTTGAAGCACGTAGCGTTCTAGCGCGAGACATAAACGAGTGTCCCGGTGTTCTTTTAGCGTGCGTTACGAAGTGTTCCAGCGGCAAGCGTAAAGGAGTGTCCCGATGTTTCTTTAGTTTGCGCTACGTTCTAGCGCGAGGTGTAAACAAGTGTCCCGGTGTTTTATTACCATGACTACATGAGACGACGGTTACGACGAGGAGAACATGAGACGACGACAGTCCGAGCCCCCAAGGGGCTTCGCCCCTAAAAAACGCTTCCCGTTGCCTGGATTGAACCTGGGCCCCTCGCGTTTTGAACCCGGCGTCTATTCCATTGCTCCACTTCGACATGGTCGAAGCGAACGCCAAGCATCCCAAACCAAAACGTTAGGCCTAAGAATTGCACACCCGGGACTTGCTGTGGGCATTCTAGAAAAAGGGTGCGTACTTCAAGAGTAGCACATGCTCACAGTGTGGGATTGGCCAACAAAAGAATCCATCACGAGAAAACTTCGAGCTCAACCATCGTCACCGTCAGACGCAGGAGTGCATGCTTTTTATTTGTTGCTTTTACGACGTGCGCTGCCCGTGCCAGCTTAAAAGCGCCGCCGCGTTGTAATCGCAGTGCGCTCTGTTGTCCAAACAAATGATGCACTGTCAACATCGGTTGCTCAGCAACGCGCACGGTTTTAAACGAAGCGCATATAGCACATATAGCTCTTCAAGAAAATTTATTAATCGCCAATACAAAGACCCGCTGTGCTAAATACTACACGGGTCGCCCAAACCATACACACTGCATGTATCACTTCACTTACTACACCACTCACTATACACACAGTTCACTCCACAGTTCTCCATAGTTCACTAGTACACACACTATTAGAAGCACAATTACTCTGAAAGATCACTGTAGATCACATCCTCGAAAGTTCACGACAATACGCCAAGATCAATACAACAGTCAATAGGGTAGAATAAACACTTCTATTTGTTTGTTTACAGTTCCATGTCGGAGAATAAAATTTCCCGAGGCCCAATGTATCTTCGAAGTGAGAGGCGTTCTAAATCTCGAGACAGGGAACGGGCGTCCCAGTGTGCGTGTGCTACTAACACTAGGCACCACCAGTGTCGCCGCGATTGAAAACATGATTTGGACCTGAAGCATATACACGTTCCCACTGGAGATTATTGGTTAATTTAGGCACAATTTGCAAGTTGAAAACATGGCATATACCCCGGCTACACTGACGTCCGAATGTCCTTCCCAAAGTCATTTGACTCAAACGAGGTGCTTCGAATGCCATTCAGTCATCCCCCGTGCTCCTCTACAACTTAGATGGGATTTGAAAGCTTTAACAATCGCTTACTGTGCTGTGTGGCGCTGCAACTGTCGAGTGAAGCAGTAAGCAGACAAAGTTAAGCACTAAACAAATTACGGCTATAGCAGAAAGTATAGAATCCGACATAGAAATAAACCCTGGAGAAATATGGGAATGTGACCGGCTTATTAAAACTATGCAGGAAAAAATAGTCAATGCAGAAAAAGCAAATCAATGGAAAGGAAAGAAAATGCCAAGAAACTGGTGGAACGCAGAAATCAAGGAGGCTATAGAGAGGCGCAAACAGGCGTCTAGAGAACACAGGCAGGCCAAAAGGGCTGGGAGGCAGCAGGAAGAGGTGGACGCAAAAGGGAAGCAACTGCGAAAGGTTGCTTACGCGGGAACATGCAAGCGAAGGCAAGAATGGCGCAGCCGACTCAGCTGACTCTGCTGGCCTGGCACCGCCTTGAAAACGAGTGGAAATTTTGTTTTGTATTTTTGCTAACTAAATGATTCTTGCGTAAGGTTTTACGCCACACGATTTCCGAACGGCAGGGTAGATGTATATTAGCCAGTAGGAGAGGCAATAGCGTCAAATAAACAAATTAAGCGCTAATAAAGGACGCAAAACAAACACCAAATCGCACACCCGCTGCCTGAAGAGATGTGTACTTCTATATTTGCATAACATAACAGAGCCGCATATACGCCGTGCGGCCCTGAATATTTACATACGATCATGACTGACTGAACACCGACACGCCATTTTGTCCTCAAATGCAGTTAGACGGTGAGACAAGAACAGAGAATTGATCGCTTCCAGTTGAATTGTCCCCCATATTCGCATTTCACCAGATTATTGTCAAATATTATTGGAAATTTTTCTCTTTGCATTAAAAGCTCCCCCTACCCCTCCCACCCGATTTACCGTACAGCCCTCCGCTGTGTCGGCTGCATGCAACTGGGCCCTACACTTCGAAACGCTGCTGACCCTTATTCTGGCCCATTAAGTGCGAACTGGGAATATAGGATGCAAGATCGTAATTAAGTAAAGTGAGAGCAAACAAGGAAAGCGAGCGGCCTCTCAGTTAGACCGACCACTTTGATTTACGGCCATTAATTGCGCAAACGCAAAAGGGTTCACCATTCTGACGCTGGCTGCATTTTGTCACTGAGACACGCAACAAAACAGCAAGCTAACGCTGCACCATGTATTTGTAACGGCGACGCAAAAAAGCCTGTTTAATGAAACTGCACGCTTAGTGTGCAGTCCGCCGGACTCGCTGGCTTTTTAAAGCGCGATCATCGCCGATTGCGTCACTCTTCTTTTTTTATCGCCCGTTGTTGAAAATTCATTGCCACCTAGAGTATTAGTTCAACAAAAAAGCTTTCACTTAAAATTTCCCTTCATGCGACCATCGATCGGTGAACCTGCGAGTGGCAGAGCGCCGTCACCGTCCCGGCTCTTTCGTCGGCGCTGTAAACTTATTTAGCTGTGCAAAGCTTTTTTCCGTAATGCCAAGTTTATCGCCGGAAGAGATCGGACGCGTCAGAGATGGGCTGGTAACCATGTCACAAAATAATCGGCAGCATCGAACTCACTTTGCTTCTGTCAACACGGGGTCCTACGGGACCCCCGCAGCTTTGCACTAACCGGAAGTACTGCCCGGAAGCCGCTTGCGCAGCGCCCCCTGGGCAGCGCAGGAGGCTTATACGTGAGGCAGTGCATTGCTTTTTGAAGCACGGTGTTGTGTCCGAGCGCCCAGCCCAAATTTTTCTGCACGGGGCGATGCGCCTACAGCGGGGCCGATTCATGCCTCAGGCTAAAACATGCTAAAAAACTGCGGCAGTCAGGCTAAAACATGCAGCCCGCAGAGTCGCCTCTCCTTTTGCATCGCGGAGGCTCGGTCGAATCATGCATCGGGTGAACGACCGGCAACCAACATGTCGCCACACACCTGGAGGCGGCCTCGCGGAGACAGCGTGGGCGTCGCCCTCCCTTTCCCCATCGTGGCGGCTCGGCTGACGCGACACCTTCGCTTCCATTCGTCGGATTTCAAACTTCGGCCAGCGAGAGTCCTGATTGGAGCGATTAAAACTTTTCGGGGCCACATCGGACTTCCGGGGGTATAAAAAAAGCCCGGAGGCACTTATCGTCGGCATTCCTCGTCGGCATTCTCCGGCGGAACTTTTCGGAGGCACCAAGTGTCGAGGTGCTGGCGCCTTTGTGCGAGGCATGTAACACTGTTGTTACCCGTGTACATACCGTATATAAATGTTGCTTCAACTTTTCATTGGCTCGATAACTTCATCGGTCTACTCTGCGCCGCGCCGATAGCGGACGGAACAAGGCAACGTCGCTACACCAGTGACTGCGCTCGGTTGGCCAGGCGCAACAGGGGCGTCTGCGGTGGGATGCCCAGTCCCAACAATCAGCGGGGTGTCTGAGAACACAGGCATACACGGCTAACTGCAGGCAACAGGACGAAACTTGTGTATGCTGCGGCAGGGATCGGGAAACCGTAGGGCATATTGTCATAGACTGTACAGAGATACGACCGTGACGGGGCGATAGGGAAGCGAGGTTGACGGAGGCTTCGGGGTTTGGTGAGAGGGGGAGCCTCAACTTCAGGGCCACAGAGGAGACGAAGAGGAGGCTGGAGTGGTGGTGCAAGAAAAGTAGGGAAGAGAGTGGGACGTAGGATGAGTAATATACTGAAATAGAATTAGAAAGGGGGGGGGGAGGTAAACAGGGGTGCAAGGGCAGGAAGAGGGGGAAGCGATGGGAGTTTAAAACCGGAGGGGGGGAGGGGAGATAACCCATTAAGTTTGGAAAGGGTAGGGCAAACAAGTAGAGTAACACAGGCAAGTCGGTTGGTGACAACCGACGTCCCGATACAAAAGAAGGGCTGCTAATCATCATCATCATCATCATCATCATCGCCGTCGGTTTTTGCACATTAATGCAACAACCAAATTTAGCAGCAGCCATTGGCAGTAAAATGATATCAAATTATAAGTAAAGCGAGCTTTGACAGAGTTTTTCTAGTTCTAAATAGCAATCAAGGTTTTTTTATACTTTAGGGTGCATGCTTTGTGCTGTCTGGCAACGCTATTTTGTCGCTTTCTTGCACTGGTGCTGAGAGTGTACAGGGTGTCCCAGCTATCATGCACCAAGATTTAAAAAAAGAGAAATCGCGTAACTCGAAGAAAACCTAGTGCATAATGTTTGCAGTACTGTGAAGAAGCGGAGAGCAATTTTTCCGTTAATGAGACTTAATTAATTAATTGTAATTAATTATCTAACTCGAGAAATACTGTCCTAATCACTAAAGTGTCAATGAGGCACTTGTAGGTAACCACGAGGGGCATCTAACTGCGCTATTTTCAGCGACGAACTAATTGCGTACTCATTTATTCTGACTGATAAAGGAAACCCGCGAAATATGAGCAATACCAAGTGACGACGCTTACGCGCGCATTGTAAAGCAGCGTCCCCAAGCAAAGCTGATTGAAAGCAACTGCTTCGCGTGTTACTCGCCCGAAGAGACAGCGCATCACCTTGATAATAGCATGCATGGAAGGAGCAGCAGCAGCAAGATTCGCGGGACGCGTGTGCAGATAAGGAACAAACTCGGTCGCAATTTCTTCTTTCTTTCTTTTGTCTATTTCACTCTGGCTAACTCAGAGGCAGCCTGTTTGAGGGCGTTACTTTACGGTGCGCGCGGAGGCGCCGTCAAGTGGTATTTTTCATATTTCGCTAGTTTCCTTTATCAGTCAGAATAAATGTGTACGCAATTAGTTCATCGCTGAAAATACCGCAGTTAGATGCCCCTCGTGGTTACCTACAAGTGCCCCATTGACACTTTAGTGATTAGGACAGTATTTCTCGAGTTAGATAATTAATTACAATTAGTTAATTAAGTCTCATTAACGAAAAAATTACTCTCCGCTTCTTCACAGTACTGCAAACATTATGCACTAGGTTTTCTTCGAGTTACGCCTTTACTCTTTTTTTAAATCTTGGTGCATGATAGCTGGGACACCCTGTAGAATTATTACATCTTGATATCATAATTTTTAGTGAATGAAAAGTAAACAAAGTTCCAAAATTAAGACTATTTTGTTTGTTCTAAGTACTCTAGTAACACATTTGTGATTGCTGACTTGCAACGCTGTGGCGAGAGTGCTAGAAATGGCATTCGAGAGCGCAAATGTCTCTCGGAGTGCTCATTCGACTCGAATGTCATTTGAGCTGAACGCCATTTGAAAGCCCAGCGGAGCAGCACAACTTCGCATTTGAGTCAAATGACATTCGGTTTGAATGACATTCGGACGCCACTGCAGCGGGGGCATTGGATCTCGTCCTAACGCTTAAACGTCTCATCACTCGGATATGCATTTAGAACACATTAGTTACCAATAAACACCATTTTCTAGATCTGGGGCGTAAAAATAAAAAAGTGTGTGCGTTTATGTAAGTGTCTGCCTTAAGGATGACCGGAGCCAACGCTTAAACTACATATATTTTGCTGATACCCTTCACCAAAACTCTGTGTAACCTCTGTGTCGTATGTTAAAAAGCTTCTTTGGTCATCCACTTTTAAGGAGTCGAATGAATCCTTACGGTTTGCACAAAGCAGCGCGTACCATTTACACAATCTTGCCCCTACTTGTCTGAATTCAAGCTGCCTTTAGGCGCAAAAATACTGAAGAATTGTTAACGGCATTCTTTGCGGAGTATGTGAAAAAAAATATCAAGATTTTTGCCAATAAAGTAATCTGATTTAACAGCGACGTCCAGTAGCTTTCGCAGTTACCAGGTAAGAAGCTCTGCTTTTGCTCGTATGCCAAACGTGACGATGTGTTTGATGCGAGTAATTACGCTCGGAGAAACGGGTCTGCCAGCGGCAGACGAGGATATCGAAAATTTCCGCAAAGAACAAGTGTTGGAGGGGGTAATAATTTTTTAAACAACATAGTCGCCTTCAATACTGCGCATGAACCCCTCCCCATCCCTCTCCTTCGTTTGCGTTCCCAGATATGGCAAATGTAGCAGGTACTATATAGACTTTTGTTTTCTGCACGAATAGGGCAGGGCAGAGCTGCCCTGATAAGCGGATTTGCACCTCTGTGGTTAGCCTTGGAGGGTCGATAACCAATACAATTGTAGCATATTAAGAATTATGGCCCACAACTAACAAAAGTATAAGTAAAGTGTTAATTAGCCATTTTTGAGGCGAATACCTTTTTTGCAAAACTGAACCCAGACTGTCACATCTCGCACAGCAAGAAAACCTGACATAACTCATTTAATAGTTGGACCGTCGCAACCAGACACCTAACGACTACAAGGGGATTGCCTGATAATCAGAAAACGATTAGTGCCAGTGTTGGTACAAGCTCTCAACGCCGCTTATAAAATCATAGCGAAGCTTGCCTTGCAAACAATCACCTACCAGATAGTGTTAGCTTTCCCAGGAGACGACATACCCAGACACCAAAAGAAGCAAATCTAAACCGAACGAAGCCCCTGGCAGAAGGAAGGTCTGTCGGGCCAAGCGGAAGGCCTTGGGGATTTCGTTGTAGGCCGTCATTCGGTCCCTGATTCTAATCCACCAGATTTAGGGGAAATCCCTAAGGTGGAGTAAGTTTTTGCAAAGGAAACTTTGACATCCACCTCAAAGCAGCCGTACGGCTACAAAGGAAAGCTGTACAGCTTTCTCGGGAACTTCGCAGCTAAAGAAAAATTCGTCCTGGTCCAAGCCGCACGGCTGCATTGGGGAGGATGTCAAACTTTCCTTTCCGGTTCTTGGTTCTGTACCTCGGACGGCCTTCGCCGGCGTGGTTTGTTCACTCGCGCGCCCTGGCATGTGCAGTCTCGCTGCCGTTACGATGCTTCTCGATGCTCCCCCATGTGTGCGGGGAACTACTGGAGTCGTGTTTGGGGTTCTGGTTCTCCGTGGACTTGGCGTTGGTTTAGTATCCGGGTCGCTCGCGGCGGTTTCCGTCCTTTCTCGAATTTCCTGATCGCTTGTCTGGAGTCGCAGAGGACCGTTTTGCACGCCAGGTCCGTGAGGGTGAGGGCAACTGCTATTTACTTCACTTCTTCGGCACGTTCGAATGGCACGCTTACAGATATCCTCGTTTCCCCGTCTGAACCGACAACCTTCACGAAAAGTGGGACGCCTTTCTCGTACTCGGCGGCGTCAACAAATGACGCACCCAGATGGTTGCCGTGCGCGTTGAGGAGAGCCTTGGCTCGGGCATCTTTTGTGCCTCGGTTGCACTCCGAGTGAACGTTTTTCGAGATCGGATCGACAGCCGGATCGCCTCTAGGACGGTGACTTTGTGGCCTTGCTGTGTGTGGTATCCAGTGCCGAGGTTCTTGAGGATGTGGCGGCAAGCGTTCGTGGCGGACAACCTCTCCAGTGGTGAGGTGCCCCGTGCCTCTGTGTTTTCCTCGCGGAGTGCGAGACCTTGTCGAAGGCGCTTTCTAGGTCGAGTCCGAGGATCGCCCCATGGTTCCTCTGGTCTCGTTGTCCAGCAGTTGGTATTTCAATTAGATCATGGTGTCTTGTGTGCTTAGGTGTTGGCGGAAGCCTATGATGTACGGTGGGTAGATCAATTTCTGCTCCAGGTACATTGTCATCGGTTGAGCAGTGCGTGCTCCATGACTTTGCCAACGCACGATGCCAGCGATATGGGCAGGAGGCTGTCGAGGCTCGTTGTTTGCCGGGTTTCGGGATTAGGATCGTCCAGAGAACTCTGTCTACAGAACTACCCACTTCTGCATCAATAGTAATCTCGCCCGAGACGTCTACAGTTGCGAATTTGCTCCCTACGCCACCCAAGCACCACCATCCAGCCCATGTTCTGTGCCGACAACCACTTCATTCTAAGGAGAACTAACACAAACTTCTTAAGGTGAGATAACTCCGGAGATAGATTGGTGTGAACACACATACATTATCTGCAAAATATCAGCGACAAATACAACCTACAACATATTAAAAATCAATTTTAAAGTGGGCGTAATGCAACCGAGCAGCCAGTGGAGGTCTTCGCAAAATCGACATCAACTTGGACGTCGTGTAGATAGAGTAGACCCAAACACGTCATCAGTTTGCGTTGGCCACTTCCGAACTGCCGGCGTTTCTCGCCGGCTCGCCACTCCGATCGGGGTCGGAACGTTTGCTCTCCAGCAACAAACAATCTGATATTTCGCGACGGAGGCGCAGCGATTTCGTTGGCTCACCGGTCAGCTGGCCGCGACCTATGTTCTATAGCGATTCCAGGCACTATTTGTTATTGCTTTTTATTAAACTGGACGCGAAAACACGCCGGAGACATGAAAAGCGCACTGAGCGAGCCGCACGCTCGCTGCGCAGGCGGCGACCACAGCCGCGATGTGGCGCAGGCCTGGGCTGGTAGTTCAAGCGATAGCCCGTTACCGCTGCACTAAATGGGACTCCATTCCCAATGAAGGCAGTACATACGAGAAAGTAGTTATTGATGTGATGGCGAATTGTATTAAAATCGTCATCTGCACGACAGCGGCAATCGAATATCCGCCGCAGTGTGAAACCTAGCACATCTGCAGGCGGACCTTTAGGCAGACCGGCCGGCTGCTCCCAGCCCGCGTCTCCCCACCGACTGACTCGAGCATCGTGCGTCGTTCTCTAGCCGCGACAGCAATTTGCACTCGCAGCGCCTGTATCACGTCCGCGGTCGCTTTTTAGTTAAGTTGCTGACGAGACAAGTATGTAGGGGCATTAGCATAAACTGCCACCGACAGGGAATCGGCAATGCTATGGCAGCTTTGTGTGGTTTTGTGTGGTCACGTCGACAGATTTATTTATACAAACACCCACCTTTCGCGGCGCCCATTCAAACCGAAACTGCTACTGGCCGCATTACCAACGTCTATAATCTAACAACCATCGCGCGCTGAAGCAAATTAGGTTTCCACGCGTGATAAATAGGCCATTAGCTACTTACCGCAACAACCAAAAAAGATGCAAAATTTTTGTGTCAGTTTCTTTTAAACAGCTATCGGCTTAAGTCAAACTCGGCAAGAAACTGTAGTGAAGAAATTCAGAGAATTATCCATTAATGCGTAGTATTCTTATGCCGCCTGTCTTGAGTGCGAGTTTTTCCAGCTAAATTTTAACATGAAAGTGTTCTATTCCGGGTTACACAAACATTTCAGGGACGTCATATTCGTCACGGAAGTGACGCCAGTACAACGAAGCAAGCGGCCTGTAAAGGGTGCACCTTTGCACACAGCGTCTTCTTGCGGAGAAGCAACCTTTAGAACCAAAAAGTACGTTACACTTACGGTTGTTCGTGTTCGGAGTTTATGATTTAACACGAACGCATTTTATGACGTGATATACCAAGCTTTCACTGACGTCATATCCGTCACGGAAATGACGCCAGTACACCTTTCCCGAAGCGACCCGCGAGCAGGGCGTCGCTCACCAAGCACACTTACACGACAGCCGCCGACCCTCAAATCATGCTCAGCTGCAGATTTCGCTGCACATTTCCCTTCGTGTTTTACCGATTCCTGTGACAGAGGAATCAACCACATTTTCGGGGTTTTTTTCTAAATCCTTTACGACCTATAATCTCTATTTACGCTATTATAACGACTAGAAGAGGAACTTTCGCGAAATCTGTAATATTGTGGAAATGCAGGGCGTTACACGGTTCGCCTTTTCCCGCAATTTTTTAAATATTTATCTTAATTTCTTAGTGCTTCAAAATTTCTTTCTACCAGTTATCTCATTTACCCTATTATAACGGTTATAGGTGGAACTTCCGCGAAATCTGCATTATTGTGGAAATGCACGCCGTTATACGATTTGCCATTTTCCGTACTTTTTCATATTTTTGTTAGCTAGTTTTTCGAAATTTTTTTCGACCAATTATCTCTATTTACGCTTTTATAATAGCTACAAGTAGAACTTTCCTGAAATATGCATTATTATAGAAATGCAAGGCGTTACAAGTTCGCCATTTTTCGTAATTTTTTTTTTACATTTTTCTCATTTTTAAGTTTTTCAAAAACTTTTGCCACCAGTTATCTCCATTTACGCCACCATTAAAGCGATTACAGGTGGAACGTCTGCGATATCGGCATTTTTGTGGAAATGCAGGGCGTTACACGGTCCTGTCTGTGGGGGTACTCCGCAAGTAAGGCTAAGCAATAATAAACGCCTGCGCTGACGTCGAGCGCGACCACGCAGGTAAGGATTGGTATAAAGAACACGAAGATATCGATGCATACGACGATTAATACTACTAGCACAGTGCAAAGCAATGACGGAACATGTAAACGAACAATTTTAAACTTTTACAAATGCGTGGTGATGTGTCCTTCAGCGCTCACGTTTAAAGAATTCCTGTAGCTTCGCTATGGTTCAAGCCTTGCGTGACTTAGTGCTAGCTTCGCCAGTTGAACTGGTGGAAGTCTACAATGCTGAGGATGACTTTGCATCCACCACTCGCCGCAAAAAGACGACGACTTCTTCGATGCATATGACGACAATTACTAGCCCCGGAACTATGCAAATAAAGTTATACTGATAAAATTTAACTATGTCTCCGGCAATGCTCACCTACAACATCTTCGCCATTCATGTTTCGTGCGTGAGTGCAAGCTTCGCTGAATGGCGGACTATGCAACATGCAAAGCCACAAGACGCCGTTTTAGTTGTTAAATTTGTTGGTTCGAGGTTTGCGCTACTTTCTTATGTTTTCTTGTTTTAAATCAACGTACCGCGCTATGGAAGTGTTTCTCCAATTCTGCCCCACGTGACCAAGTTGGCGTCTCACGCGATTTATTTAAATTTAAATGTGAATCATTGTGTATGATTTGTAGGGTTATTTAAGTGTTCAAAGGCTCAATATTTCAAATTCAAACGTTCAATATTTCGGGTTATGACTTGCACCTTAAACGGTTAATAATTGCTTTTCTTGAGCCCCGGACTGCGTGCCAATCCTCGACTGCGATTGATTATGAATTTGTAATTAACTGACTATTAAGCACACCAACGTTTACGTCAAATAATAATCATTGAAAAGCTTTCGCAATCGAGTGAGAAAGCTAGTTTCCCGTGTCCACAAAAATGATGGATATTTTCATCGTTTGTCATCAAGAATAGTATATGTTCCTCAAAAACTACAGCGCCCTAAACCAATCATCATCATCGTTATCGTCCCAAGGACGCAGCTGGCCCAGGGCCCAAACATTTATTAATCCGGCACATGGCGTTACTTTCCCCAGATCTACACTTTTGTGGAAATGCAGGGTGTTACAGTATGTTGGCTGTAAAGGTACTCGGAAAAGAATGCTGCGCAATCATACACATTTCGAGTGCGAGTGCGTCCCTCCTGGAGACACATATCCAGTTTGTTTGTCTTCAGGCCACCACACAGCCCCACTATCAACACAACCACCCCTCTCTACAAATAGGTCCTTTCCTGCTAATAAACATGTTCCTCCTCTAAATTCTTATACGTACTGCCGCCAGCTTTCTTCTTTCTCGTTTTTTTTTCCCTTTTCCCATTTTTGTTGATAGTACTCCTGCTGCGCTAGATAGGCTTGTGCTGACATACCTTGAATCGCCCAGCTTAAGCTCCTCCGTCTGCTCTCTAAAACTCATTTTTAGGAAGCACATGGAGCTGTGTCGCCCCCTTGAACAAATTTCGGGTATTATTTTCGATAGCAAGGTAAAAGGAAGGAGGGAGAACAAAATACGGCGATCGGACAGAATACTTTCTCTTTTTTTTCCTTTAGCCGCAAATATTGCTCTCGAAGGTTGAACTCGAGGCTTAACCTTTCGTAGAAACAGCGGTGGAGCTCTCTCGAGGTCTTCATGGCTTCCCTTAGCATTTCACTATTGTCACGCATACCGGCCGTCATCCTTGAGTTATAATTTGTAGCTACTTTGACTCACTCGGTTGCTGTTCTTGCTATTGTTGTTTTTGAGTAACGTTTATTGGAGCCGAAAAAAATAAGGTAAAACAGAGGGCTTAAGAGCGTATTTGTTTATTTCTATTTGTGTTTTTTCCGTCGTGCTATACGGCTGAACCCACGGCGTCTTGCTTCGCTGAAGGAAGTTGCAGGGTAAATTCACGGCAGCAGGGGTGGTCTCACTATTAGTGGCGAATTGCCCGTGTACACGATACTTGGTGCGCATTGAAAAACTCCCTTACTGACGTGCTGTGATAATTTTATTTATTTATTTATTTATTTTTTGTATTTATTTATTTTTTTATTTATTTATTTTTATTTATTGATTGATTGATTTATTGATTGATTGATTGATTGATTGATTGATTGATTGATTGATTGATTGATTGATTGATTGATTGATTGATTGATTGATTGATTGATTGATTGATTGATTGATTGATTGATTGATTGATCGATCGATCGATCGATCGATCTACCGATCAAGTGGTTATTTTTACTAAACTTCATAATGACGCATATCCGCGAAATTAAATAGTAATTACAAAGTGGCCGCATTTCACAGTTTGAGAGGCAGCCGTGATCCGGATCTAACGTGCTAATACAAGAAGCGGAACATCGCACTTTGCGGGAATTACGGTATACGTCAATTAAAACGACAGGGTCCTGCAAGCCGCTTCACCTGCAATAAGGTGGTTTTGCGCTCGTAGGAAGCCCGCAAAGCAAGCCTACGTTAGGACCGTTCTCAGAAAGTAGATCGTATCTTAATATTTATCAGCTGTATATATACACTTGCTTTCCAAACTTTTCTTTGATCTCTCTGAGTGGCGGTAGGGGAATACAGCGTCTATCCAACAGTATAAGCAAGCGCCCACCGTCATCAAATCGATGGCTTACTTTTGTTTGATCCCTGTCTGCCACACCCCTTTTTTTTCGCGTACATCCAAAGTGTCCTCCTCACAGCACTCGTACGTACCCCGTACTTTGAGCTCCAGGGCAAACGTGAGTCGTAGGCGTAAGATATCATTATCTGAATCCTTTTAGAATGGTTTATTTCATAAGCGTGTACACATGCCTCGGTGTTCTGATATTTTATTGCGTTTAAATGTATTTCACCCAGCATCAGTCGTTCTGTTTACAAGACATGGACGCCTTACCGCCGCCACTCCCTTTTTTTGTGTGCAAAGTAAACGATGCTGAATGTCGTCTCTCCTTTCAGGGCTATTTTCCGCAACGTCTTCACTAAAGCCGCATTTTCATTCAAAAGGGGGCTTTCGAACTGAATCCGATCTACTCAGGTCTCCTCCTTGTGCTTCGTCCTACTCGTAGTTGTCTCGATTCGTTGGACGTGACCTCCCCCCATTTTTAAGTCCGTGCCATGAAACTCACATAGGTTGTTTTGTTTCCTTTCAATATGTACCTTTTTGTAGCACCCGCGCCGCCAGTTTTAGTTTGGGCTGATGGTAAAATAAAACCTTCGAAGAAATGCATTCCTGGCTGGAGCAAGGAATCGTGGGTAGGAAGGTTGAGTGGATCGGGGTTACAGGCTGTATTTTAGGACTCCATACTTGGCTCCGTTTCATTGCTCCCTTTGTGAAAATATGGCTCTGACCGAGATTTGCCTGAGAGGGTGAGACAAAGGAACCGGCTGTGAGGATCAGGCGAGCACCCACTCAATAATACGGTTGTATGCCTACCACCTCCCTCCTTACTTCTACTCTGAGCCATTTATTAGCTGAAAGCATTTTTTCCCCCACCCGCTGACGTCAAACCAACGAATGTGATACTAGCCTGGCTCCAATAAAAAATATATATATATACATCCACGTAAAGAAATCATTGATTGATTGTGGGGTTTGGCGCGCCGAAGCTACACCTGGGGTACGAGGCGCACCGGAGGGGAGGGCTCCGGATTAATTTTGACCACCTGGGTATCTATAACATGCGCTTAAACCTAGACACACGGGCATTTTCGCTCTTCGCCTCCATCAGAAAAGCAGTGGCTGCGGCCGGAATCGAACCCACGCCCTTGGGCTTAGCAGCACAACGCCATAGCCACTGAGCCATCCCGGCGGGTGGAATGACATCATTCTCCCGCTATTCGCTCCAACCATTCGTAATATGTCCTTATAGTTGCAAATATTTCGGAAGTCCTCCCCCCCCCTTCCCCTCCAGAAGTCTCACTTTTCATTCGATGTCACAAAGCTACAAGAGGGATTCAAGTGCGGCGGAGTGGCTGACACCTGATCCTCATTAAGGGAGTGGAAGAGGCGCTTGTCAACACTTCACGTAAAATTTCGTCCTTTCCTGCCTATTGCCGCTGTGCTGTAAAAGAAAATTCATGGCAGTTTTTCTGCTTAGGCGTGCGGAGTAAATTCTTAGATTGGGTATGCAAGTAGCTAAGCCAGTACGGGTGAAACTGCGAATCCATTCATACTGTACTAATAAGCTGATTGATGTAGATCTTTTGCCATTTTGAACCACCATACAGCTACAAGAGCTTGTCATTTTGTGTTAATGAAGAGTATCAGAATCGTCCATTTTCTTCCGTAGTTACTTGCTAGTAGGCAATTGTAAATATTGTTACGTGGCGGAACAACAGATGAGACGGCCCATCGTTGATCGTGAAGTGGGGTTCTGTTTAAAAAGAAGTGTCATCTATGTTGACAGTACGTGCATGGTGGCACGGCGTGGCAATAGGTCCTCTGCATTGGCCGTTGTTGGCTGTAACTCCCGTTTTGTTGACATGGTGAGTAATTGGAATGGGCCAAGCGGGATTCATTTCATTTGTCGTACCGAAGGGGCGTGCATTCTCAGCTTGTGAAAGCGACCATTACTTTGAAAATCATACGGACCTTATGGTTGGTGCAACTCCCTTATGGGTGGGCGGGTCCGTAGGTCGGTCGGTCTTCCTCCATTAATTAAGCTTCAGCATGAAGTTTGAATAATGAAAGGTACACGCGCTCGGGGTTAAGTATAAAAAAAATAGATGGCAGCGAAAAATGAGGGCGTATGTTTGCACGAAATACTGCAAAAAGAATCCCATTATCCCCTTCCTTCATTTTAGTAAATGACAGAATAGGCGACAATATTTCTCAAGACGTGCTCTTCCCCAGCGGTCCACAACAGACTCCAGGAAGAACAACGGGAACGTCTTTCAAAGTTACTGATAAGGGAAATAAAGTGACAAACGGGGCACGCAGATGAGGCTATCAGTCCCGTTTACGAGCCGGACATGGAACTGGATAAAATAAGCGGACAAGTCGAGGCGTCCTCGCTCTTATCAAAGCTCGGACCGGGTTGGAGGATCTGACGTGTATCTCCCTGCATAATGCAGATTTTCCATGAAAAGGGAAGGCTCTTACGCATATTTTCTTCCTACACATTTCATCCGCTCATACGATAAACGCAGGGTTTTTCTCGCGAATAAACAATGGCGCCCGAACGGAATATCTCCTGCCATAATATCGCAAAACTGTTTCAAGGCGCTCAACCTCGTGAGTTCGGAAGAAAAAAGGGAGCACTGATACTCATACGGGCTTCCATGAATTTCTATAAACCCCTTTCCCTTTTCCCTTTTTATCACTCCTCCATTTTTTCTTCTTTCTTCTAGACCGCAGTGGCGTCTCAGCGCGGGCGTTAAGCGACGCTGAGCCCCGTCGTAAATCATGTGGCGAGTAGGGGCGCTAGGATATCTTCCTGCGTGACCACCGCAACGATGGTTGCTGAGGTCGGCTAAAGGGCAAGAACGAGAGGGTCTGCAACGTGGAAGACAAGACACTGCGACCCTTTATCCCTTTCGCAGTTCGTTCCCTTAAAAGCATCCCGGCTTTTAAGGGGCCGCTCCGCCGAGCCTTTCTCGACGAGATGTATTCAATTTTCCCTCATAACGGTCGGTGGAAATTAAAGCGCAGACGCGCACGACACGTGCGAGTAGGGCCAGTGTCAGCACCAGGGGAGAGGAGCACTAGCAATCAACGCGTTGTGGTTTACGGTATATATTGGTCGAACGCTACTGTAGTAGCTGCTTGAAAATTTGTTGGCTGACCTTCTTCATTTTTATAGGCAGTGATGACCCGCATTTCTCGATGGAGGCGTAACAAGGTGTAGAAACACTGGGCAAAGACTAAGGCACACAATTGAGGCACGAAGCTTGAGCCACAAAGGAGGAGTACTTAAAAGAAGTTCGAACCGCAAGAAGAAAACCATGAAAATCAGAGCTCCCTAACTTTTTCTTGTCTACGTCGCAAGCAACATGTATACCATGCAACGAGTGGTTCCGTTTAGTGCTAACGTATGGGGCACAAGCATCTTAAGAAGTGCTTGAAGGGAAATCTTAAATCAGTCGTACGAGCTTCGTAAGAAAGCACATTGAGTAATCGGCGACAACTTTGAAAGCGTTTTCTATAGATTGAAGATAAAGAAATGTTTGAGGGCATTCTGACTCTGGCCTTTAAAAAACATGACAAGCTGTTAGGCAAAGCGTCCAATGCCAGGGCCAGGCAAGAGTACTAGGTCACAAGCGGCGTTGTGGTGCCGAGAAACGGGACGAGCAGATAAGTGGGTGAAGTGATGAACAAATTAAACCCAGTTCGACCCACTGTGCAATCTGCTCAAACAACGGAGCTGTGGTTCTTTTTTGTCGGCTCGAACGCCAGCGGGAGCTCGCCCGAAAACGCCGCGCAAATTCTACGGCTCGCGAGAAGGAACCGGCAGCTAAACGTCATTGGCGGGACGGTGAGAAACGCGCTCGGGGGAGACCACTGCGTGCTCTATCGCTGTGTCGGGGAGCCGTCGTCGAGGCCGTTCTCAGACTCACCGGTAGAGGACGCTGGCGGGTCCGGGAACCTGCTCCTGCACCTGCGTGACGCACGACCTTCTACAGACGGACGAAAAGGCTCGACTTACAACAGCTTAGCTGGTTATTGGAAATGTCGTGGACAACGAGAGGACTGAATTTCTGCCGGATATAAAAGAGGTGGACGCAGTAGGAGACGTCCTCGCGTTTTAGCACAAACACGCTTCTGTGCACTAAAGCTGACATCGCGTGGTCAGAGCTGCCCAAATAGACCAGACACGCGACCTATTCGTCGACTGTTGCGGCCAGGCTTGTCAAGTTTACGAATGCGTGCTGCTCAGCACTTTTAAGGTGCGAGAGTGTCAGCGCTGGTTCGCGTCATAGATTAAGGATTTCAGCAGAAAGCTTTCGCTTCCAGCTACCCACAACTCAAGAGCTGAATGTAAATTTAAACGTGTTTAGCTACACGCGTTTTCTGACATGTCCGGCTTGCCCAAACTTATTGCCCAGCTCGCTCGCTTGTCCTGTCCAGCAGTTGGCGCAACCAGAGCAGTTGTTGAATGTATCCTTGGCCCGTGGCGCTTGCACAAGGCCGAACTGCATATTGATCTGACAATTTCGAAAACATAACTGCACGAATCGAAGCTAGTCCACGCTTTGTACTATTTGCATACTTGGCGTTCTTCCAAGCTGGGTAATTGAACAGCCTTTCACCTGTCGAACCTGTTCTTTCTTCAGCTGCGAAGTTGTTCCCGTGCATTGCATCAAATCTAATACAAAATGCGGCAAACGACCCTGTCCACAACAGGCATGCATAGTCCCTTCTTCCAACCCACATATAATAATTTATTGCCTAGATGTCTTCACCAATCTCCTGGTGCACGGACCTTTACTTGCTGTTTGTTTGACATGTTTAACATGTTTGAGCAAGAAGAAATTATGTTAAAGGAGCCATGAAGACAAAATACAAGTTGGGTTTATTAGAAAGACTGCTTAGTCCCGATAACAATGATACCAATATCATCGCAATCTTCGAACAAATAACGGAGATATTGAAGAAAACGTATGAAGCAGTCGCGACCCCCTAGCCAATTTCCCGCAACTTTTCTATGACGTCACGGAACCTTGTTTGCGCGATTGGTGGCCGCCTAACTGACCTGTTGCGACGACACATGACTGGACGTCTGCAATGGGGCCTCTAGTTCCATTTCACCGCATCACTTGAATGCTAACGTGCAGTTAACGCACTGAAAATTATATTTTATTGTTGGCCCGTATGACGTCATTCTTGCTAATAACACGTCACTGCGGCGCAAAATTTGAAAGTTTTTAAATACTTCTTGCTTTTTTTTCGTTAAAAAAACATCTTTTGTGGCTGTAATGGAGCTGAGTGAGATACTGAATCCTAGTTCTTTCAAATTAAACGAAGTTGTATTTTCTCTTCATGGCTGCTTTAACATGGTCACTAATGAGGAATAAATTTCCGTCTGATGTTTCTTGCGAGGAAGGAGAAACACACACCTTCAATGCAAGCATAAGTATTTCTCCACAGTGCAGCGACCGATAAATAGGGGAGCCTATGTCACCAAGATATTGACTTCCTCTCGTATTATCCGTCTCCGTCTTCATACGTGAAACTAGGTTTGATGAATAATCCCAAATGGTCAGCACAGCAAACGCTCCAGATGAAATGGAAACATTTGAAAACGAAGCTTACGAGTGGCAAGTCCGAAATGAAACAACACCAAGACAGGAAAGAGCAAGGTTTAGCAAGCACCCGCTGCTGTGGCTCAGTGGCCAAGGCGTTGGGCTCTAGGCCCGCGGATATGGGTTGGATTGCGGTCGCTTTTCAGCTGGAGGTGAAAAACGGGAACAACCGTGTGTCGATATTTTTGCCCACGTTGAAACAAACATGCTGAATGCGCCCTCTTCAGTATATGTAACGAAACGCTAGAACAAGCAGAAGAATATAACTACGTTGGCCAGATGGTCAGAGCCAATTCCAACCACGAGAATGAAATCCGGCACTGAATAGGAATGGGCTGGTGGGCATTCGGCAAGCACTCACAAATAACGAAAAGTAAACTCCCTCTGTCTTTGGAAGAATGGCATACAACCAATGCGTGCTGCCGGTGATAACGTGTGGAGCGGAAACTTGGCGCCTTATGAAACAACGAGAAAGCCAACTAAGGTCGGCCCAGTGGGCAATGGAGCGAATAGCGATAGGAGCAACACTTAGGGTCAGGAAGCGAGCATCGTGGATCAGGGAGCAAGGTCGAGTAGAGGATATAATAGTTCGAACAAAGAATAAGGAATTGACTTTGGCTGGTCACGTAGTGAGACGAACCGACAACAGGAGGACCACGATAGTAACAGAATGGATATTTAGGGACGGGACTAGAAGAAGAGGGTGGCCGCAAACTCGATGGAGAGACGAAATAAAGAAATTCGGAGGCAAAGAATGGACTCGGTCAGCGCAGGGCAAGCGGGGGGAGGTCGATGAGAGAGGCCCTCATCATTTAGTGGACATCTATGGAGGACATACATAGGCGGCTAGCTGTTGATGGTGATGATAATGATGTCAAAATTCCAAGGTGATTACTGGGACCCTGCACTGCGGCGCGCCTCACGAGTCAGCTGTAGAGTTGCTGACTACAACACCCCAAAATTAAAAAAAAAAATAAGGTTTGGACATGCAAGTACGAAGATTTGACGTTTTTTCCAGGAAGTAGAAATATCAACGTTTTTTTTTTGTCACAAAGCACGTCACGATTTCACGAAAACTCAAAGGCAAAGAGCCAAAAATGACCTCGATGTACCATGCAATTTACGTATGATGGAGTATTTTTCTATACCAAAACATGCTGTTAAATTTACGTTCTTAGCCAAGCCGACAGACACTTAGATAACAGTTACTTGTGAGCGATAATATTTTTAACAAGTAATGTACATGCTTCGCGGTCCCGGTCCCAACGTCGTCCTTCTCCATGCGAAGCCAATGCCCTTCGGACTGTAGCCTCATCGTAGACACCTAACAGCCGTTTAACCAAAGTTTGCCTAATCAATCGTCTCCGGCATTTTGGTGTTACTAGCCTACGGGTGGAAGTTAATATCATGCCGTGTAGACTGCCTATTTGTCTATCAGAAATCCAATTTGCTTTATTCTATATAGACCCTTATTATACGCGCATACATTTAGGTATGCATGCATGTGCCGATATATGTAGAGCCCCCAGAAATCGAATAATGCCGAGGGAACGTCATCTATTAACATCCTAAGCACCCGTCTAGCGCCATATTGAGTTTGAGCTTGTTTGTGAACTCTTGCTTTGAACACCTGAGAAGTTTCTGCGAATTGATTTTGTAGCTTGGTACCCATCCCAGACATTTGTTGTGTAGTGGGCTGAATTTACGGAATACTTGAAATCTGATGGAGTTTTTCCTGTTCCTTAGAGCAGCGCTGTTACCACTAGTCGCTGCGCCCTGATATAGGGTTTATACTAAGTTGGCTTTGCAGAATTTTTCTCACTGCACCGTCAAAACTACGCCACTCGTCGCAACAAGCGACAGGGCGAGCCACCCCGCGACGCATTTTTAAAGCCGTGCTTGTATCAGTTGTATTGCGCTAACAACTGGTGGCGACACGAGTCTCGCCCGAGCGCGGCGAGGCAAATCTACGGTGATGCTTCGGTGCCAGCGCGCGATGATTTCTTCACTCAGCGAGGTTCTCCTGTGCACGTTCGCCAGCTCAACCACTAGATTAAACAGTAGCACTGTTAAAAAGAGATGCTTTATCAGGAGAAAAAGGAGGAGGAGGAGGAGGAAGATCCCGCCGCCGCTCCTGCTACTGAGAGCCTTAAAGATGGCATCAGAACGAATTTCGGTTTCTTGGATTTTGCCCCTCTATCTTGGATTGTTAACAGTAAGGTACAAGAAGAGAGTGGAGTGGGTGTGGGAACAAACGCGTGTTAAGGACATATTAGTAGAAATTAAGAAGAAATGGACGTGGGCAGGGCATGTAATGCGAAGGCAAGATAACCGTTGGCCATGAAGGGTAACAGAGTTGATCCCTAGAGAAGGCAAGCGTGGCAGGGGGCGGCAGAAATTTAGATGGGCAGATGAGATCAAGAAGTTTGCGGGGACAAATTGTTCGCAGTTAGCGCAGGACCGGGGTAATTGGAGATTAATGGGAGAGGCCTTTGCCCTGCAGTGGGCGTAGATAGGCTGGTGATGATGATCTTGGATTGCATGGGATGTCCATCGTTCTCCTGCTGCTTTAGACTTGCTAAAGCCGGGTTCGGCGATATCCGCGGAAGAAATAAGTTTTGCGAACTCGCAGCAGCCGCAATGTAAAGGGAAGAAGACCCAAGACAAAATTTTGATAATGTGAATAGAATTTTCTATGGAAACTGAAAGCGCAAAATAGACACGGACAAAGAAAGGGGACAACAGGACGAGCGCTAACGAGTCCCCTTTCTTTGTCCGTGTCTATTTTGCGCTTTCAGTTTCCATTATGCATCACCAACAGGCCCAAACCATGACCCTTTTGAATTTTCTATCTTCTTCAACTTTACTCTAAATGCACAGTGTAACGTTTCAAGGTCGGACCTTTTTTCTGGAAATCACAGAACTCTTTTCGCGCATTATGACGCGGTACATAGAGTAAGAAGTCCGCGCGGCGCACTTTGGGCAATCGTGGCAATTCTAAGCATCCTTCCACCGGTACCCAGGTACGCCACTAGAGGGAACACCTTGGGAATTAAGTAGCGTGTTTGGGAAAGTAACACTAGTATTTACAAGGCGCGACAAATCAGAGTAGTGCGAAAGTTTCAATGAAAAGTGAGAATTTGACAATTTTCAACTAACTATTCGCATACAGAAACAACAGTATGTAATAAATCTCGAAGCTTTTCCTGCGTGTGAGTGGACTTCAAATATATCGGGAAATTCGGTATTTCTTGTATCGTGATAGGCTCTAAGGAGCCAGGCATGCGTGTTCGCAGGGCTATGTCACGGCATTTCTTTTAGCGACAGCTTGATCCAATGACGCTGACTAGGATTTTCTGCAGTTCTGATGTACGAGGTACCGAATTCCGGCAAAAATAAATAAGCAGAGAGGCATAGCGGGGACCTTACAGCGTAATAGGTAGCAGCTAGAAATGGACAAAAGAAGACCAAGCACCTACCGTCCCTTCCGTTCTTTGTTCTTTTTTTAGTGACTGCAGCTTAACAAAGTAAAAGGGAGGAGGGCGCGTATAACATAGTCTACATCGGAAAAAAACAAGTCCACCTTACGAAATTGGTTTTTATATATGTAACCATATTCCCGGCTTTGTTCGCATCCTGTTTCCTCTTTTTTTTCTCTCAGCTACACACTTTCTCCTTCGCACATACCAGAGCAAATCGAAATCTTCCCCAAACTATGTCTTCCTCTTCTCAGAGAAAACGCGATGGCTGTTTTTTTAGATCACGCATAAACAGAGAAATTGGATCGAAAGCTGTGCCCTTAAACAGAACCTTGGCGGGCAGGAGCGTCTCATGCTTAACCGACACAAATATCTCTCCCATGAAAGCAGTGGGGATAATCTTTTTCCCACGTAAACAAAAGGATTACAACCCCATAGGCAAATGCTTTCTAGCCGCCCCTTTTGCTGCTCAATTTTCCATTCACCGGATACTTCTTTTGTTGTGTGTCTAGAACCTAAAGAACAAGCAGATACAAATAGCTCCACTACCCGACCTCCTGATCAGGAGCGAGAAATGAACGAGGGAGATTTCCTCGCGTTCGAGCTTCATGCACTTTCTGTTTGTATTTGTATTTCTTCTTTTAGGACTTTTACACCATGTTTTTATCCGTTCAAGCGAAAGCATTGCGCTTTCAACGCAACGATTTAGCCCACGAAGACGAAAGGATCAATTTGCAGGTTGTTCCGCTGTATCACACAATGCTTGCACTCATTGCCGAATGACATCTTTCTGAACTACAACTGTTTGGAAAAGTGGCCTGCTGGTAGCCCGCTTCATAGCGGTCACCACTGCTTAGCGCAAAGGGAGCCTTGTGCAGATTTGAGGCGAAACACAAGCGCCTAACATTAACGATTAAAAACGGGCTAACAAGATCCTGGATCCCCATGGAAATGAGATTGACAGGTAATGATGAGTGCTCCTGGCCATCCACCATTTTCCATTTGTTTACGGCGTAAACAGACACCCACAATTCTAACGTACGCACTGAAGACGATTGGCTAGTGACGAACTAACCTAATTGCAGTGATTATCACGCTTAAATAAACGCGACAATGTGAACTCCAATCTTGTGATGAGTTTCCTATTCGATGACGTATCTTGAATTTATGCGAATCCGCATACCACTCAGTATTACTGACGCGGCGCGCCGTTTGTCTCGAGAGGACTATCAGCCTATGGGGCCACAATGCATCAAATATTATCTCTGCGCATTTAATGACAAGAAAATTCAGCAAGGCCAGTCTTGTTTCCTAGAACCACCGCCATACACCGCCTGCATTGCAGCCCGGTAGGGGCAACCTCTGACCTTTTAGGCGACTCGAAGAGCGCAACGACCGAGAAGAAAAATACGAGGATAATGGAATCGAACTGGTTGTATACATTTGCCCGGTTGCGCGGGCGCAGCAGATCAATGAGGGTGCAATTCAAACCTGCACTGCTTGCCCGAGCGCTTCCGGTAATGACAGTGGCAGCCCTGACAGTGTATATAGCGGCGGGATTCCGAATCGCTGGCTGGCTGCTTAGCAGTCTGCCGGGCTCTGGTCGGCTTATACGTTAACTTGCACATATATTCGATGGGCGATTCTTTTATACGTATTTCGTACGTTTTTTTTAGATATTTTTTGGTTTATTCTTTTGTTTGCGGGGGACATCATATTTTTTTATTTTGTAGATCAGTTTTGTTAAAGATTTATTTTTGTATGTTTATTGTTTTTATATAAATATTTTTAATTCTGCCCGGCCAATCATACCCATTTACGTTATTATAAACATTAAAGCGCCGCCAGATTCCCACAGATCTGGATTATAGTAGAAATGCGGGGCGCTACACGGTTCGCCAATTTCGATATTTTTTATTCATATTTTGAGCGTTCTTTTGCGGGATTTTGTGTTTATTCTTCAGTTTTGATGGGAGTTGTATCAGATCTATATTTCTTATTTTGTCAGATCACAACACAAAAATGCATTAAAGTTCACCCAGGATGAACTAAATCGTTACGTGCACGCAACTTCGCAGCTCCTGAAATATCGAACATTGATAGTAGTTGGTACGCTTTTGTTATGAGCTTTGTCTTTTTTTTCCCCAAGACACTGCTTCGCACCGCTTGCCTACTTATTCAGTATTATGAGGTCACCAGAATGTTTGCATATTTACTACAAAGAGAATGCCTTCGCGAGGCCGTAGCCATTAATAAAGACGATTCGGCGTACAATATTTGTTATTAAGCTAAATTCTTTCCTGTCGAGAAAATCGGAATATAGCATAGCTAGAAATCATAGAAAATAGAATCACGCTGTGGGGTGCAGCACTTACAGTGTTCCCTGGCCATCAAACCATTTGCTTCACCTACAGGATTTCGCTGTATTATCTAATCAGAAACTTCTGCATAAAAAGGGGAAGGAATCGCGTGTATTAGGGTGTTCTCTAGGTGTCGTTTAGGATCTGTGATAATTGGGAATAAATTAAAAATGTGTTTTAGGGAGATGTTAGGTATGTCTCAAAACCAACGAGTGCATGACAATGTATCCTTTACAGTTCCGACCTGGAGGTTGGCCCTTTTTCCCGAAATACCCCTTTGTTTTTTGCAACGCACCACACAAGCGAAGCAGCCTCGTTACAGTAGTAATGCCCCCCGTGGATCACCAGTAATGGGAAGAATGGTAAGGTGCACGCACACCCCTGAAGTGGCCCTGACCCTTCCCCTATTTGTTCCCAAATGTTACTCTACCATGAAGAAGACGTCAAAACATTAAATTCCCGTTTAACTACCGGTTCGTACCTGTGCCTGTGCAAGAACAAACAGCTCCTTTTTTCCTCTAGCACATGCTGGAGGCGTTTTTTTTTTTTTTTTGGTACCCATGAACACACGCCTCGAGCGATTGTCTCATCCAGAAAAAACGTGCCGTTCCTCTTTACACTTGTTTGGCAAGATTTAAAAGAAAGCAACGCCCGAAAACTGCTGGAAACAATCACAGCATAAGCAGTAATCTTGAAAGAGCAGGCGAAAATTGACGTTTTGGGTGCACCGCGCTCGGTCGACACCTCCCCCCATACCTTCCCCCATAAACATTGGGTGCAATATCCACATGCAGAACAAACAGATAAGCATCAAACAGCCGAATGAGAAGTAACAGGGAAACGATCCCACAAGAGACAAGGGGAAAATATTAGGATGGGAGGGAAGGGGAAGGAAGAAGAGGGGGGGGGGGGCGCTTAGAGGAAGCGAAGGTGGGTCCTTCATCCACAGCGTTGTTCCAAGTGACAGGGATGCAGGGCAGCAAGCTGGTATGGGCGCTGGGCGCAAATAACGTAAACAGTGACGCGTAAATCTGACGGGATTAACGCACTTAATTACGAAAGCGGAACCTATCAACGTTATTAAATTCCACTACGTGTCCGAGGGCACAAATTGCAATCCGAGGAAAAGACGGAGGTGGAACAAAGGACAGAAAGAGAGAGAAGAGGACGGGACGTAGGAAAGGAAAAGAAAGGTAGGAAGTCAGGAGATAAATGTGAGGAAAAGTGTTGTGTTATTGGAATAATTGGGCGACATGAGGTGGCGAAGCGAAAAACGAATGACCGACCGACCGAGCGACTGAGCAAAACATGCAAAGAAGAAATGCTTTATGCAGTCTCTGATTTTTTTACCGACTATACGGCTTTGTTTCCAATGAGGTTTCCAATAGAGGGGATGGTGAACGAAGAGAAACAATAAAGACAACCACTGATTTCTACGCCGTTCGCGAAAATCACCAGCAACCAGTACTGCACAGCAACACGAGATAGCATATCGTTTCAGATTATCCAGTTATTAAGGCTGTGTTAACAAACTATCGTGGTAATGTACAGCTTCATGAACGCAGGAAAAAACAAAATTCTTGGACCCGAACCTTCTCTTCCATTTGTTCCCAAGATGCGTCGTAAACCAATTCAGTTAAGGTCTCCAGGAAGCAGCAGATAGCACAACCAGTAAGATCAATAAAACGAAAACTCACTGCTTGTAACATTCAGATACGTTCCAGGTAACTGCACAGAAGTGAACAGCCGTTACGGGGGCAACCGCCAAGGCTATGTCGAACTTGTGAGATTGTGACACGGTAACACCGATTGTCCTATGGGCGGTCTGGACGTGGCGAACGTGCTTTCTTGGTGTCCCGCTGGATGGGCACCACCTTTTCTCACTATAGGGGGAAAATAGTGGGAAAGAATGAATGAGAAATAAGGATACACGAGCAAAAAAAAACAAAAAAAAAACAATTAGCCTTAATCTATGCTGTGAAGGTGGTTGGAAAGCAAAGCTTTAAACTACTCCCGCAACAATTGCCCATGTGTCGTCACTTGAATTCACACACGTGGCTCTATAAGGAGTGAAACCAGAGATTCTGCCAGCCGTTACCTGAAATTCGCAGGTGCGGCGTCCCAAACGCAGAAGCAGCGTCGGCCACGGCCGGGCTAGAGCGGCGGATGCCGCCGCTGTAGCCCGGCTGTGAGTATGGAGAAAGAAAACGGAAAGGAGCGCCTTTCGAAGGGTGAGACAGCGGAACCAAGCCATCCTGATGTGCTAGCTCGGGGTTACACCACTGCGCGAAACAAGCGCAGGCACCGAAGCAATTCGGCATGTGAGCTTAGTGACTACCATTTATACCGACTTAAACTAGTTAATTCAGTAAGTATGAGAATTGCGAGAAAACTGAGAAAACTTTTATAATCGCTTTTTATCAGAACTAGTTGCTTCTTTTGCCTTTTGTAATACCTCTTAAAACACAATCGAATTGGTATTGAACAATTTAGAAAACGGAGTCCCATTCGTGGCAAGCAGTGCGCAAATGGTTCCGTTTCTCTAGCGGCCAGATGTCTGTATGTGGTTTGTACATTTTGTTTTTCCGCCCTGCAAACCAATCCTTAAGGTTGGTTTGCCGTACGACCACTCAATTCCGTCGGGTGGGGGTTACCCTGGAGGTGCTGTCGAACAAGTTCATCAAGCCGTACGATAGCAGCGCACAATGAACGCGAAGCTGCGCCAAAACAGGGCCAAAACAAGCGTCGCTAAAGCAAATGACGAAACCGTACTGCCGCCGCCGTTAGCGAGCAGGCACTTTCACGCGTTCGACGCTGGGTAAATTCGCTGCACCATCCAGAGTGGGCTCCGTGAGTGAAACCCTCCGCCCCCCTCCCCTTTCCCCATCGCCACCTCCGCCGCGTTGGGAATTTGTTGTCCCGCACGCCACGACGGAACCGTTGGCTGATAGAGCTAGAAAGCTTTGCTTTAAAAAAAACATACTCAATCACGAAAACAGAAACACTAAGGGCAAACTGAATAAAAGTACAAGGAAGTGGACAGGAAAAGTTAGAAAGCTACTCAAAATGAAGACGGTAATTATAACAGAAAAGAGGGAAAAACAAGGAAGAGAGGGAGACACAGACAACGAAGGAATGAAACGGAAGGAAACTGGATCTAAAGCAAAGGGTTACCGAAGAAAGAAAAATATAAAAACAAGATCAAACAAGTCGTGACAAGTTAGAAAAAAAAGAAAACATGACATAGTGAGGGAAAATGTAAGTGAGGGGGAAGGCCACTATAATAAAGCAAATAAATTAATAACTTATCAAATTATTAATCAACAGAGGAGAAGGAAAGTAGGAAATGAAAGGAAGAGAGAGAGAAAAGAAAACAAAGGGAAGGAACCACCGCAAACAATACAAACGATGAAACACGTCAGTAAAGGATGCTAATTAGGAAACTTGGTATCCGGAGCTGGTTAATGTCCAATAAAAAGGCGGCATTATAGGGACCGGGCAGCTGGACGGGTGGCGCCACCACTCGGCGCTCCGCTCGTCAGTGGAATGAGCCGGTGCATTGGACTACACAGCCTCCCGTTGTTTTTGTCGTGTTTGCTTCGGTGCTTTGTATGTTTTGGTGGCGTTGTGAGCAGACATGTGAGATGAAACGAAGTCTAGACAGGTGTGTTGGGTTCTAGATGCAGTAATGACTACGTAAACTTGTCGGACGCGTCTAAAGTTGGGTATCGGCTGCAATAGCATGAGCGCTTTTTGCAGCGATCTGCGCTTGGCTCCACCCGTTCTGAGTACGAATAAAACTGCTATTATTAGTATTATTTTCTTCTTAAATGCAATAATGTCTACGCAAACTTATTGGATGCTTGTAAAGTTGGGGAAGGGTTACATTGACACGAGCGCTTTTCGCAGCGATCTGCGCCTGGCTCCACGCGACCTGAGTAGGAATAAAACTATTAACAATATTAGAATTCAATGACTACGGTTTCAATGACTACGGTTTCCACGCCAGCTTAGCTCTGAGATAACTCGATACGTGTGCTTTAAATAGAAAGGCACCTGCATGCGAGATGGATTACCGTGTAGCCGTAGAAATGTTGCGGTAGCTTACACTTTCTGTAACCGTAAGGTTTGTACCTTCGGTTTTGGTGAGCGACACTGTGACAGCATGGGAGCCTGAAAGCCAAAGTAGAAATCCCACGTTTGTGGTGGTCATTTTATCAAGAGCCAAAGTTATTCACCAACTCAAAAGCCCAAGCTACAAACCATCCCTCCTCCCCTTACCGTTTTACCACCTGCGTAGAATAAAGGCTGGTACCGATAGTTGAAAACATGTGGCAGTGTTAACGTTAGCCGGTGTTTTTTAATGCTTAAGTATTATTTACAGAGTACCTAAAAAAATCGTGTAATGCCTGGTGAAGACACCAAAAACGCGCGATTAGTTGCCTCAAATATGGGTGCATGAGCCCGAGTCCTCCACCACAGACACATTTCCGACACGCTGTAAAAAGTTTAGATTTGGAGAGGGGGCATGGAAGTTCAAAATTAAACAGAAAAATCATCCAGCCCTCCGTATAATGATTTTGATGGTTGAACACAAAGCTTTCTTCGTGCGAAATCGAATGGGAAATGGTCAAAGTCAAAGACGCTGCGATCAAAAGAGCAAACTGCGTGCTGGTCAAATTCGACGCTTAACTAGTCAAAGTTTAAATCCAGAAGGCAACCAAGGAAACCGATACGATAGAGCTTTGCGATAAACCATCATCGTCGTTAGACGGAGGTGTGCATGACTTTTCAATCGTAGGTGGCAGCTTGTAAACCGACCGCAGCAATCAGTTGTGAAGCTGAGTACAGGTTTCGGGCACCCTCCTGTCTTGCGTCCTTCAGCCACGCAGGAATTGGTTTTTGAAAAACCATTTACCAACTAGCCAGCAACCATTGCAATTCTTGTAAAGCAATACTTCTCCACGACAAGCAATAACGTTCTACTATCATGCGGTATTTATTCTATCAACGATTCCCGATGACTGTAGTAAGAGCATTTCTGTGAAATTAAACACGTTTCAGCCGTAGGTAATGAAGTTACGGAAGCGTCGTCCGTCACAATTTCTGTTTTGAGGTAAATCTTCGAAGACACCCCCCAACTTTGTCTGTCGCTTGTGCACGACGTCGACTTCGTTTCGTCATCAACTGCCCAAGGCCAGTGCCGCAGCATTCCTAGATCGGTTGCACACACCGGCTTTGTGGGAGCATTTAGCGGCAATATACTTCTCGATTCGCGAAACTGCATGCAGGCATGAAAAAATTGCATGAAGCAACGAATTTTCACTTCCAGCTTGACTTCCAGCTTGGAGCATTGAGCGTCGTCTGCTATTTGTAAATACTGAGTATGGGCGTAAATAACACACATGGCATGCCTCTAAAACGTCACATCCACTCTCAAGATTTACCGATCTGGAAAATGCCCGTGGGGTTACGTACGCTTTTCAAGCCGCACCGCCGAAAAACGACAGAAAGCCATGCACAACTACGCTGCGCTGACCGCCACCGGCATTCCACCGACGAGCGGTTCGCCACGGGCGGCGCTGTTCGCTGAAATGACGGTGGTGCCATACAACGGCCGCCCGGTCCCTATTGGTCGTCACTCCTCCTCGTAAACACCCTTGCGCATGATGCTGGAAGACAAGTTTTTACCGAAGTGCCGATATGAAGCAGTGTTCGAGTGCCATCCTTTCATTTTGATAACATGAACTCTGGCATGTAAATAATTTGCCCGAAAACAAAAAACCAAGTCGGAGCCTACGGATTTCTTGCAGTTTTTTTTTTTCTTTCAGAAAACCGAGAAACTAATACAAACTCAGAAGCCTCTTTACCGAAGGATAATGTCTCATTTACATTGCATGTAAATGAGGCAATTTTCCTTGGCGAACAGGCCTTCTGCATTTGCATTATTTTCCCCAATATGGTGTTAACTATATCAGGGCAGAAGATTGACGGCTGGTTCAAATCGTAAAAAACGCAAAGACTTAAATGTTGCGAGATTTCGTTATGTGAACCTGGATGAGCAGCGAAGTTTTGTAGCGCAGAATATAGGTGTGACCCAGAATACAGGAGAAAGGTGTATCATAACTTATGATGCGTTAAGGGCAGAAGAGGAAAGAACAAGCTTATCGCACGTTGGAAATTTACATACATAGAGGGCAAGAGTGAAGCGACCTCTGGTTGAAAACGCGTGCCAATCAACCAATAGTAGCTACCGCGAATGTACCCTACAACACTTGTGACTGAAAAAGTAGGAGCACATTTTATTTCTTTTGAGCATTGACGGCGGACATCCCCGTAGAAAAGCATTTGCATGCACGCACACACTTTTATTGTGACTCTACTGACCTTGAAAATCGCTTCTATTAAAAACTAATCTAATCAAAATGAATATCCAAGTGCGGAGACATAATTGTTTCAGGACTAAGTCATGTTTTGATTTTGAAAATAAGGCGTGTTCTTAACTAATGTATTCAAGATGCGCGTCAAGGTGATGAGACGTATAAGATGTAGGTCGAAATTACGTTTCGAACGTCGTGCGACTTTGGTGGGGATGGCGTCATAATAGCGCACACACCGTTATGTTCGCTTTTCAACGCCTCCCTTCATACAACACCTCTGCATTGAAAAACAGGGGAAACCTCAAGACTTTTTGTTCGTGAACACAAAATATACATATGTGGATTCTTGCCATACAGGCTTCGCCTAAAACATCGAGGTGGACCGCCCATCAACTCCCGGAGTGAAAGATAGCCAATCAATAGTCACGCTGCATCTTCACGGGACAATGTGTAGTCGTTGCCACAATACGGACGCAGTGCCAGAGCTTTTGTAAAAATACGTATTGCACGAGGGACGCCATTAATAAGCTTGGGTGGCACGGTAGGCTCAGTGGTGAACATGAAATGAGGTGACGGGTATAAACCCGGGAATCAATATTTCATCCTACCGCAAGAAAGTAAGCGAAGTGACGGGCACCGTGCCCCGGAATTGGGGGAATAAACGTTTGCAGGGCCTCGGGACATGTTTCTTTGAGGCGCTCAGCTTCAATGCGGCTGACTTTTCTGTTTACACGCGCAGGATCATCGTGGAAAGAAACAAGCTTGAATTTTATTGTTGTTCTCAAACATGGCCGCGGGCCTGGCTATGCCTAATTATTTTACGTCACGAACAAAGTAATTTGTGTTCTTTCGTGCTTGGTATTTCAGGTCCAAAGAAAGACGTTGGCGGTAAAAAGAGCCGGTATTGACAATCGGGACATATTCTGATGTACTTTTCCAAGTTACGCCCAGAAATAGATTTAAGTACTTTACCTGCTCAACATAAACAACCGCGTCCGTAGTTCACAAATAGAAAAACTTTTTCCCTCTTTTGTTTTATTAAGGATGGACATCTGATGCACAGCTCGACATAGACTGCCAGCCCCCCCCCCCCCCTTTTCTATTTTTTCCAGACTGGCTTGAGTTGAGCGGACGAAAGCCCCAGTGTTATGGAACGCACACATCCCTTTGCTAGCACACATATAGCAAATTTTTAAGCGGATTACATTTGAAGACTGCCCCAAATATTGCCAAATAAGAAAGAACACCTAAAGCTGCGTGACTGAACTGCAATTTCTTCGAGCATAAGTCTTAAACATGTCCGAAAAACTGCCATTCATATTCAATTTCGGGGACATCTTCCCCGTTCAATGTACATGAAAAGGAGATGTTTACGTATGTTGGTTGCAATAAATGGCCACCTCATTCTCACTGCGTTTGCAATTACATTCTAACCCAAAGCACGGTGCTAGTTTAACGACGACGTAGTTCGTATGCCGCTCGTATCACTATTGGGCGCCGAATATATTTCCTGCAGCATCACAGCCAGCTTGGTAGCGGGTCAACCCGACAGCCATTACACGACAGCAAAAGACGAAGGGGCAGTGCTATTTGTGCTAACAGGAAAGTCGCGTTAACACCGCATTAACCCCGCACTACACACCAAAGACCGACTGACCCAGTAAGAGTACGAAAACGCACAGCACTGCACCAGAAAGCGCGTTTAGTTGTGTGATGTGGCTTCGCATACAAATATTCTTCCTTCGTGGGTCGCACAGTCTCGCTTTTGCGAGTGGCCGAATAGCTACCGGTACGCAGTAAACCACGCGGACAGAATTGGTGGTTTTGGGCCTGGGACTCATGTTCATATACTAAGTGCGCAACCCTTATTACTCAGTCTTAAATGGTAAAAAATGTTGGCGTTAAAAAATTGCCTTATAAACTTATGATCTTTAAAAATGTCATGCACGCAAATAACTTGAAATACTTGGTTTATACTGCACCACATATTCTCTTGTGTGCGCGCGTGTGCAACGACCGCCAGCATAAGCAATCTGCATCCCTTGCGATTCCTTTAATCATGGATTAAGCCTACCTCTTGTTTTACTTACATATACGGTCATAAACACTGATTTATTACACTACACAGAAGTAATAAAACAAAACCCATAAAGACATACAGAATAATTGCTTTTAAAGTCCATCTGTAAGGTCCCTTTTCGCCAATGTAGTTGCTTTAATTCCAGACTAAGCGCGCTGGGGCGCATATAGAGTTATATGAGCTCAGAATTTATTGCCGCTCTCTTTTTGTCCATTAGTATTACCACTAAAACCGTGATGGGCACCTCACAAAAACATTTTCGATGTGCTTTTTCTATAGAAGCAATAGTTCCCCTATTGAATCGCTTAATATAACTCACAAATTACACATTTTGTGCAGCTATCAGGAATCGCCATTGTCCCGCATAAAATGCACTAAGAAACATTCACTGGTTTCTAAATTGAACAATTGTTTCATTCACTTGCTCTTCTTTTCTTTGTTTGATATTTTGAGTGAATTATATTTCGCAGTTCGGCGAATAGAGGAGACAAGGAATCGTGTGTGTCACGCCGAGGACTCTCCGGTATCACTACACACGAGAAAGCAGCGCTAGGTGATTCTTAAAAATCCTAGTGAGGTCAGTTAGCGTGATTCAACGACGAGTGCACACTTTTATGCACATTTTCTAAAAACCCGAAGCTGCGCCCCGAGCGCTTAAGAAGCTTCTGATACCCTCGAGGAAATATTTAATGTACAGAAACCATGATCTACGAGACACGCAAGAAATAAAATCCCTTCAGCAACGTAGCACTGGAAAAGCCACACTTCCTTAGGCGACAGTGGAGAGAGAAGAGGGGAATACTGATGAAATACTAGCATGACAGGATGGTACAGAAGGATAAGAAGACTAATGGAAAGGAAAGTCTAACTGGGCGTAACACTGAAGACGGAGTGACCTTCAGGAGGTGTCGGAAAAAAAAAAACAGAAGTTAAATGAAAAGACCAAGAAAAAGAGATTGGGAAAAGCAACATTAGGGATAGGACTAGGAGCAGGCTGACAGAATAAAAAGATAAATTCAAGAAAATGAAAAAAAAAGCAGCAGGATAAAACAAACAGATTTAGGTATCACAAATTTGTTTTCGCACAAGGGTTTTTCTCTATAGGGCACTTCTCACGGTGCTTGAGGACAATCTTGTGAATTAGCGATTCAGGACAAAATAGAAATAAGGAGGAGGGACTTGGGAAAAAATATTAAAAAAAAAAAAAAACAATGTTTCGAATACGAAATAACCATGTACCCCTCCGTTTAACGACGACGTTAGTTGAATGCGAAGCTTTCTCATGGTGGATTCTTTGGTTTAACAATCCCACGCTGTGAGTTTGTGCAACTCTGGAGGTACGCACCAGTTTTATATAATACCCATAGCAACTCTGGTGTGTGCCCTCTGTACGCCTAATGTTTGGATTTGGGGTGTACGGCGCTAATGGGCAGCTGCTGCTTCGCGCTCGCTTCGACCATGTCGAAATGGAGCAATAGGATAGACGTCGGCTTCATAACGCGAGGGACCCCTGGTTCGATTACGGCCACGGAAAGCGTTTTTTTATGGGCGAAGAACCTTAGGGGCTCGGGCTTTCGGAGCCTCCTGTCATGGCCTCCTGTAGTCACGGCACTAAAACATCGGGGCACTCATTTTCCAATGACTCGCACTATAACGTAGCACGTACTACAAGAACACACCAGGACGCTCGTTTTCCAACGCCTCACGCTAGAACGCTTCGTGCTTCAAACACACGAGACTTTCACAGCAAAGCTTTATACCTCTACCCCCAACGGTTTCATCTCTGTGGGCGTAATTACGGCAGTCTGTCTCTCATTTATATGCTAAATATGCTTCGACGCAATAGAGGGCGCCACCGCCTCATCAGGCGTGTGATTGCTCCTTCCACCGGCGCTCCTCCGGCGCCCAATCAGCGCGCGCCGTGGGGCAAGCCGCAAGAGAGAGACTTACTTGATTGACTGATTGTGGGGTTAAACGCGGCGACAAAACGCAGGAGATGAAGCGCGCCGTACTGGAGGGCTTCGGATTAATTTTGACCACCTGGGGATGTTTCACGTGTTCTGAAACCTCGTACACACGGGCGTTTTTGCTGTTTGCCTCCTTTATAAAAGCGGCCGCCGCGGCCGGGAATCGAACCCACTTCCTCGTGCTCAGCAGCACAACGCCTTAGCCACTGAGCCACCGCCGCGGGAAAGAGAGACGTACAATTTTTGAATAAACTTATACACTGCATGCTTCGCCCCTCCTGAGGTTTCGTGTTAGTGGATGGCCCGGGATTTTTTCTTCTTTTACTTCACCCACGATCATTCATCATCATCGTCAGGTAAAGTCGGCTTTCCGGCAGGGCGTATTGGCGTACAACAGCATCGTTGAGGACACTAAAACTTCGCTTTAAAAAAAGGAAGCGTGGCGCAAACTATGTAAAAAAAATGTAGGCAGAATGAAGGAAGCGCGGAAACTTTAAGTCTACACCCTCCTTCCTCTCTGTTCTATTCTCTAGGTGTGCTCGGGCGAGTATGCAGTTTGCGAGCGTTCCCCAACCGTCCAGGCAACCAGTCGAGTGGAGCACAGGTTGAGGAGAGCTTCCGGGTACGCAGACACCGGGAGCTGGGCTCCACGCGGGTGATTTTTCTGCTTCTGGACGCAACCTGAGAAGCGGCTATGCGCCAGCCAGAGCACACGCCAGGGGCCAGAAAGTGCGCCTTCCTATCCGTGCCCCGATGGGCATCAACAATGCCTCTCCTTTGCCTCGAAGGTACGCGCCTCTTTCGGATCGACACGGGGCACTTTGGAAGCGGTGCCCTTGACGCAGCGCTCAACGCTGGACAATAGTAGAGCATGGACACTAAAAAAAAGTGGCCCGGCTAAGGGCCGGCTGCTTGTTTAAACAGTTAGTCTAACTCAGACTACCCATACACAGGTCATTCACAACAATGGCCGAACAACAATGGCATATACAGCTTGCAAGGCCCTTATCTGACGTGTATCACATTCCGCACGTGGCGCAATCCGCAGATGCGAGCATCGGTGAGTCTCCAAAGGGTACGAGCTACACTAAGCCGCACCGTAACCAGACCTTAATGAAATGACTTACCAAGGACTCAAATCATTTTGTTTGACTGAAAAAAGTCGTGGGATCACATCGTTAATATAAGATGAATTTCGTGAAAGTGCGGGCGTGAGTGGGATTTCATTGTTACCTTCATGGTTTGCAGCAGACATTTATTGTGTCGATATAGGTACAGTACACCCGACTCAAAACCGACTAATTTAAAACTTTCCCTCAGTGGCTATAATACTTTATGCTCTCGGTGGTCGTATTGGGAGTTACGTTAATACCGCGCAGATAATTATATGTCAGTGACTATGGCTGGGGAATTGTACGCCTAGTAATACAAGCGAAAGGAGGGAGGCAGAAATTACCATTCCATTACGACTTTCTGTTTTGCATCATCTTTCGCCAATTGGTTTGAAAGGTAGTTTTCTAGAAGGTGCACATAATTTAAACGGCTACTAAAATTCTGCTACACGCTATAATACAATTCCGGGTAGGAATATTCGATCAAAATTGTTAAGTGTGAAAGGTATTATCTGCCCAATTACACGGCAATGCGTTGCCATCGTCGGAGGCGACTTTACCAGGCGACAGCACCAAAACATTTCCGATGGAGTAAATTCCAAAAAACAAGGAACTTTTATCGTCGAGCTTATCGGGAAGTTTTTGTAAACAAAGTAAATTATTCCCTTTGGAAATAAAATTTGGTGCATTTTAGGCGAAGTGGGAATAAAGTGCTGTGTGTGCATTAGGGGCGCTCTACCCCAACGCCATGGCATTTTTTAAGTGGGCCTTTCAGTCTATCACTGATATGACCTGTGGTGCACCCAAATCGCACGGAAGTGAAATAAAAATTAGAGCCCTTCGCGTGCTCGGAACCAAATCTGGGCCCCTTGCGTTATGAAGCCGACGTCGATCCGATGACGCCATTCTGGCACGGTCGAAGCAGTTTACATTTCGAGAGGGCTGCATGGACGTGAAAAATCAGACAGAAAACGCACCCCTCCGTCTAACGACGCCGATGGTTAGACGCTACTAAAAGTCATGGAATGCCCGCATCAGTGAAACACTACACAGCACAATTGCCGTGTAGTAAACCGGCCCGATAAGAAATACCTTACGTTTATGGTAAGGTGATGTGATATGGGTCCGCGAGATTTTGGGTTGGTTTGTTTGGTGTTGGGTTTTAGTTTGGAAAGCTTCGCGTTCCCCCATCGCTGTTGTTTTTACAGAGGGATAGATTATCTTTTCCGTCGCCACACTTTTCTCTCTTTTTGTTGCTTCTTCCTAATGCAGCACTGCTTTACAGGAAAAGCACGCTTTAAAGTGATATACTGATTCGGTTTCTGTTGTGTAATGGAAAGAAAACTTGCCGATATACGACAAATTTTAATACAAAAGCAATAAACGCCTCTCTCACGAGAAAACGGGTTCAGCTAACAAATATTGCCAATAGAACAAACAGCAAAGTAAAGTCAAGGAGGCTCTAATATACATGAAACTCCCAAGCAGATTCCAGTAAACACTGTACATTTCAGGTTTACAAATTGGCACAGTTTGGTCTACAGGACAATCGAATCCGAAAATTGAGGCCCCTGGGTGTGAGGCGAACATTCTGCCCCGGCCCCTTGGCTGTTTTTTATTTGTAACAGTGCCATCATACCCAAATACCAATTCAGGTGTGCATCAAGTAAATGGGAGGGGTTTCAGTTGAATAAGAAGGGCAGATTTACACACAAAAACTCACACGGTTTGTCCCGGCTCTTGCTGACTAAACGAATACCTAGCGCGTGCCTTATTGGGAACGTGACGGCACAGGCAATGGAAAGGAGGTGCACGTGAAAGCACGTTAGGATAACAACTGCACCCCAGCCACGGAGACTGCTTTTTCTGCGAGAACACTAGATGCCTGGGCACCGTCCAAAATTCCAAAAACATTTGTGCCTGCCCAAAGTTAATGTATTCAGGAAAGACCTTTCCAAATTACTAGCAGTAGTGGCACAACCCGTAATTGTCAACGTTAATTGATGCAGAAAAGTAACGTTAGTAATGTTTGAGACAAAAAGTAAAAACACCACGAAGACACCGAAGGTTCTTTACAAAAGCGCCGATTATATTGGTTTTTACGAACTCAAACCATAAAAACCGTAATGAAGGTGGCTCCCACTGCCCGTTCGAGTGGCGTCAGTAACGGCGTTGCAGTGGTTTCAATCGCGCAGATGTGGTCTAAACCAGCGGGCCAACGTTTGGTTAGGCAAAAAAAAAGCATACTCTGGAGGGTTGCTGCTTCCCGCATGAGCCGCGCTACGTACGTGGTCCAGGCTAACCAGCTGCTCCTAGCGGCTAGATAGCGCTATCTGGCGGTTTTGAGAGCTACGGTCGTTCACCTTTTTGACTGTACTCTGCATGCCAATACATCGTCATTCGCTGCATTCAACAATGCGTTTAAGTATGTTAGACATTATTAAAGCGAACGCATATCAACTTGGTTCACTAAACTAGGCGAAAGATCCCGATCGCTTACAGCAAGGGTTTTTACGAGATTGAATAATTATATGCCTTGCAATCCCTGGGCAATGGAATGAGAGATCTTTCCTCATTTTTATTGATTCCTTGTTTCTCGTATTTGTTCTTTTTTCCTTTTTTTCAACTTCGGTTTGGTTTAGTACTTTGCTTTTTATTTTGTTTTCTGTTGTAGTTATTTTTTCCATGACTGTGTGGGTTTCCTTTATTCTTACATTTTTCATAAAGGTCACTTACATTAATATTGGTGGCTGGTTAATCGCTTGTCGTATGTTTCGTTTCTCCAGAAAAAGTATGTATTGCACCGTGCTTTCACCGCCGTTTTTTCTGTGAAATTCAGCACAAGCTCCTCCTTCCTTTCTCTTGCTCTACATTTAACAGTCAGCAAATAAAAAAACACCCTGAGTTATTTATAAAAGCCAAGCGATGCCGGTTTATTAAAAACATGGAGGAAAAAACGCGAGAACAAACATCAGCATGGAAGAAGAGATTACGCCTCTTAGTTGCCGCGTTCTTGCTTGTTTTCGCGCTTCTTTGATCATGAACTGCAATGAACTCCCTCAAATGTCAGCCTTACTTTATTAGTTACAGAATGTGCACGTGAGGCTCTCGTTTACTTAAAAAAAAATTGCAGGATAACCGTTTTAGAAGTTCGAACATAGAAGGGTCGTGTTGTGCACATGAGATATCCGAGTTGCAGCCTGCCGGTTAGCATTGGCGCGCAACCCACGTTTGTGGCTTATTTTACCCTAACGTTTGGCAAAATGCGTCCGTTATTATTCTGCTACCGAAAAAAAATATCGTCGGTATCAAGAGGCCAGAACGAAACATTCAGCGATAAAACCAGCTTGCTAAATGGGCTACTGGACCGATGACGGATGGCCTGTTTCAACGCATTCCCGAACATTTTTTTTTCTGGTGCAAAAAAATGGTGTCGCCGGGTGTTATGGCAGCATAACGTGTGCGTGTCTTAATGAGCTCCTACACTGGATAGACACATCGACGGGGATATTTCAAACCTTGAGCAGCCGACCAACGTTGGCAGCAAAGAGTGGTTCGCTGGAATCAATATTGCAGTAATATCAGCAGGGCAATTTTTCTGGAAGTATGAAATTGGAGAAGCATCCCTTTTATTTTTTGTTTCTTTGTCACTGTCTTCTCTTCGTTTATACAGCGCTTTCATACCCTGAAACGACACTAGAAAGGTCCGATACGTGCCCTATAACGCTCATGAAGCAAGGTTCTACACTCCTGCCTCATAAAAGAAGGTTTAAAGACACTGAATTTTCTTTCTAACAAAAAAAAAACGCATCACAGATATGCAGAGGTGCATAAAGGAGAGAACATAGTGCAAAAAAGACAGAGCGCACGGCATGCCAAAAAGTAAGTTGCAGAGGAAATGGTTCCAAAACATAAAAATAGACACAGGAGAAGCAAATGTTACTGATGCTGCGTAGCAAGGAAAGATACAGGATTAACACTGATACATTGGCTGTGATCAACGGGCAATTGACATGTATTAGCATCTACAACTTACTCGCAAAGATCGTACTTAACAGCACCGATACGGAGCCGGGGCATTCATTCGCCATTTTCTACAAAAATTACTACCCTCCCCCTTCCCACAAGCGTTTTCTTTCTTTTTTTTTGCATCTTCTAGAATATCAATTATCTCACCGTCATAAGCGCTACTCATAAGCGACAGCCGTGTTATGGCGAGGGGACGCGTCGGGAGCATTTCGCATGTTCTGATGGCGAATACGTGATGCCAGCGTAAGTATCGGTATGACGCCTCTCACCGATCTCTATCGAACGCACAGTAAAACTTGCCTTCACGAATTTTGCTCCTCCTCATTCCGCTCTATTTTTTGGATTAGGTTCCTGCCTTTCATTCTTGAGCCGAGTATTTGACCAATATGTAAGAGCTGCAAACTTGCTTTCTTTTGTATTTGTCCCCTCAGATACATACCATGCCTTGCAACGCTTCCCAGGAGGTTCAAGATCCCTTATCGTGATTAGTGACAGTTTATTTCGTTGCGGCCATGGGGATTTATTTGAAGCCGAAACATTTTTAAGCAGGCAGTTACGCTCCAGAAGTATGTCGTGCGTAACAAAATAGAAAACCGCCTTTCCGGGCTAGCCTAAACGCCCCTCATTAGTAGATAAGCGAAGCGACGAGCCTCTGTGCACATGGAAGCCTCGGGGATTCTTTAACCTTCCAGGAAGCTGCAGCAAGTGTGACGGCTCCAGCGCTCACTCTGACTAGGTGGGAGCTGGCGGACTCACTCATTTTGGGTAAAGTTAGGCTGAGAGCTACGCATATTATTCTTTTTTTTCGAATAAGCGCCACTTTTTATGCTATCTCACGTCCTTCGTATTTACGTACCATGGCGAGCGCATATGCGTGCGAAAGTATTTGAGATATAAAAAAAGCATAAAAAAACGTAGTACACGGTCACCAAAAGCGATTGCTCTTGAAAATTCTGAGAGAACTCTACGAGGAGTGAATTGAACCGCTGGAATTTGTTATACGCGTCCCCATTATTTAGCGCAAAGAAATTTCGGGCCATCTCCCCTAACGTGAAACCTTGGGAGGGGCGAACATGCAGTATATCAGTGTATTCAAATATTGTGAGTCTCTCTCGGGCCACACGGCGTGCCCTAATTGGGCACCGGAGAAGTGTTGGGGAGAGAAGGAATCGAGAATCGAGAGCTAGCTGAGGCGTCCGTGCCCTCTCTTCCGTTGAACCAGATTTAAGCAATTTGCATGCCCTATCTGCCCCAGTTTGGCGTAGTGGCAGGTGTCAACGTGAGCGCAGCTCAATGCTCGCCCTAAAGGCTCGTCTGAAGGAATTTTATTTTTCCCTTGTGACACGCATAAATACACAGCGCTCGTGCTTCCAGGCTCTACCACGTACCCATACATGGCCTATCTGTTTCATTTAAGAACATCATGGCTTGTTGATAACTGAAAGGATAAACACCATTTACAGACTGAAGAAGGAACTGCCGTTGGCAGTTGTAAACCAAGTACAAGAGACGTACATTCGTGAACACGAACACTTTGCCCTGGCAGGGCAACCAGTGCCACGGGGGGGGGGGGGGGGGGGGGGGGGGGGGTGGGGAGCATAGGAGGAATGGCTCCCCAAGCCTAGGCATCGGCGCCCTTTACAAGTAAGCACCACCCATCATCACAGCTGACAACTCGTGTTCCCATAAAGCGCAGGCCGTGTATTGGTGTGCCACTTAGGTGTACTCACCCATTGTGGACCTCAATAAAGAAGCCAGACCATTTTTAGAAGAACCCTTACTCCTCCGAAGAGTTCTGCTTCCAGATTTTTGTTATCATCGTTTGCATATAAATCAGCAAGTTCCACTGGTTGCGCCGGGGACGTACTTGTTTGACGGCGTATACCTGTTTATCCATAGCGCGAAAAAACGAACCGTTATAATAAGTACTGCAAACGTGCCTCTCGGGCACTTCCTTCCCTCCAAAAAGTGCCGGACACGAAGTTGTCTGTATGCCCTGCCCACCCTGAGCCAAAACGTTTTATCCACTGTGCAGTGGATCAGGGCGTGTATGTTTGATTCTCTCTGCTTGCAATGCACGCACTTGTTGTTGATCTTGTGCCCCATTTCCTTCAAACGCCTTTCTATTTTCTTTAAAAAATCTTTAGTCGGCAAGACTGACCATCCAAACTTCTATGGGACGTCTTGTGCTTCGTTCGGTACATTTGAGTTGATCAGGGTGCGCCAGGGGAGGTTCTTTTGTTTCATGCCTAGGTTCTCTGAGTTTACTGCGTCGAGTTTCTGTGTCTACATTTCTCATGTCCACTGTCTCCTTTTGTAAGGTGTGGGTGGTTAACTCCCTGCACACTGCAATTACCTTGGCATAAAAGATGGGTGTCTGGGTTGCTTTGGGCCCACTTGGAGCCTGCTAGAGAAATAGCCAGCCCTGTGCCCCCAAAAAGTACACTCTCAGCTATCTGGCTGGAAGCTCTGTCTGGAGTCCAGGGATCCTGAGAACACTCTTCAATGCCATCACAGAGTAGTTAGCTACTGAAGTAATGTTCCGCCATCCAAGCTGTCTGGTCAAGCTCAGTTTCTCAGTTTTTACCAGGGCTGGTTTGTCCGAAGAAAACAAGTGAAGTATTTCAGATGTTATCTTTACCACTAGCCCGCGAGGAAAAGCGACCGTTCCTGCAATATACCATATTTTCCCTGTAAACACGTTTAGGGTCAGGTACCGCTTGACTGCACACGGGAAGTCATACGCTGAAGCTTCTTCAGCATTTTCTTTGAGTTGATTGAAAGCCTGAGGCCTGATGCCAGGCTCTAAGCGATACTCCATTTTAGGTGTCGGTTTGCGAAGAATAGCTAGGTGGGTGACTACTGGAATACCATATCGGTTTTGCTTTCTTGCTAGGCCTAGGCTTTACAGTTCAGTTTTGCGCCGGATAGCTCAAATTACTGCTCAAAGCAGTTAAGTACATGGACTAGGCTGTCTTCATCCCTTAGGTACAATGTCACATCGCCGGCGTATGCCGTTACTTTGACTATTTGGCTTCCTGGTCACTAAAGACCTAATATTTTCGTATTGGCTTCTACGTTTTTCAAAAACGACTCTATTGCTAAAACAAAAAGTATTGCGGGAAATGGACACCCCTGACGGACGCCTCTTGTTATACTTAAGGTGGTTACGATCAGTTTGTTGATGACGAGGTCGCTCTGCATGTCTTCGTAAAGAATTTCCAACACGTTGAATAACTGTCGCGGGTGTCCAAAAGCTGTCAATTTTGCAAATACGTAGTTGTGTCCCACCCTATCGAATGCCTGTGCTTGATCTAAGGAAATGATCCACCCCTCGGCCTGTCTGCGTTTTGTGTATTCTATTACGTCTCGGTCTAACATGTCCAAGGTTTACAAGTCCCTGTATGTAACTGAGCAGTTTCAGACAGGGACTATGATAATAAAATGACCTCAATACCATCATGTCAAGACAGGATGTCATGATGTCTTCAGGTAGCGTGAGTTACGGGCGCTTTCTCAGTACTGACGCAAGAAGTTTGTAGTCTGCCCCGAGCAGAATAATGGGGAGCCAATTGGTGTGTTCGTTGATTACCTGGCATTTAGCGGAATTAAGATGATTCTACCTTGTTTAAAGGAGCGGAGAGCTGTGTGATTTGCGAGTATATTGTTCAAGACCGCGCACAAAAAAGGTCCCAGAAGGTGCCAGAATGTAGCATAGGACTCAACTTTCAGGATTTGATACTTGTTTCCTGTAGGCAAAGTATGTCGCATCGCTCACGAAGTGCAAAATCTATAACTTGTTTCGTAAGCGATCTGAAGCCGCCTACGTTCAATGTCCAGATGTGCGACATTGTTTTATAAATGAATTAATGGGGTACTTCACAAATTCACGCTTTGACAGCGGCACCAATGACATTTGAAAGCTAAAAATAGAACAATGACAAGTCAAACCATAAAGGAGAAGCAAGCACACGGCGTCGGCGAAGTCAGCGCTCAGAGTAGTCACACATCGCATTCGGTAAGAAAACAAAAAACCTCGCAGAAAAGAACAGAAAAGGAAAAACCTTTAAGCACATGCAGTGGTACAAGGGCCAAAGCCACCTTAGAAGGGGAGAAAATAATACGGCATTGGTTACTTTGACAGATGCACCCACGCAATGCATACCTTTTTGTCTACCACTCAGCATTGGCGGGCACGCTTTCCTATCGGCACCCGTTCAGGGACGGCGCTGCCTTGAAATAGTCCCCGCACGGACAGCGCAAAACAAAAAAAGGAAAAGCTATCGGGAGGTGGGAAGTCGCCTACATGTGCCTTATACGGCAGTCCTCTCCTTTGGGAGAGCTTTGTATCGCGCCTGGCTGATACGCTTCGTCGCGCGCTCAAATAAGAAATCACGAAAACTGAACACGCTTTATCTAGCGCGTTTCCCGTCATGGTTCGCCGCTTGATCGTGTGCGTTTTAGGTCTGCGCGCTCGCCTAACATCGCTGGTGGCCTCCCATCGTAACCTTGGGTGGAGGTGCCTCTGTCTGTTAACTGACATTTTTGTTTTGCGGCGCTAGAACACACGTAGCACGCCCGCGCAAAAGAAGAACCAAAACACAAAAAGGCTGTCTTGCCACTGCCCCTGCGCGCACATGGCGGCATCACAGCGCTGTCCCTACGCGTCGGGTTGTTTACTATTTTTAAAGCGAAGCTTTTTACCTCTACCAGCCAAGGATTCTGTCATGATCGTACGCGTCAACAGAAACATCCCACGAACAATTAAAAAAAATTAAAGGCACCACCAGGAGTCTAACAAGGAGCGAATAGAGAAACGGAGCGACAGCCCATTGACTTACCAATTGAGCTACGAGCATACGAGGAGACAAGGGAGTCAGACGGTGCACTCACCGAGCACAGCTGCGGGTTTATATACCTCCTGAGTCCTCGCTGAATGCCAGGTGATAGGGTCAAGCTACCTCTTGCCCGCTCTGCGCTCCGCCCACGGCGCGCGTATTGGCCGTGTGCGCGCCTTGCGCATGCGCTATGAGTCAGTAAAAAATATGTTAGCTGAGCTAACCTTGGATATGCAAAGCAAAAGCTCGGCCTAGTCTGGTTGAGTCTTGCTTTCGCTTGGTTAACCTTTGAAGCAGCTGTATTGCCGACCACGGCTCAAAGCCGTTCTGTCCCGTGCAACGCCCACAGAAGGAGGCCCGGCTTCGCTTACATTCTCGGTGAACCCGGCACAAAACGAGTCACGTAGCCCGAGTCGACCCAGCGGCGCATGCGTGGGACACTTCGGCGGCGGTCGGCTACCGATCAGCTGATCGGCCGCAACCACCGCGGCCGTGCCGCTCATGGTTGAGCAGAACGACTGAAAACGGGGCCTTGTGAGCCGGAGGACAAGTAAGATCGTCTAACACCGGGTTTGAGCTTACTTTAAATTTATAAAAAAAAGAGTTTGCACTCATGCGTTTTAGGAATACAACTCAACCAACCCCCAATCTTGGATAATGCATTGATCTACCCCAAGCAAAGAATATCCTTTTAAAGTAAAAAGGTGGGTGTGGTTAAGTACATTTCACTTGTCTCTGCTTTCACTCCTTGGTGAGTCACGTGTGTGAATTCATGCGATATAGTAGGGATAATCGTTTGGAGTGTGGTTTATTGCGTCACTTTCAAACCACCTTCACAGGGTGGATTGGCACGCACGTTTTTTTTTTTTGTTGCCGTACTCTGTTCTGGTGAAAGATTACGAATGCGGGGCATGTTTACTTTCGAAAGCACACTCTGGGTACGTGTGCCGCCTCCCGCTCTCTTCTTAAGCAACAGAAAATAAAAGTTGCATAAATTATGTGGTTTTAAAACCACATTTTATCATCCTCAAAATCCTCCAAGTTTTCACTAGTCGGCCACCCGTCCAAGTGGGGCATGTCTTGTTGCACAAGCGGTTTCGTGTTCCGAGGCTTCTTCTTGGCTTTTGCTGGTCGAGATATCGCTGCTGGTATGCATGCCTGCACGTTTGAGTTCGTCTCTGGCCCTGTTGCACTCACTCCTCACCCAACGTTGACCGCCCGCGTCGTCCGTGCTCGTCTCGAGACCGTCGAGACGGTCGTCGTCCGTTAAGTCTCTGAGTTCGCCCGGTCGTCCCGTGCAGCGGCCAGCGGAGCTATTGAGAAGCTTTATGGTCTTCGCTCCTCGTGTCGACGGTGTTTTCCAAGGTTGCCAAGGCTTCGCCGTTCTCGTTCGCCTCCGTCGGCCTTCCATTAAGCCGAAGCTGGTCTGGGTCGCCGCTTTCTCACTGTTCTTGCAGCGGGGAAAAATCCGCCGAGGGCAACCCCGGCTGTCACCATCCCGTACGACTTCCGCGCTGTGCATTCGACAGTGGCGTGCGTCCCGCCGCACCACGAGCGATTTCGCGTGCAGCCTTCCATCTCCTGCGCAAACGTTACGCACCGGTCGCACCATGGAGTGGTGCACTAAGCCTTGAAGTGCCCTTCCATGCCGCAGCGTCGGTACAGTCGCCGCACACCTCGGTAGTCGGACGTTGCTTTCTGGCCGCTGATGCGCAAGAAGTTCGGTACAGGGTTATCCATTCTCATCTCCATTTTACTAGGCCTGTCTTTAGGTACTGCTTGTCTACGAAGCAGCTCGAGTCTATTTGCAGGAATTTCCCGTAAGGTTTCAGGGCTTTGGCCAATTCGTCATCCGTGACTAAGGTTGACAGGATAAAAACCGCGATGCTGACATACTGCTTGTTGGCTGGAGCGAGGGTGACGCTGTTACCTCCTATGCGTAGACCGTTGGCATCCAAAAATTTCCTTACCACTGCTGCTGAGTTGACTCCTATTGGGAAACTCATCCTGCGCATGTGTTACAATCAGTACAATTCCGTAGGGGGGACAATGGCTTCGGCCGAATCACGTGCCCGAGCGCAACCGAACGTTGAAGTGATGGTGCCAAGGAAGCGGCATCCCACCTGTTGCACATGCAGCTCCGTGACGATCGAGGGGGGCGCGCGGAGAGGGCGTGTGCGCTCCCCCTCGCGCGAAGATACCTTTCCCAAAAAACGCTTCCCTATCACTCGGTGATCAATGAGGCACGGCACCAGGTAAGTATGCCTCTTTCTTGCTTCGATCGACCCCCCCCTTATGAGGTCTAGCTTCGAGAGCCGGTGGGTATTTAAGTGTAACACCTATTATAGCCCATCTACAAACAGCTCCTGCTAGTGCTTGACGATTGCTGAAGCAGAAACGGAGCGTCACACAAATATTTACATAATGTTACTTCATTTTGAACCGGTTTTCCATTATGCACTTTTCGTACGCGTTGCGTTGTAGCGCGAGTCGTTGGAAAACCAGCGTCTGGATGTTTTAGTACCGTGACCACACGAGAATACGACGACATGAGACGCCGAAAGCCCGCGCTCCTACGCAGCTTCGCCCCTAAAAGAGGGAAACTAAGGAAGACACAGCAGGCGTCTTATCAATAGTAGAAACTCTCAAAAGGGTGACCTGGATCCACTCGTCCCCATCACTTCTTTTTACGCGTGTGTCAAAGGTCACGCGGGAGTAGCAATTATGTTCGTGTGACTACGCAACCTGAACAGGAGCAACACAAACTTTCTCAAATTCGCGTAGCCGCCGACAGCGAACAAAATAGAAAGAAAACTGAAAAAGGTAGCAAAGCCGGGTGGCCCCCGCGCACGGCACCGAGTAACAGCGAACGCGCCATAACGACTTACAAGGACATCACCAGCCACTACAGGGAAGGCAGAAGACGGTACCCTGACCCGCATAAATCTCTCAGCAGAGCGCACCAAACGATCTATAGGCAAATACAAGCAGGATCCTTTCCGCACCCCTATCTCCAAAGCAGAATGTACCCCGAGATATACGAGAAAGAGTGTAGCTTCTGTGGGCAATTGGGCACGCTCCGGCACGTCATCGGAGAGTGCGATTTCACTGAGACAATCCCCCCCACCCCTTAGCCAACCCTCCACCACCCTTCCCACACCCCTTAACGAGCGATGGGAGACCTTGCTAACCAGCCCCGCCTTGGAAGACCAGCTCGTCCTGATCTCCAGGGGCCAGGCAGCCGTGGAAGCATATGGGTCCCGTGAAGAGGGAACCACCCCATCCGGCACGTAGTCGCCGCAATTTTGTGCGGCTAAATAAAGTTGTTCTCTCTCTCTATCTCGCTGCCAAGTAAATAAATCACAAGTGCAACGATATGCTTTCCCCTCGCCTACCAGGAGAATACTTAACCACATTTCGCCCCTTTAAAGAACCCCTACATCTCAGAAAAAGGATGAGAAGTGATATTACCAATTTTTGCGATAAAATATGCCCGAAATGCTGAGGGCAACGCGCGACGACAAAGTAAGAATCACCAGCGAAGCCCTGAAGTAGTGAGGGCACACAACATTCCTGAAGCATGCAAGCACAAAGCACGCTTGTCTTCAATGGAGATTATGACAACGTATAATAAAATCCCCTGTACCAGAAATTAAATAGGGTACGACACGTCACATGTATTGTAAACCAAAATTCTGCGTAGTAGTATACGCATAAATTCTACTTTCTCTCGCAGCTAAGTAGTGAACACAAATTCCTTGATGTGAAGGCACCGTCTGTTCAACGGTCTTGACGCTTGACTTCAACTGACCATCAGATCTATTCGGGGCTGCGTTAACGTAAAGTTCACTTCAGCATCTTGACCGTCCAATCTGTTCCATCGAGGTCGACACGTCGAAAGGAAGTCAATGCTGTATTATGGGGTGGGAGGTAGCTCCTAATGCCACCTTTGCCTGTTACCCTCCTCAGCCCCACACGCATGCACACGCGGAGTTTTGCGAAACACTTGCGTGATTCGTGGTGACGCACTGTTCACTCATCTAGCACCAGAACCGTTCGTAAAAGCAGCGGAGGCAGCAGTAGCGGCTGGCAGCGAGCGGGCTGGCAATCTGTCGGGGCCACGGATACGGATATCCGCGAGCCCGCGGCAGCGGAGGGCCCAAGGGACGACGAACTGCTTTGGGGCCACCTCTACAGAAGCAGTAGCGAGGTGATAAGGGCGCAACGGCGCATCTCCAAGAGACAGGTCCGGAAATCCGGTTGACGACGCACCTTCCCGCAAGGCTTGCGACTCCACCTTCCAACCTCCCATCGCCGGCATGGTCAAAAAGCGAGGGCAGTGTGCATCCTCCTTTGTTAGGTTGGTCGCACTTGTAGAAAATTACACTCGGCCGAGACTTCTCTTTCTTTTTCTAATGACATCTTGAGTCCGCGTGTCCCTTACCTCGTTCATAACGGCAGGGCAATAAATTATGCCCGTTCTCCAGTGTTCTTTCGTATCAGCTACCACCTTGCATGTCTTGACATTTTACGAGTCTCAGTAGCAGACAAAGGGGGTGCCAAACGAGCAGGGACACTAGGTGGTGTTTTTTCGATAGCAACCAAATTTTAGAGATGGCGTGTTCAGCAGTCGATTCAACATTTTATAAAATGGTCCTTGCGGCCTTTTAGAATAGGAAATCTTACGCAAACCAATGCTCCAACAACCGAAGGTGAGATAAAAAAATCAAGTGTTTTATTTAAAAGAAAACTACTTCGCGGTGAATGTCATAAAAGGGGAATCGATCGGAGGCGGACAGACGGATCGAAGGATGAATGGAAATAAAAAGTTCCTCGACCGAAGTCGTCGGATTGCTTTGCTGTCTTTGGAAGTTAGGCGGAAGTAACCCACAAAAAGAATACAACATTCAAATTCAGTATGAACACTGCATTTTAAAACACATTGCCTCCACGAAAAAGAAGTAACCACAATGCTCCAGGGCCAAGCATCAAGACGCGTAGGAGGGAATTGAGACAAGAAAAGGGAAATTCGTGTATGGTGACTCGCCCTAGAAATAGCGACGATGTTGTTTCACGCGACGACTCTACCATGCTAGTCGGTAGCATATAAAACAAAATAAAGCCTGCAACAACAATACGGGTACAGGCATTTTTCATCAATTAGGTAACAAAAACGTAACAAAAGAAATGTATAAAAGAACAAGGCAGGAATGCACACTGGTATACGCCGCTTGCGTGCCCGAAAAGTTTTCAACGGCCGACACAAACAAACACGGACGAAAGACCGAGATACCCGTGCGGAGGCATGCGCGTGGAATGAAAAGTGTGTACATATTATAGTTCGCCCATTGTACAACGCGAGCATGTACCCGCACAGTTTCAGAGCAAGAACCCAAACACCAACAGAACCGTCAAGTTTGCTTCCTTCCTCGCAGTCGATTTCTCTTGTATATCATTTATTTGACGAGGCTGGTGGAAAAAAAAAAGACATTTCAGTGGGTAAAAATATGCGCAGAAAGAAGGGAGTCATCTCGCCGAACACGCATCATGGCGGGGTCAGCGCGCGGGCCCCTTTCGCGAGCTGGGCAAAGAAAGAAAAAAGAAGAAAGGAGCACGAAAAACAGGCAGGATAAAGAAATTCACCCAAAAGGAGAAGGACACGCCGTAGTTCACGCACGAGCGCGGTGTCTTGGCCTTATGCCGCATACAGTGCACTCCGAAGAGGGAGTTTTCCGGCGCGTTCGGAGTCTCACTTCTTGGGGCACGCCGCACGCATGCGGCTGTGTTATATCATTCCAGCACGCTGGCTTCACTCTGTGTGGACGCTCAGCATTTCGGCAAGGAAACAAAAAAACAGTGGTTGATTCCTCATAGGAATCGGTAAAACACGTAAGTGAAATGTGCAGCGAAATCTGCAGCAGAGCACGATTTGCGGGTCGGCGGCTGTCTTGTGGGTGTGCTTGGCGAGTGACGTCCTGCTGGCGGGTCGCTTCTGCAAAGGTGTTCTGGCGTTATTTTCGTGACGGATATGACGTCAGTGAAATCTTGGTGTATCCCGGCATAAAACAATTCCGTGTTAAAATGTCCGGCGGAATTAAATCCGACGACTATCTCACCGTTGTATCTCACGACAGCGATATCAAGGTTGTACGAATGATATGCGTTAAACCTCATTCTCTGCACCCACCCTCCAGCTACTCCAACGCAGCCGTTTTCAAACTATTCGGTTTAAGCTGAAATTGCCTCCCCCTCCTCAAATGTCCAGTCTCCAGGTTACGGGAGGGAAGGGGGAGAGGGGAGCCCTCATTTTTTACATGCTCCGCCAGTCTCCCCGACAGAGCACAATTGCCAAAACCGAGGAAGCCCTCCCCCTCCCCTCCTCCCCCCAAAAAAGATACTCGGAATTATTGCATAGACACCATTGTATCTGTTTCCATATACCTACACAACACACGGCTCCAGATTCCATGCGTTGCTGCCAGCCGAAAGCGCGACACCACAAATGGGCCTGTTTGGAACGAAACGATGAGCCAGCAACAGTCCGGCCGCTATGCGCAAATCGGGCTCCACCACGTTGGCAGCAGCGACTACCGAACCGTTCTGCAGTCTTAATACCTTCTCTCGGAAGGCTGTTCTGGGCAAAGTGATAATCCCGTTAAACGAGGGAATAAACTACGTTTTGGCCACAGTGTCCCTAACACGTCGCTCATGCGTTTATTCGGACCTTAAGCTTCAAAGTTATTTCTTTTGTTGTTGCTTTATTACTTGCATGTATAGGTGTAAAACGTTCGCTTTGCGTCCATTCTGCTAGACCACTGCACGTCGTGTCCCCGTCTACAAACTATTAAGGCGGAGTGACGCCGTTAAAAACTTTGGGAAAAAGAAACAAACAGAATGATGCTTGCAGCGGGATGATTTCTATGGAACAGGCCCGCCCGGTAAACATTCCGAAGCGGCGCGGGCAATTTACATGGCCGCTAATGAGCTTTTATGGCAGAGGTAGGTAACAGCTTTAGGAAATGTCTCCAATGGGCCTTTTCTTCGGGCTTCCGGATTGAATAGCCTGTAACCGCTACAGCGGAAACGGTGAGAGTACAGATAGAGAGAGAGAGAGAATTCCTTTTGCAAATGTACCAGCTGCGTCTGTGCTGCAATGTCGGTTTATAGCCGAGAACATTATGTTCTTGCTCGTTAACCAGGTGTATGAATGGTCAATACAGTAATTAGACTGAAGCATAACAGCATACCTTGCTATAATAGACGCGACGGTATTAAGCTTCTCCCTCCATTATTAGGCTTCTCGCTCCACTATTAAGCGTATCACTCCATTATTAAGCTTATCGCTCCATCTATTATAACAAGCTCGCTCCAATAAACTTGTTTTCCTTGAAGACAACTGCGTCGTCTTTGGCCACGTGACAATACATTCGGTGCAAGAAACTACGTTAAGTTATTTTAGACGGTACCTAAACTGTAATTTTAACTTTTTAAACATTTCTAATTTATTCACCGGGTGTCTTACCAGGCTACCAGTCACCTTCCAGTTATATGGTGGTAATAAATTTAATGTAACAAACAGATTTGGCGGGTGCAAAATTTCACTGAAGGTGGCCTTACAAAATTCTATGGCGGATGGTCTAAATTAATCACTAGCTGCTCAATAACATAAAAAAAATGTGGTCGGTCGTAGGATGCAAGGAAGTGTTGCACTAACGTGTTGTTTCGCACGTATTCCTTTCCTCTTCAAAGAATGTCCTGTCCACGATTTTTCATGCATGCATTCATTTTCGGGTCATGTTGTAGCCTACGCTCAAGCTCGAATACCTTCGCATCCAACGAAACAATCAAATTCCCTTCCTAGGATACCCAACGAGAACAATTTCACGCCCTAAATGGAAAGCCACCTGTGCCTACTGTATACTCTCTTGGCTAGGGGAAGTAGCGAGCCCCTGTAATCCAGCGTGATAGGAAGCCAGCGGGTCAATGTTGCGACGTAAGCACTGCGCTCACGCGGTACAGTTCGCACGTAGTGTTGGCGTACCATTGCTGAAGATATGGGTAGACCACTACCGAGCCGGGGGCGTGCACACCCCTGTAACCATAGCTTGGGGCTCGTTCTGTTGAACTTGCGAACTGGTCTGCAGGCCGGGGGTTGTGACAAACCCTTGTAACCTAATGTCATAGGGGCCAGAGCGTGGAAGTACGGTAATTCCACGGGACCTCCTCGAGGAATCGGGGAGGCCGCACAATCCCTGCTCAGGGAGCGTGCAAAACGGCCGCCACAGCGGAGGTTCCTGGTCAACTGGAATCAGGTCCTACGCAGAGGTCGGGCGGTCGGGTGTCAGCCCGGCACTTGGCAATGCGGTTGAAGCAGGAGAACGTGTCGAGATCGATCAACTATGACTTTCTATGGCCGGGGGAAGTAACGCACCCCTGTAATCCAGCGTGAGAGGAGGCCGGCAAGTCAAGTTGCAAAAGTAGCAAGTGCTGGTGAGCGTACAGTCGTTTGTATTGGGAATACCGATTAAGTTCGGGAAACCATTACGGGCCGGGGGACTGGCGACCCTTGTAACCGCAAGCTTTGGCGGGGCCAGCGACCTGATCGCAATATGTCGGGGGGAGTGACAGACCCCTGTAACCGAACGTCAAGGGGGCTAGATGTTGTACAGTCCGTATGGGGCCGGGGGTGGTCGCGCCCCCCTGTAACCTTGCTGCGAGAGGCCTATAGACTGATCTTCTCTAGCTGAGGCGCTTGCGAACCTCGTCACCCAAATGCCACTGGGACGTACTTTCACGAGCTACTTGGTGTCCCGCACGGGGAAAACGGGGAAAGGTGAGGTTAGTACACCGACCGGGGAAACTCTCCTGGCTTAGTAACGGCTAGTAGGCCCGGACCGATCTCCTCTGCCGAGCCGTCAACACCGCGGGAATGCCAAAAGACTCTTGTTCCATTGAGCGAAAGAGTAGTCACAGAGGAGGACATAAGTACATGGCTCTCATAACCGCTCCCGTGGGAGCCTGGCGAACGTGGATTTCAGTTAACGTTCACATACAAACTTCCGGAGTCCGGAGACCGTGAAAAGCAGGTGTTGCAAGTACCCGTGTATAGTGGAAAGCTTCACTGGTGATCCGTGAGTACCTGGTGCTGGGCCGTCGGTCAAGGACGTTAGTACGCATCGGCCGCTGAGCTGGGGGTCGGGAGGGGGCCCGTCCGTCGCCACCAAATAGGGTACTTCCTGTCTCCGACAGTTGGGGCCCAGTTATCGGACCCTATGGGTGAGCGGTAACCCGTGGCAGGGACCTTATATTTGGCAATTGGCACTGTCTGATGCCCTCGCTGAGCAATCAGTCTTGGAAGAGAGTCAGACAAAAGGATTGGAGCAAAATTGCTTCCCTCATTCCCACCCTTCTTCCCATAACCCATCCCGATGTCCAAGTTCCCGTTCCCAGCAATCCACCCTATCCGGCTTTTTCCTAGGGGGGACAAGAGGGGTCCCCCCGGGCTCGTCCCCCCGGCGGTGGGTCGCAAGAAAGCTTTTTCCCGTTAATTTCTCTCCACCTTCGGGTGGACAAAATTCTCTTTGCCGGTTGGCCCTATTTTTGTACTGTTGCAATTGGGTATAACCGGTTGTACTGCGGTGGTACCGGGGAGCTATTGAAAGCTCCATTTACTCGATGTATCCAAACCACAAACTGACATCTGAAACCGATGTGTGGGAACGAAATAGCAACTGAGCGTAATCGAAAATTCCCGGGGCTTCACTGGCCCAGATAAAGCAGCGATCAATATCAGACAATAATAAATGCATGAGGTATGGCATACCAACAGGTTTCCTCAAAAGGTAAGCCTCTTAATTGCCTCTTGTCTCCAGCTTCATTTTACAACAAAGCTCTACCCCTTACCTCTACCCTCAACAGTTTCATAGCCGTAGGCAAAGACGATCACAGTTGGCAAAAACGACAAGGCGCCAAGGCCTAAGACGCCGAGTGCACGCGTCAGGCGCATCAGGCTTACAGCATAGAGCTCAGAAGTCATTTAGGGAAACCACAAAACAAGCTTCGAAACCGCGTTTTCGATAAGGCGCTTGTGGACCATGAAGACCCCCCCCCCCCCCCCCCCTCCCAACCACCATTACCGGGTGTTGCTGGCAAAGATTATGTTTGTAGATTGTAGTTGAAGGCTAGGCAGGACATCACTAAATGAAGTGGTTCTTGCCCAAGACGCCGAGCTCATGCGTCAGGCTCGGCAGGACCAAGCATTTGCCGCCAGAGAAGCCGAGCGTAGTGTCAGTAGATGTGGTATTAAAGTACCGCTACTCAGGCACGCCCGTCAGCAACGCGGCTATATTGTCGCTCATCAGTGCTGCATTGCCGCATCTGCGGCCTTGCCGATATCTTCAACTGGGTAATTTCTTAACAACACTACAGAAGATGCAGCAAAACTGCATTTTTAATTGGACACACTTCTGCTGCTGAAATGCTGTTGCACGCGCTATTTGATTTGACTAGTAACGTCGAAAGTCGCGTGCAGCCGCAGAGCCGGGAGGACAAGCTAAGCCTACCAGAGTTGATTGACTAAAACGCTTAAACAACGAAATGGCGGCGCCCATGAACCGTCGCAGTGTAAACAAACGTCACGTAACGCGAACTGACCAGTCATCATGGCGGCGGCACAGAACATTAGGAGAAAAGAGATCAGATACTCTATAGAGTGACACTAGCCGAGCGCAAACGACAAGCCCGGCGGGACGAGGAGAAACATTTCATGTCCTCTTCACCAACTATTCGTAGTGGTTCACAGCAGCTTTGCTGGACATTCACTTTGGCAGGACGAGATGACGACCAATTTTTTTTTTCTTCCTTCTGCAGCTATGGAAGTCCGAGCTACGCGTGCCATCCGTTTCGGTGACCTGAATTGTCCGGTGTCCACAAGCTAAAATACTGCGATAAATGCAACTAGCCCTCGTTGCACCCTACACACGTCCAAACTGCGTTTTTCTATTATTTGCTTCCAGCAATACAGACCGCCGGTCAATATCTCCAACAGAAGACACGTGTTGCTTCCTGTTTCAACAAAACGCCCACCTTCCGCTTCGAAAGTTTCCTTGCGAGAGGGTTAATAGGCTTACCCGAAAGCCGTTTTCCGGTTTAAGCTTCTCCCCACGAAAGCTCGTTCACAATGGTGAGTGGAGTTATAAAGGAGAAAAAACGACGCAAGTGGCTCCCTACATGAAAAGTCGCATGAACGAGAGACCCACCGTTCTTCCTGTGGTTCTTTTTAAAAGCGAATGAAAGTGACTTCAGCTTCCTTCTACCGATACGAACAAGACACCTCTTGCGCCGCTCGGTATTACGGCCATAAAATCGGTACGGTTATGTTCGTTTTACCAAGGATAACATCCAACGTCATTGTATATGCAATGACTATCACTTGGATTGCAGGATCATGCCAACACGCGTCGCTGCCTCCTCCTTCATCCAACCATCTCTCGAGCCCAATGCGGTCGATCAAATCACTCAGCACGCGAATTGATGCCGAGAAAAAACAATGGCTGGTGCTGACCTTTGTTCCACCAGGATGGTTGCGATATTGGCTTTTTCTGTCGTTTCTCTTTTTCTTTTCTTCTCTTCTACTCTGCATTTTAAAAAGCTCAAGGAACACTGGCAGGCTTCGTGGCCGATGCGGTGATTAAGCGTGCGCTCAGTGTTCAGTTCAGCGGAATACAATCGTTTGGTTAGGCATTATTCGGCGGGTTCGATATCGGCCGCAGCTTCCGGATTTCAAATGGACGCCAAAAGCGAAAACGCCCGTTTGTCGAGATTGCGGCATGCGTTAAAGATCCCCAGGTGGTCAAAATTAAACCGGAGCCCTCAACTACAGTGCACCTCACAGCCTGGGTCTATCTTCGGTGCTTTAAACCACATAAATGTTTTTGGAGAGTTTATTTGTGCTGTAATCTAGAAAGTGCACCTGCTTTTAAACTCGAACTAAACGAATCCGAAAATAAGCGTTTAACCTCGAACTCGCTTGGCATCCCTGCAAAAGCGGCCATTGATCTAGCAAGTTTTAGCAGCGACAGCTGAGCATGGGAAGGCACTACGGTAGCCCTCGCCTCCTACTATGAAGACGCGGGTTCAAATGCTATGCGAACTCAATCGTGTTCTTTATTTTCCCTTTACAGCGGGGGCCATTTTCTGCACCGAGCAAAAACTACGACGATGGTTTTTCGAAGAATGGGGCCCTTAAGGGTGGGTTTCACCTTCAGGAAAGTTGAAAGTGGCATGGAGGACTATTGCTCCCTCAGGAGAAGATGCTTAATGCGGAGATACGCGGAATTGATATATTGATAAACACCAAACTTTCCCCTCCGGATGACCACGATCAATACGACTATTTCTTTATCTTCTTCTACCCTTCTCGCACGCAGCTAGGCCGGCAAGACTTGAAATTTAGTCATTCCAACGTTGCTCAAGCGAGAGGAGCATGTGGCGGTCTTCAACAACCCATGTCATTCCACTCAATCAAAGCGAAGTCCCATGTACAACATGGGGAGGGTAAAAGGTGGACTGCAGCCCGAGCCAACCGAACCTCGCCCGCGTCGTGCCAACAAACGAAGTTTTCAGTCTGAGCTACCATTCTTTTTCTCGCTCCAACTGCCGGTGCACCCATTCTACTTTATTTCCGGAGCGGCTGACGACAAACCCGATAATACTGCGTACACACAAACTCATTTGGTGTCTCTTTTTCGTTAGATCCGAATGACGCCGGACGCCTCACCCAACGGAGGCAGGAGTTGGGGCTGACCTCGTCCCAATCCATTTGCAAGGAAGGGTCAGGCTAGAGTCTAATGGAGCACTGCGCTTATCAAAACAATGACCCTCTGTCCCTGTGTACAGCCCCGCCCCCCTTCATCGCATATGGCCGCTGCCTGCCGGGGCTAAGCACGGTGTGTAGCCGAGACCTCGCACGGCCCCGCAGTGCAGCATAACCACGACAGAGGGCTGTGATTTCACCTCCTGGGCGGCGAAGGAGCAATCTGTACGGGCACTTCCTCGAATACGGCAGAGGGCGATCCCGGGACGGCCACATTTGCACGCCACGAACGAATTTTCTGGAGCACAGCGGTCGAAGTGCTCGACTCTTAGAGAGGGTGGCGGAATTCGTTCGTCTGGCTGCTCCGTTGACCCACTGTCACGCCATTTCCGGCTTTTTTTTCTCTCTTTTATTGTATTTCACTTTTAGTATAGCCATTCTTTTATAATATAAAATAAAATTTGTCACTCGGAAGCCCGCTTCAAGGAATTGGATTATGTCGTGTGGAGCTGTATGGGACTGAGATTTATTCCGCGCATTTTCTTTTTGTTGGCGATTTTTTATAGATTACATGAATACAAGGTAAAGTTGCTCGTAAATGCACGGTATAAATTCACGCGTTTTTCAGCTATCTCCGCAGTAAAGATTTTTTTTTCTTTTTTAAAGTAATTTTTTCGATGTGTGTACAAACAAGCTTCCTCTAATAACACGTTTTTTATTGTATAAATCCCAAAGCAACTAATACCCCATTTCTCCTTCGACCCGAGTCTATAACCATGCTATGTGTGGTGTTTCTCCCTCAGTACGAGCTATATTTCCAACCCCACTTTTAAAAGAACGATATGACGACATCGTTTACGTTGAGCAAATGGAGCTTTCGGTACCCCGGTACCCCCGAAGTACAACCGGTTTAGTACCCAATTGCAACAGTACATGAATAGGCCAAACCGCAAAAGAATTTTGTCCACCAGAACGTGGAGAGAAATTAACAGGGAAAGCTCCCTTGCGACCCACCGCCGGGGGATGGGCCCGGGGGGAACCCCCTTGTCCCCCCTAGGAAAAAGCCGGATGAGGTGGGTTGTTGAGAAAGGGAAACGGGAATAGGGATAGGTTTTAAGAAAAGGTAAGGGAATGGGGGCAGCAATTTTGCTTTGATCCAGATGTCTGACTCCTTTTCAGGACTGATCGCTCAGTGAGGGCATCAGACAGTGCCAATTGCCAAATGTGCGGAACAACGTGACGGGTGCGGAAAAAAATTCCGCGAAGCGACTTGTTGTTCCTGTCATCGTCGTCGTCACCGTCATCATCGTCTGTGTCACCGCCATCGTTGTTGTCGTTGAAACGCTGATACGGTCAGCTAGCATCGTCTGTGTCACCGCCATCGTTGTTGTCGTTGAAACGCTGATACGGTCAGCTAGATTTTTTCACCTCTGTAGTTGAGGTCTTAACCCATGTTCGCACGTCTAGCCTCATACGAGAGCAAAGATGATGTTGGGAAGGCCGCAGCGTGGACCGCCACGGAGCACTCAATCGCGAAAGTGCCCTAAAAGAGAAACGACATTGCGGCTTGTTGGTCAGTCAGGTAGAGTTGTTCCAGATACACAGGCCCTTCAATTATCCCTCTCAGAGTCGCCGCGGACGGTACGAGGGTATTCCAAAGGCTCTTCTGGCAGCAGGAATGTATGTGAAACAGGAATACCGGATTGAATCTCGGACTGTGCGCGGTGAGTGCGGGAACCTGCTCGAGGAGTTCCAAGCAGAAGTGCATCTGACAAATGATGCATGAATTAACAGGTACTTAATTTAGGCAGTTGATACGATTTATACGTACATTATGCAGCGTAAAAACCCAGTGCACACCACGACAATGCACTGAACGGGGAACGGTTATCGTATCCTTCATTTCCTTTTACCCATAGACTACCGCCATGCAGACTGCGCAAGTTGGGAAGGCTAGGTCTACTTCCAGCGCTCTCACGATTCTTTCAGTGCAATGTGTCATGGTTGCAAATGTCTTTATTATACGTCTCCAGCACCCAAAACATGTCTTAATTGGTGTTTGCTACACATGTAAATCAACGAATTCGTAAAAAAGTAACTTCGCCGCCGTAAATTGAAGGCAACGAAGACATTAAATTAAAGCAGGTGGGCAAGCCTAGAATCAACATGGTTGCTTTCAAAGCGCCTCTAGTCGCGTTGCCTTTTCAAGTGCTCGGGAAGCAGGAAACACTAACTTGTTGCGGTCCGAAAAGAAAAGAGGCAACTTAGAAGGTGCTCGAAGTAATTTGCGGCCGCTCCAAGCCAGGCGCAATTTTTTATGGCTTGCGTGTCCTTACGCCCGGTCATCATGCCTTGCGATGGTCTCACCCCCTGCGACCTTACGGAGGCGCAGCTGCAGGAAGCGGCACATGAACAGCTTACTGTCTTGAGACCTTTCGAAACTTGTCCGATCTCTATTACAAGGATGTCGACAAGCAAGAACGGCACACCGTGACTGTTGCGCTATGCGTCACCGCTCAATTGAATCTCTCTCTCTCTCAATAAGTCGAAAAGAAGGGAGCTGCTACAAGTGAAACGAAATAATTGAACCAAAGGAAACCGTCTTTAAAAGACGAGTTCTGGATGCACTTTCGAAAGGTTGTTTTTCCTCCACCGCTGCGGTGCGTTAAACGCATCTACGAAGGATCTAAATGTGTACCGATACGTGGCTTATGAGATAGAGGTATGCTATTTTACTCCCTCTTCATGATCGATGAGTATATTGTCTTATCTGAATCTTTTCCTTTTTCGCGATTTTGAAGTAACCGTTTTGACACAATAGAAGCCTGGTTTCACGCAAGCGCCGTGTGTACAGAGATCAAATCAGAGCTGTTCGGTCGACCAATCGGTCTATGGGGAAATGTATTAATGTATTAGCGGTACCAATGGCATCCTGTAAAGAAACAAAGGAAGCTTTCGCTTTGAAAATTAATCCATGGTATTTTTGTGAGCGGGGTGCTCTGCGTTACAAGGCGGCTGTACTGCATCACGCAGGGGCGATTATATGCGGGTCTCGCGTTGTATGGACAACTTACACTCGCCCACATTTTGGCCCTGTCTGCGGTGGCAAAGACCTTGCAGAGAGATTGATTTAGTGGCCACCCATATCAGACACGCAAATCCCAGTAAGAGAAGGACGCGAGCGTGTTGGGCGACGATACTAAAAAGCAAGAAAAAATCCCGGGATATTTCCACTAACGTGAAAAATAAAAAAGGGCGAAGCAATCAGTCTATAAGTGTATTCTTGGCGCCTTGGCGTTTTTGCCGACGGAGATGAAACCGTTGTGGGGTACATGTGTACGGCTTTGCTGTTTTGCTGTAAGTCTCGTGTCTTTGAAGCCCGAAGCGTTCTATCGCTAGGAGTTGGAAAACGAGTGTCCCGGTGTACTATTTTATACGCGTTACGTTCTCTTGTTGTTTTTCGTTTATTTAATAGCCTCAAGGCTTAATAGACATTAATCTAGTTCGATCTATATCCAGGAAACTTATATATAGCCTCCCGGATATAGTCCAGCAAGGAACGCCAGGCACGACCATGGAGCCACCGATGGTAATGCGTGTCTTGCCGCAAATTTAGGCCATGCGTTACGTTCTATCGTGAGGCGTTGGAAAACGAGTATCCCGGTGTTTTAGTACCGTGACTACATGATACTACGACAACATGAGACGACGATGACATCAGATGCTGACAGCCCGAGTCCATAGGGGGCTTCGCCCCTAAAACAAGGTGGAGAAGTCTGCGGGGTACTTAAAAAAAGACTAAATGCACTATTTGTTAAGGATCAACCATTGCGCATAGAATAAAAAAAAATTTCAGGTTACAGACAGATAAGAAGAGGTTGGGGCAAGGGTCCCTGTCGTTGGTTGTACTAAAAACAGCATTAAAAGGTGATGGTGGCCACCAGATGCACTTGCGAAACAGCACGATCGTGGAGCAGTGCCCATTTATTGAATGGCTAGAAAGTGTAATCGTGCAAGAACAGAAAAAAAGGTCAAATTCAAGTAAAAAAAATCACATTTTCAAATTTTCGGTGTTTAACTGGCCACGCTACACCTGGGCTATGAGGTGCGCCATGGTGGAGTGCTTCGGATTAATTTTGATCACCTGGGGATCTTTAACGTGCGCCCAAATGTCGGCACACGGTGTTTCCGCTTTTTGCCTCCATCAGAAAAGTAGTCACTACGGCCGGGAGCGAACCCATATCTTTGAGCTCAGTAGCACAACACCATAGCCACTGAGCCCCCGCGCCAGGTGAGAGATGTTAAAGAGCAGGTATTTTTGTATGCATTTGATAAAATAGGCATGGAACTTGTGGTGACCCATTTCGGTAAGTTATAGTCAGAGGAGTGTTCCCTACGCTTTCGGACTGCTCCAGACGCGTCAACCGTGAATAGTAAAATATTAGCGCTTGCGAAGTTACCAGTAAGTAAATTTGCGCAAGAGCGTAACAAAAATACTCGTAACTGTTCTTACGTTTATTTGCATAATTAAAAAGTAGCCTTTAACTGATGAAGCAAGTTAATGTTCAACTTGACAAGCCCTCTTCGACATCAACTATGCATGGGCAGAATGTGCACTGGACTAAGTAGCTCGCCACCGGTTAATCCGATTTTCCGCGCTTTACTCCAGGAAACATTATTAGTGCAGCCAGAGTGGAATCAACGGGAGTCGAGTTCAGTATCAACCAGTTTTGAGGTGATGGTATGCAAGAGAGAACGCCCCTTGCGGTACGGGAAATCCTAACAAGTATTTGATAACGTTGCCGTTAAAATTCTTGCTTGGAACCAATAAATGTCGAAGGTCCGCAAAAATGCACTGATGAAAATATTACAGATGAAGAGGTGGCTTGCAGAAGCTGCCCATACTATCATCATCATCATCATCATCATCATCATCATCATTATCATTGCATAGCAGTTACATCCACCATTAAAGAAAACTCGAAAAATTAGTTTTCTTTAATGGACCCGATCCTCTATTTCTTCAACAAAATGGTGCCGTGACCAGGATCGAAGGATTACACTGTTGAATAAATGAGCGCGGACTGCCATGCAACGATGACGCGAACAACTAACGATTGAACTGGTCTGCGACCCCTGACCATTTACCGCAGGCAACCGTGAAGAAAACCTACGAAAGAATTGCGGACGCGCCGAACATGTACCCGGTCCCATGCCCTAGACTACTTTACCGATTCTTGGCGGAAGCCTCGCAGAAGGCAGCACAAGAAAACGAAAACGGCTGTGGCCTTCCACCGACCGTGATCCTTCTCGACGACCACGTAGAAATTAACGACGTCGAGAATGGACCGGGAAGCCCTTTGCCGAAGACGAAGCCTAATCGGAAAAAGCATCGTCGCACTGATCGACGACGTCAAATCGCAGATGAACACCGACATCCCATCAATCGGAGAGCTAATTTTCCTGAAAGAAAAACTGAAGGAAGCTCACACTAACGCGTGAAACTTGAAGGTGCGCAACCTTCACGACCATCACGAAGGTCTGAGTCCACGATTGTAGCCGATTTGGTTCTTCTTCGCTCCCGCAACGACCTTAACTTTATCATTGGTGCTATACCTCTGAGCTTGCTTAATTTTTTGGAAGTGATAATCATTGGACATCACCTTAGAGGGGCGTACGCTATGACGTGTCTTTCTCGTTACGAGCAACTGTTGCCGTGATTACGGCGACGCTGGAGTTTTTTTTTTCTTTTGCCAATCGTGACGAATCTCCCTTAGGGGTATGCTTGACTTGTGAACGTGCGTAGGGGGCGCTGAGCGGTCGCCACCATGCACGCACACACGGGCGCTCGGCATTTTCTTGGTTTTGTTAACTGCCTGGCGGTCGCCGCGAGGCCCCGCTCACGTGCGCGCGCTCGGCGATTTCTTGGTATTTTCAACTGCGGACACGAAAAATGACTATTTGCTAAACAGCTTCGCTGCTAAAAGCCTAATCGAAAAGTGTGAAATTCTGAAGAAACTGGACAGTGAAACTGAAGAGCTTGTCAAGCTGGATGATTTAACGGGGCAATATGAAACTGCATATTATTTCGAAACTTCTGTCCTGCTAGCAAAGCTTAGAATGGACTGATTGTTCCTGGAGTTACAAAAGCATTCTTTGAATGACTTTATACAATAGCCCCGGGAAAACAGACTCGTTACCTAAACATCGACGAATCGGCCTTGCAGTACAGCCACCATCGTAATGAAAACTGTAATTTGAAGACGCTTCTGGAAGAACCTCATCATGCGCCGGAAATCACTGAACAAGCTGCTTCCTTCAAGCAAGGTATAAGCATATCGACTGACAAAGGGGAGGCGTCTGTTTCTATTGCTTGCTCAGACGACTTCCACGACAACGATGCAATTTCCCGATTAACGACAACTCAGAAGACAAGTCTTCAGAGCAACAGCAGTGCATTGGACATACCTGAAGAATCGCCTTGTTCAGGAAGTCTTTATGAGAAGAAAAGATCACTGTGCAACGAACGATTCAATAGGATCACAAACGCCACAGTTGAGCGAAAGGCCACATCAGAAGTATCGACACCTTAAAGGGACCCTGCAATACCTTCTTCAACTTTTCTTGACATCATAACTGCTTGCAGAAAGTAGTCACCCAACACACACCCAGTACATATATATTAGGGGTTCGCAAAGTACCTCAGGCAAAAATTACTGCACTACGCCCGTCGGATAACTTGAAAACTCGATCAAGAGATTTTTCTTTCTTTCCCGGCCTTGGCGCTCTTCAATGGTTCGAATTACTTCACTAAGGCCATGTAGAGGCTGCTGGCCGGTTTTCGTTCAGTTGCAGCAATGAACGCATTTGATAGCAACTTTAAATCATAAAGCCACAAAAGCAAAGCAGAAACGGAAGGCGTATCTGGTGCGACGAGCAAATCACGTAGTGCTGCTCTGTGCTGGCGATAACTAGATTTGGCAGTGCTTCCAGACACGAAGGAAAAAGTGAAAGCTATTATCCAAAGTGTTGCAGGGTCCCTTTAAAAAAACCCCAGATTCCCATGCGAGGCCGGTTTACACGTACACGTATCGCCATAGGGATAGCACAAGTTCAGTAAAGGCAGAATGTGAAAAAGGTCTGAAGACCTCCATGTCGAAACGAAGTTTAGAGAAACGGCGAAACCGCTTGGCCCTACCATGGGCCAACACAAGTTCCAGAAACGAGACTTTACCGAAGCTCATAACCAATTGCCTATTGATTAGAAGAACGACCAAGAAAAGAAAACACCTACAAAGAAGGACTGCGATTCGCAGTAAAACACCCAGCTGGTACATTGATGCCTCTAAGACACTAGAAGCGATCCGACGTTCATTGTGCATGAAGCTTGGTCGAGCACTGCCAGGTCATCTAGGAGAGACGACGGCCACGACAAGCCATTTGCTATGGTGGCCCGATTCCAGAAGGCACATGTGCCGCCGACGGTGGAAGCATAGATGGAAGTCAAAGAACGAACCAGCATGGTACGGCTACGACGGACATGAAATCGACTCTAATCACAACGGATGGCTTACTAGAACCGAACAAGTGTTGTTGGCGCTCGATGACCGCTGAAAAAGGAACTCTTCTTCTTACGGTCAGCATTAACCTTCATTTCTCGCGTGACTGGGAGGGCGTTGAAATTATTACAGACGAAGAATAGGTGGCGGTTAGCAGTTGCCCCTACTATCATCATCATTGTATAGCAGTTCCGTCCGCCATTAAAGAACACTCAGGTCCCGCGACCCACGCCTGTGTTTGATCAACGCGCACAAAGTCTAAAATGAATTTGTTGGATGACCCATTCCTGCGACTTAATCACTCTGACTGGCACAACTAAACAAAAAACCAGCTTCGCTTAATCACTCCTCTCCAAAACAAGCGCGCTATTTCACGCTGAAGTATTCCCATACCGCTACCAGTTTTAGAGCGCCGCGGCAGCAGGAAGTAAATCAGGGATAATTAGAGCAGCCCGGGTTACCGGGAATAGATTAACATGCTGGTTAACGAGCACTCTCGCATCACTGCGGAAGCTAATTATTAAGAGAGAGAGAGAGGGGGGGGGAAGCCATCTAGATTCAAATTCTATAGCTTGGACGACTGAGGCCTAGCAGCACAATCGCTCACGCGAAGTCAGCGACGCGTGGAAACTTCGCAAAACAGAACACCAAATATTTCGACGTCTGGCTGTTCAGAATACAAACCACTGGAACACAGTGGTTCGTATTTTGTTCAGCGCGTAGTATACTTGCTGTCATGGACAATAAAACGCTATCCCCGAAAAATTAATCAGAACACACAAATAGCGCGATTTATTTCCATGCAAGTTAAATTGGCGCGTCATTTAGATACAGAAACAAAGTAGGGAAACCCGGCTATCCACATATATCGAAACCTCGCTATTATATGACCTCCGTGAACAGTATTTCTCAATGTTAAGTGCTCGCGATCATATTTTAGTGTTCGCATTTCATTTTTTTATTACAATACGTGAGCTTTAGCAGGCAATCAGGAAGTTGGACCACTTTGTCGTCGCTCATCTTCGTGTGTTATGTTCGAAGCCACCCCCCCCTCCCCCTTCAAAGGCGCATGCGAAGGGAGCTACCGTTTTATCTAGCCCAGCAAGGACAATGGTACTGCAGTGCCGTTTGTCCTGCCACGAACTCCCATTGCGGTTAATGAGCAGCAAATCGCGGCTATCTGTTATGAATTTAGAGACAAATTGTTTGGCATTCACTAGCTCATAAGGAGTGTTTTGATGCTGCCGGAACGTTTGATTAAAACGCGTAAGACGCGTATTGCCCAAGTGGAAGCATTGGTGCATTACCTTGCATTTCTTTTTCTTCTGATTCTTCGTACCGCCGCTTCAACTGGGTACTTAAAAGCAGAGACGCCAAACACAAAAATGACAAAAAATAATTTCATTCTCGCAATTTTCGATTTATCTGGTCGTAAGCGTCGTCTACATCTTGTTACTTATTGTACTAGATTTGTTTTAGTAGCACTGTTTAGAGGTGCGTTTCAGAATATCCTGTTGTAGTTCTCGTGTTTTGATTGTAACCCTGTGTCATTTTTGTTGTCTTGATTTTTTTATTGAGAATCGGTATATATAGTACGTTTCAGCTAATTCTCGCATTTAATTCCCACTTATTTCCTTAGGGTACCTAAACAAATAAGAAAAATGTGGTTGATCCCTCTTTCATAGGAATCGGTAAAACACGAAAGTGAAATGCGCCTTCACAGGATCAGTGGAATGTTTGTTTTCCATTGATATGAACTTGTACATCGCTATTCATATTTCGTCGGTATGGCACCATCAGACGCATCAACATTAGACACTGTATTACACTCGCCGGAACATTGTGGAAATGCGATTGTAATCCTAGACGCTCGCAAACCGTGTGAACGACACCGAACGGGTTGTCAGCGAGTCTTTTGGTGAAGTCATGGTCAGCTACAGCGAAAAGAGCATGATTTGTGGGTGGGAAGCAGTCTTGTGGGTGTGCTTGACGAGCGACGTCCTGCTGGCTGGTCGCTTCGGCAAACGTGCGACCTATTCGGTCATGCTCCGTGGGGTGTATGGCAGACGTTTGCATGCACTACTTCGCTTCACATCTCCTAGACGGCGGCACCATTTGTATGGAAAAAGAGGGAAGGATATCAGACGCGTTCGCGGCTTGACTTCATGGCTCAGTTGGGAGAGCATTTCTCACCTCCCGTTACGATCAGACTTATCGTGGGCTCGAATCCTGGCGCTGCGGCCTCAATGAAAATTTTCTTGTAATGTCAGTTCCGTGACGGATATGACGTCGTTGACCTTTGTGCACTCCAGCATAAAACACTTTCTTGTTAACAAATGATGAATATTCATCTAAATATAGAAGCGGTTGAAGCGAGGTTTAGTAAACTTTAAACTAACCCCCCCCCCAGTGGATCAGAGGCTAAGGCGTCGGGCTGCTGAGCCGAAGAATGTGGGTTTGATCCGGGCCGCGGTGGCTGCTTTTCTGTGGGAGGCGAAAAGTGAAATCTCCCGTGTGTCAAAATTTGGGCGCACGTTACCGATACCCAGGTGGTCGAAATTAATCTGGAGCTCCCCACTACTGCGCGCCTCATAACCCAGGTGTCGCTTCGGAGCATTAAACCCCACAATCAATCAACCAGTCAGTAAACTTCCGTTTGAGACTGTAGTCGAAGTTCATTGGTCAGCAGAGCCGCAGAGCGGTACAAAACCCGCGGTACGAGAGGCATAGGCCTCATCACCCCCGTTGGGCGTTCGATCTCACAGAAGAGTGCTGGAGGCCGCAACGCTAGATGGAATGATGTTTGAAAACGAAGTATTCGGTAGAGCAACGAGAGAAAATTAGAATAGACCCCTCCGAGCGTTTCCCATGGGAGCCAAAGCAGACGTATTCGCAGAGACACTCGCAACGAGTGATCTCGTTTAAGAAAACGAGCCTATGGCGTGACTAGATAGCTCATTTATTCCCCCGAGCTTCAACTTACGTCGAGACATGACAGAACTAAGCGAGCGAGAACAAATGGACAAGTAGAAAGCACACAACCAAAGGAAGAGCGTACTATACCATCCAACGTTGCTGAGCATCACTGGCACCGAAGTGAGGCCCCATTAGGAGCCCGCCTCGTGCGGGAAGCGTAAGGGCAACGAGCGGAACTCTTGTCTCCCTTCTCCCTCCCTCCCTCCCTTCATATTTCTTTCCTTTTAATGTATTTCTGTCTTTGTTTCATTCATTCATTCATTCATTCATTCATTCATTCATTCATTCATTCATTCATTCATTCATTCATTCATTCATTCGCTCAGTCGAACAACAGTGGGGAGCCGGTGAAGGAATCTATGCAGCCGAAATTGACCGACCACCGGTGTTAGCCTAGCTCGAGTCCAGCGCTAGACAGCCTCTTAATTTTTTTTTTCTGTGAGAGAGGGGGAGGTTGCGGAGGTGAGATGTTTTTACTATTTTTTCAGCGCTGCTTCATAATTTCAGCTAGGGCGATGTGCTTAATAATTCCGCAACTCTTCCATGTTTTCCTCGCGCTAAGTAGGCGTGACGCGTTGAAAACCAGAAATTCACAATTAAAATTCTGGCGTTCTAATCGCAAAAGATACAGCTGTGCTATAAAGCGCGCCGTATCGAGGGCCAGGGAGTAGTCTCCGCCTCATTCATCTTGACGTGCGCCGGAATCTCAACATCCGAGCGTTTTCGTTATTGCCGCCTTTAAGCCAACGATTGCCGCGACCAGTGTCGAACCCGCGTCCTTCGGCTCGTTAGCACAATGCCTTAGCTACTGAGCCTCGGCGGCGGCATGATTTCTATGCACCAATGAGTAGTTTGGATTTTTTTCCATATATATACTTTATCTTCGGGCACGCCGGGATAGCAGAAGTTTTCTTTTAATGCGAAAGCTGCCTGTGGCCCGTTCTGCGGGTAATGGTCGTCGCCTTAGCCAGGATATGGTAGGAAAACGAAAATTCACGATACCAAAAGCCTCATGGTCACCAAACGCAGGTACGCCACTGCCTAAACGTCCCAGTTGGCTTCGGCGCGTAGTGCGGCCGCGAAGGCGGGTATGCACTGACTGCCTGGCGTTCCGGATGGGTGTGCGACTGTCCAAAGTTGTGCCTAACGTGAAGTTCATCATCATCATCATCACCATCATCATCGTCGTTGTCGTCGTCGTCGTCGTCATCGTCATCGTCATCGTCATCATCATCCTATCTACGCCGACTGCAGGGCAAAGGCCACTCACATGGATCTCCAATTATCCCGGTCCTATTCTAAGTGCGACCACTTTATATATACCGCAAACTTCTTGATCTCATCTGCCCATCGAACTTTCTGCCGCCGCTGCCACGCTTGCCTTCTCTAGGGATCCACTCTGTTACCATTAATGACCAACGGTTATCTTGCCGTCGCATACATATCCCGCCCACACCCATTTCTTCTTCGTAATTTCTACTAATATGTCCTTAACACGCGTCTGTTCCCTGACCCACTCCGCTCTCTTCTTGTCCCTTAATGTTATACCTAGCATCTTCCGTTCCATTGCTCGCTGAGTCTTCCTCAATTTAAGTCGAACCCTTTTAGTGAGCCTCCAAGTTTCTGCCTTGTAGGTGAGTGCCGTTAATATGCCGCTGTCATACACTTTCTTCTTCAGGGACAATGGTAGGCTGCCATTCATTATCTGAGAAGGTGACGAATGTTGCGTTAGACACATTCTAATGTACACGGCACGTTCACTGTACTGCATAGGAAGCGCCTCCAGTCTGGCGACATTCGAGGAATCGTCTCGGAGTAAAAGAATAACGAAGAGCAATCACTGGCATGGGCCAACCACCCTCCGCTGAACGGGGCACCAAAGGGCAGATGGCCACCTCAATTCTGCCTTATACCCTAAAAGAGCCCGCGCTGGGAGGGCGACCGATAAAGGCACGTGATATGGGGCTGGAGTGGCGCAAACATCGCGACTCCACTGGGTCGATTCAAGCTCGTACCGCAGTATTAACGGGTGAGCGCTTATCTTTACGACATCACTGACATTGGTGGAGCACGCCAGCGCCCCTCAGAGGAGCGCTTTGCGTAGGGAAAGGTCGTTTCCCAAGTTCGGAGCCCTTGGCTGCTGGCCTGCCGTCTTCAAATAGCGGGAACTCAATTACACTAGGGACGAATCAGTTGTGGGGAATTTCTACCAGGGGAAAGAACGCTTTTGCTTAATTAAGTTCGGTCGTAATTGTAGTATGGCTGAAACACGATCAACGCGTCTCAATTCTGCCGGACGAGTGGCGGTGTTTGAAAGCTTCGTGGGTTGCAGCTTATTAGCTCAGTTCGACATGGAAACGAAGCAAGGCGGGTACCAACCGTAAATAACGGTTGATTCGTGCGAGTTCGCTCTCTTTTATTACGTCTCCTACGACGTGAGACTGGGTGTATCTAACCTAAGCACAGCGAACAGCGATAAATTAGCCGCTAGTCTGAGTGACTCTATGCCGAGAATCGCTTCGCAGCGCGCATCTATAGTTCGAGACGATCTCTGTTCGAAACAACCTTTTTCATCTCTTTTGACGGTGACCAGCCTGCCGCGCTATATTTGCGCCTGCTTGCAGCCAATTACTTGGAAAGACGATAGTTTTTTTTTATCCTTGACATGGAACTCCTTTTTTTCTCTTCTATTTCCAACTCTTCTGGTCTCCCCGTACCCCGTGGTTTTTACAGCAGAGCTGTATACCTCTACCCTCCAATGGTTTCATCGCCGTGGGCAAAAACGATCTCTGAGGGCAAAAACGCCAAAGCGCCAAGGTCTAAGACAGCGGGTACACGCGTCAGACTAATCAGACGTACAGCATATAGCTCAGAATTCTCTTAACGAAACCACAAAAGAAGCATCTAACTGCATAATGGATGATTAGTGGCATGTGAACAACGGAAACCCCCACCATATGTTTCTGGTGAAGATTATGTTTGCAGACTTTCATTGAAGGCTAGGCAGGACTACTGTCACTAAATAAAGTGGTTATTGCCCAAGACGCCGAGCTCATGTGTCAGGCTAGGCAGAGAAGCCGAGCGCAGTGTCAGTAGCTAAGGTATTAATGTACCGCCTCTGAGGCATGCCAGTCAGCAATGGCGGTCTGTGCGACATTTATCATGCAGTGTTGCGAGATCGCCGCATCTACAGCCTCGGCGTTAACTTCGACCGGGTTGTTTGTTAACGACATTACCGAAGATGCACAAAACCGCATCTTCGGACACCCTTCTGCTGCTGAAATGCTGTTACACGCGTTATCTTTGATTCGCATTCGGAATGACGTCTGCGGCGCGCAGCCGCAGCGCCGGGAGGACAAGCTAAGCCTTCCAGAGTTGAGCGACTAAAACGCAAAACAACAAAATGGAGGCGCCTATGACCCGTCGCAGTGTAGACAAATGTCACGGAATGCGAACTGACCAATGATCATGGCGGCGGCACGGAGCAGTAGGACGACAAAAGAGTGCCGGTACTCTGTACCCTTATCTAGTGACACTAGCCGAACTCAATCGACACGCCCGCCGAGACAGGGAGAAACATTTCATGCCCTCCTCCATCACCATTTGTCGTGGTTTACAAAAGCTTTGTGGTACATCCACGTTTCCAGGGCGGGATGGCGACCAATTTTTTCATGAGAAATATGAAGGAAGTGTTTGCGTCAAATTGTGATTTATCATTGTTCTGGTGTCTTGATATTAAAAGTGTTTACCTTGTAAACATGTTTTTAGAAAAAGTGTCACAAAAAAAAATTGACCCAGCTTGCACTAGCGGTACTGCCTTCTTAGCTGCCATAGCCACGCCTCGTGTTTTTCTAATTTTCTTCATCTTCTGTTATCGTTTAATATTTACCGCGGTCCTTTCTTTCCCTTTCATTTCCCATCACCCCACCTTCCAAGTAGGGTAGCCAACTGGACACTACCCTCGGAAACCTCCCTGTACTGTTCCTTCCTTCCTTTATTCCGCTAGCAGTGCAAGGCTGGAGAAATAGCAGGGCTGGCGCCCCTCTCCCTTCGTCGAAGACTCGGCTGTTCAAAGCAACGCTAGGAATAACCCAAAGGAAATAATGGTGTGCGCCTGAATGAGATGGTAGGCACATGCCCGTTCCGTAACGCGAAGGACTCAGGTTTCATTCCCAACACGGGAAGCATTTTTTTCTTGAGGCTTCGGGGTTTTTGGGTACGACGGATGTATTTGTGTAAGCCTAAACTGCTCTGCGGTAAAATATAAATTCAAAGGCCGAACGCAATTACAACGCAGAACCGCGTCTGCCACGAAAGGTGCAGACACTAATGTTGTTCTTTCGTACGATTTGGAAACGAGGACCCTTTCCAAGCGAGCGGCATGTGTACCGGGTGTTTCAACAGAACGACGCCTCCGCACTACTTCGGCCTGGCGACGCCGTGTCTTCGCTCATGTCGGGCTATCCATTTCCTGTGTACGTGTCAAGGGTAAGGCTTGCTACAGTCTGTTGTTACGTCTCTTTTTCGCCGTAGCAATTTCAGCGCATCCGCCATCGCGACGCTGTTCACAGGTTTCAACTTTCAATGCTACCTGGGTAGCGTGAGGTGCGAGCATAGAGACTAAACATGATTGGGCCTTTCGCCCTCTACCTCAGGCTCCGCGCACAGACAACAGCGTTGCTTCCGTCGGCGGGCACACGCTTTGTTCCTATAAACAGACAAATAAAAAATAGGCCTCGTATATCTCCTTACTTTGGTACAGATATCGTAGAAAAATGATAGCCTTCTGCTGCCTCTGCCACTTAAATTCTTCTCTTCTCTGCCCCCCCCCCCCTCCCCAGTCTCATGCTCTTTCTCTGATAAATACGGAGGAGGTTTGCTAAAGTCAGTTAAATTTTCTCGCTTTCTACTGATCACGCCATCAACTGGAACCTTTTGTTACTGTTTAACTTGGAACACTGGCACGAGGTCCAGGCTCGCACGTGCTTGTATTGTTGGGTCTTTTTGTATTTGGGTGTTATTTTCAACAAGTATTTTTTATTTGCTATCGCAGATATCAAGCACACTTTTCTTTACAATTAACAAAACATTCCCAGTACCAGTTGTGGATGGGTGTTTTGCCTCAAATATACCAGCTGTTTTCTTTTTACTCAACGATGTTTACAAGTATGAAGTTCGTTTCCAGATTCAATGGTGTTGAAAAGTTTTGCCTACATAAACGTCAAGTTCAAGTATTCATTTACCTTTTGGCTGGAAGGCTAAATCGATTGACAGACAGACAACAGACAAACAGACCAAATTTTCGGGGCTAAATATCTAGAGAGAAATACTATATACTTTGAAATATTCGCACTTATGGCTATGAACCCTCCCTATATTCTCCCAAGAAAGGAGGCAGAGGATAACGCTACGCTGGGACACCCGGCGCAAGATTAACCGTAGGCTCGTGAAGTATAAATGTCCAGAATCCCCAAGTGCCCCACCATGAAGTCGCAAGTTTGAGGCAAGCAGAGCGCCATGCTTTCATGCTATCAATAAACGACACAGCATCAGTTCGTTCTGGCCTGGTATGAAATTAACGCTAGCAGCAAAAAAGCACGACCGGGTTCAAACAAGGACATGCCCTGTGGGTCATCCGAGCTGTGAAGCGGAAATGCTGCCGTGCTGTTTTTGCTTCTCGCTTGGCGCCCCATCAATCGTCTTCTGCGGACACGCGGATACCGAGGTAGCACAGCGGGTGACAGCGGACAGTGAGATTTCGCTTACCCGTTGACATCACCTGCTCTCAGGTCTATTTTTGCCACCTCGTGCACAACTCGTACAATAGAATTTCCTCCGGCCGAAGTGACGGTGGCAGCGGGAAACACACTGACGCCTGTTACGAGGCGTGACTGCATTTGCACCGGCGAGAGTAAATAGCTCAATATAAAGAAAAAGCGAAAAAAAAATCACGAAACCCTTCGTCGACAATGGTATAACCCACAGCTATCTCGTAAGGGATCCTATGGTTGTAGTTTAATTTTGGACTGACTGACTGTCTGTAGACGGTTTGGAGTTTGACTAGTTGAGCTTTGAATATGACTTGCACGAACTATGGACTATCGATCACAATGACTTTGACTTTGACTGTTCGCCATTCGATTTCGCACGAGGAAAGCATCGCTTTCAAACATCGTCACTGTTCGACGGAGGAGTGCGTGCTTTTTCTGTCTAGTTTGGCACGTCCATGCACCAATCTCCAATTCCAAACTGCTTCGACTCTTTTGGAAGAGTGCAAAAGGATAGAAGTCGGCTCCATTACACATGGGACGTCCCTAGATTCGATTCCGAACACCAGAAGCGTTTCGAGTTCTCTTTATTTCACCTACTATTATCACCATCGTGAGAGAAATTTTGCTTTCCTGCAGTGCGTTTTTGACGCAACATACGCCATCAGTGAGACAAAGAAAGTTTTGCTTTAATGTGACTCGTGTTGTTTTAACTACAAATACACTTGAAGCATACAGCCTTATCAGCAACACCCTGCCAAGCGCTGGGTCTAGGTCACCGCCAACGCGGAACCTTGTTACTGAAAGGTGCGTGCAAAATAAAGCACAATGAAACGTCAGGCTGCCCTTTGAATGAAAAATTGGCTGGCGATTACGATACTCCCGAATGCGATATTTGGGCGCAGCAGCAGTGCGCTGAGGCAGCACTCACTCGTGGGTTCTCTCGATGGCAGCGATGATGAGCCTCTGCGTGGGCGGCGCGAAGTGCGTCTCAGGAAGGGACCGCGACCCGCGCCTTAGGCAGGGAACGCACGCCCTCGTCACGCACACGCTCCCCTCACGTTTTTGCCAGCGTAGCGCAAACGAAGGTCTCGTGCGGGCGCAGCGTACTGCCCCCCCCCCCCTCTCCCCGCACACTTTCGGAGAGCGCTCGCGCCACCATGGCGAACCGCCCTCCCTTCCAAATTTCGTGACACTCTCCTCCTTTCCTTTCTTTCACTATCCGGTCATCGCGACACTCTCCACCTTTGCTTTCTTTCACTGTTTGGTCTTGCCGTCGTTCACTCAGTTACGCCGACAACGCGGCTCAGCCCAGAGACGGCCGCCAAAGGGCTGCGCCCTAAAAATTCCGGGCAATCTCCTAAACGGAAACCTGGGTAGGAGCGAAGCATGCAGTGTATATTGTAAGTCTCTCTCTCGCTTAATCTTGAATTCACAGCGAAAAGAAGAAACGAGGACGATAGGGAGAGCACGACACACATACGGTGTGTGTCGTGCTCTCCCTATCGTCTTCGTTTCTTGTTTGCGTTGTGAATTCAAGATTATGGAACACCAACTCGCCCAAGCATCCACTTTAATCTCTCTGGGCGCCGGAGAATCGTCGGTGGGAGGAGCAATCGCACGCTTGCTGATGCGGTGGCGCCCTCTCTGGCGTTAAATCGGATTTAAACAATTTGTAGCGCCATGTGTCCCAGTTCGGGGTAGTGGCAGGAGTCAACGGGATCACAGTGCAATGCCCGCGTTTGGCTTTGGGTGTAAAGAAAATTTATTATAAGCCACATGTGGTGGCCGTTGAAAAGTGAATTTCTTACAAAACCTTATATCTGCGCGCAGCGACTAGTGGTAATAGAAGTAACTAGTGGTAACTAGTGGCCCTATAAAATAGAAAAAAAAACAATGAGTCTCCAAGTACTCAGGGCAGTCAATACTTTGCACAACAAATGTCAGTGTTGGTGAAGCAAGCTACTCCAAAATTAATCCACAAAAAGTTCCCAGGTGTTCACAGGGACAATTCAGAAACTTGTTGAAACTCAATACGGTACAATAGTTATGCTCACGATGTTGTTCCTGACCACTATGAAGCGCGTGGACCAGCGTAACAGAAAGGCTTCTTCGCCTAGAGCTGCGAACTCATTTTCTAAGTGACTCAGAAGGATCGACCGCACACGCCACAGCAGCGGAAACATCGCCCGTTGTGGTCGGCCGCGAAGACACGCAGCACCACGATTTTGCCACAATACCAAAGCACCAGCACACATCAGGAAGTTCACCAACACGTCATTTGAAGGTGTTCTCATTGTAAGTGTGAGACCCAACGACCGGCTTAACACAGTACGAAACGTTGCCGCTACACGACACTGAAACAAGGCATGTTCTAATGTTGCAATGTGCCCGCAGTGTGGGCACCGTGAGGGACGCACGATGCCGAATCGCGCAATACGGTCACACGTCGGAAGAACTTCCCAGCCACGCCACCATCCGAAATCCCGAACATCAGACGGAAGTGTGCCGCCGAAGTCAGCTGATACCAACGGAGGCCGCGTGATGTTGCTATCTGTTGATTGTCTAACTGGCTTCTTGCCAATTTTTCGCACAATTCGCTTGCGGTACTTTCCCTATAACTTAGTCTTGGCAATGTAGACTGGACGTTTCTCAGCGTTTTGACAACATAGGCATTATATGGCGGTGACTGCTCGGCGGCGGGACCCGCAATGCGTTCGTCATAAAACATTTAGCGGGAAGTTCCCAGAAAGTATTGCAGCAGCGCCCTCTCCGTGTACTCAGTTGAGTCTGCAAGGTCGAGCACTGCGCGTACGGCCAGCATCGCTGATGAACTAGAGCCCGATACCATGCAGGTATGCCTTTTCTACTTCGACCGACCCCCCGACACGATCAGGCCCAGCGTCGAGAGCCGGTGGGTATTTGACTGTAACACAAGTTATAACCCGTCTAGAAACAGCTTCGGCTTGTGCTTGACGATTGCTGAAGCGGACAGGGAGCGTTGGCTATCATGTTGGCTTATTCTGAACCGGTTTTATTCATTATGCACTTTCTTTAATGCACGTTACGTTCTAGGGGGAGGCTTGGAAAACGAGTGTCCCGGTGTTTTAGTACCGTGACTACATGGGACGACGACGACAGGAGACGCCATCAGCACGAGCCCCAAAGGGGCTTCACCCATAAAAAAATTCCGGGCCTCTCCGATAACGTGACACCTGGGAAGAGGCGAAGCAGGCAGTGTATATGTGTATTCAAATATAGTAAGTCTCTATTGCCACACGGCGCACGCTAGTTTGGCGCCTGAGAAGCGCCGGGGGGAGGAGCAATTGCGCGCTTGCTGAAGCGGTAGCGCCCTCTCTTGTGTCAAACTGGATTTAAGCATTTAAATGGGAGACAGAGTGGGCGGCCGCTTTTCTGATGGAGGCGAAAAGCAAAAACGCTCGTGTGTTCGAGATTTAGGCGCACGTTAAAGATCCCCAGGTGGTCGAAATTAATCCGGAGACCTCCACAGCGGCACACCTCATCGCCTGCGTTGCGTCAGTGCGTTAAACACTACAATCAATCAATCAATGAGAGACAGACCGGCTGTAAGTTGTCTTCGTGTCACACGACGGAGCATACTTTGAAGTATGCTTTACAGAAGAAAACTGGCATTTGAAACCAATTTCGAGACAGAAATTAGACATTTTTTGTTATTATTGCAAATAAATCCTGATTATTCCTGTATTTTAAATTAGTTTAAATGATGTTGGTCTATTTTGAACCACTTTTATTGGTTATACACTTGTTTTCTTAATATCGTTTGACAACTTGGTTTACTGTGAAGACATGAGAGGACGACAGGACGACAGGACACGCCAATGCTCCGAGCCCTTAAGGGGTTTCTACCTTAAAATAACGGTTGTGGCGTATTAAGCAAGGAAAGCAGGACACAGACGTACGGTTCTCGTGGAAGCCATAGAACACTCCCCCAGAGCGAGGTAGAGGGCGCAGCGTCGGCTTCGTCTTAACGTGCTATCGCCGTCTGCCTGCGCCCATCTCATTCTTTATTTATAACACACAGAGTGTTGTTCATCAAGAAGGAGAAGACGGAGACGAAGCTGCACACACTGCCTCACTCTGGGGGAGTGTTACATGGCTTCCACGAGAACCGGACGTCAGGGTCCTGGTTTTCTTGCTTGGTCCTCCACATGCTGGTGCAGAAAACGGTACCATGTCGAATATGCAGACCCACAGCCAGTTAATAGAAATTTTCAGATTAGGCAAACATTCTTATAATGAAGCAAAGCGAGCATCTTCGTCGTTTGTACGATACATGCCGATCCAGCGTCTTTCACCGTGAAGGCATTTCGACGCGAGTGCACGCGCACGTGCAGTTCCACGTTTGAGAGAGAAATAGGGCACCGACCAAGTAGTGAAAATGAAAAACTAAAAAGACGCTTCGGCTATCGTGCAACGTAGTTTCAGAACGGGAGCCGAAACGTCTTCCTAGTTTTTCATTTTCACTACTTGGTCTGTGCCCTATTTCTCTCTCAAATGTACCCTCCCGGCCAGACGTACGTCCGTCAAACCCTTGACTTCTATTGCCGTATGACGAAAATAAGGCCGCTGCTGCATTAGCATAGCCTCTGGCGTGCTCGCGGCTATCCTGCGACTGAGGGCAAAGAAGCTACGGCTGAGGCGCTTAGTGGAGCAGCTTTGCATTACCCACGCCCTCCCCATTTTCCGTTTTTCCTGGAGACCGCCGTGCGCTGTTCAGAAAACCAAGCATAGAGAGTCTACGACATTTTGGCGAGAAGTAGCGCGAAATCACGGACGTGCGGCGGAATTATCGACCGGATTTGCATACCAACAAGGTTCGAAGCGTGGGACCCGGGACACACTCCGCACTCGACCGCACTCATCCGCCCCGCTCCTTTTATTTGTCTCTCCCGGGCACGTCTTCTTGCCGCTTCTACGGTGCTCGACGAGGAAGAACAGCCTCATCCCGGCCCGCAGGCTCCGCTCCTCGAAGCCATCCCACCCATACTTTTCGGTCTGTACGTGACCATGACTCCATCGGACATCCTGAATGTATGCCTCGGATTTTCTCGTCCTCTGCGGAGAGTTCGCGACATATGGCCTAGTGAGCTCTGGATAAACACAAAAAGAAGAAACAAGCTTAGACCTGGTTAAAACAGACGAAAAGGAAGAAGATGAATTCAGACGTTTGAAAAATGTTTTGTAAGTTATAATACATGGAAAGCATACACGAAACCACGAGGGAAGGTTAAACTTCCAGCCGTCTGGAAAAAAATTAGCATTAGCTTAGCCCGGCTATGCCAGGATATATGTAATGTGAGTTAAGGTGAGTTAATCCTGCTTGTATAGGATTAGCTTGATTATCGTGGTTACTGCTGCTTCAATGTCACACTCACGGTATACACATTATGTGACACATGTATATTTATCAAGCGGCTCCGGCGCAGTGTCACCAATCGCCCCAGAGATAGGCTGGTTCCACAGGCGCACGCCGGTGTTGCTGCGACGCACGAGCTATCGGTTCCACACCCGGCCACCCCTCGCATGATCACCAAGTGTACCGGGCAGCCACGTGCCGCGCTTTCGCAGCATGGCTCTCCAGTAGCGACGCGAAACTGCTCAACTTCGGCCAGTGTAGCTCACTCTACAAAATCTTTTCTGCCACGGCAAATGTTTCTAGAGAGGCTTAAAAGGGTCCCTTTGTGTCTCATTCCCCGTTCCCGGGAGCACTATTAACCACAAACGTTTGCGCTTGGTTGCACAAAAAAGGGAAAGAAGGAATAATGGTTTCTTTTTAACGTTGTTACGTTTCGGCAAGCTGTGCTGCAGTCTCGCATCCTTTCCTTTGTCTTTTGTGTCTTGTTCTCTTCTGGAACAGCACGAGCGGGAGTTGTGTTCTTTTTGTGCTTGTTTTCATGTCGCACGTGTTTTAACCTTTCTGCGCAATTTCGAACGCTTCGTTTTTTGTTCGGTGACCACTTTTTCTTGCTTACTATCCTTACATCCTTACTATCCTGTTCAAGTACCTTCTTAACTTTTAGCCGGTAGGATAAATCGAGGGCCGCTCTAAGTTTGGGGCTTGCACGGTATCACCCGAGGGAACATTGCCCTGGCACAGTACATAATTGGAGATGATGTACTGTGGCTAATCGCTGCAGGGCCACTGCACAGAATCGCGGGTTACGTGTGCAGTGGCTTTGGTCTCTTTTTTCAGACAGCCCCTCTTTTCCTTTCTGGAAGGTGAGTTGACCCTGTTGGGTGAGAAAGAGTTTCGCGACATTGGTCTATCCTGTTTTTGGAGGTGTCAAACAAAACAAAAGGGTTATTAAAGACGATAATCTTTCCTGGCTACTTACACGCAGAAGTGTTGGTCTGTCTGTCTGTCTGTCTGTCTGTCTGTCTGTCTGTCTGTCTGTCTGTCTGTCTGTCTGTCTGTCTGTCTGTCTGTGACTTGATTCAGCCACCCGGCCAAAGTGAAACAAATTCTGTGCAATAGTCGTATACACCCGAAGCAAGTCTATATGCGTGTGTCCGGTGTCAGTGTTCATACTAGTCAACATTGTAGAACAAGAACAAGACATTGCGCAAATATGTTAGAAAATCAATACGTAAGAGATATTTCCTGTGTTCATTTATATAAGAATTCATGAATGCTCGATTTTTGCGAAGTGACAGCTCACCTGCCCCGGACAAACATTCAGCCAACCTATGGCGCAAGGCGGCCACTCTTACAAAACACTACATTCGAAACGGAAAAAGGCAGAGAGATCTTGTTAAAGTGAGACAACAGTACAAAATCATACGGGCCTATGAACAGACCCTTTCTAATGAGCAGTCACTTTGCCCTCTCTAGGGCTCGCCTTAGCGCCAGACAAAACAGAATTTCTTGCTGTCCATGGGAGCAAGAGTTTACCTCCCCAGTTGCATCAGGTGGTATACATATCGGACATTCCTATTGCCTCTGAAACCGGTAGGATCAGGCTTCTGGGATTGCCGCTAGCCAGCAGCAACAGTGCCAAACAATGGATAAGTCAACTAAAGTCAAGCTGGAAACCGATGCTACACTTAGTGTCGCGTATGTCGAATAAGTATGGTGGTGCATCTCAAACGGCAACCCATACGCTGGCAAGGGCAGTGTCACTGGGCCGAATATGTTATGGGGCTCCGGTGTACGACCTCACCGCCACCCAAATGAAACATCTCGACATTCTATATCGAGCTGTTCGCCGCACAATAACTGGCCTGCCTCGACACACCCGTATAGCGGCGCTTGAAGATTCTGTGGCTCTGCCACCGCTGCCCGCACTAATAGAAGCAACCATCGCCCAGAACGCTGCGAGACGCGAACTGACAAGCCAAGGCCTGGCTCTTGTGGCCTGGGACAACCGAAGACAACTCGATCCTGCCACGTTGCCCGCTGCACCACCACCGCCCTGGGAACGCACGACTCAGGTCGTAATGCATCAGAACACCAACATACCCACAAGGCACCCCCAAGCCCGACAACAGGCTCAACGACGACTCCAGATGAGCAAACGCCCTGGGGAAATTGACATCTACACTGACGCCAGTATTCGCGACGGACGCATCGGTGTAGCATGGAGATCTCCAGAGGCACCACACCTGGATGGCGCTGCAGGGCTCGAGCTGAACACCTGTTCACCCCTTGAAGTGGAGCTACGGGGCGTACTGGCCGTACTGGACCATTTAACGTACTCTGCGAATACACCTCAAATGGCACGCATATTGACCGATTCCCATGACGTCATGCAAGAACTCCGGAAACCATATTCAGACCACCCTATAGCCAACATCATTACGCTATCCCTTCAACATCTTTCGCGAAATGGTGTTACGATACGCGTGGCGTGGGCACCAGGTCACACGGATTTCCAGTCGGGGAACCAAGCAGCACACGATGCTGCCAGGGAGAGCGCTTCATTACCTCCCTCCCCTTCTGCCGTCGTGCCTTGCATGAACCCGCGCCTGGAACTGGATGCTAGGCGTGTTCAACGCAAGATTACCCTATTACGTCAAACTCCTAAAGGATATCTGCCACAGAGCCTTCAAATACCAAGGGTTGCCGAGATATTCATCAATAAAAGCATCGCCAACAGTGCCTACACGCCCTCTGTTACGAGGAAATGGTACCATCCGAATGGGCAACCACCCCCGTATTGCCCTTATTGCCAAGAGAACGTATCATCTGACCTTCACCACCTCACGTGGGTGTGCAGCCATTTCGCGCTCCAAAGACAGGACTTGCTCCGTCACGTCCCTCCAGACACGGACACTCTGCACCCTCCAAATCACGAAATCGGTTTTCTGCAAGCACTAGGCAATTATGGCATACAGAGTGGCCTTGCGAGATTAGTGTAGCCTGGGGGTGACTACCCATCCTGCGAAGAGCCTTAATATCATGGACGCAAAATGAGTGCTCAAAGAAGGGACGTTCAATTGTGCGACGAAGACCTTTTGCTACCCCCTTCCCTTCACTTCCCATTCCCCCATGCACGGCCTCCGGGCCTCCCCTTTCCTCCAATAAAGGCTTGAATCAATCAATCAATCAATCCACTGCAGAAAAAAAAGCTCAGTCGCCTGCCGTCACCCGCGCCACTATAGCTTGTGGCCACCCGGCCAAAGTGAAACAAATTCTGTGCAATAGTCGTATACACCCGAAGCAAGTCTATATGCGTGTGTCCGGTGTCAGTGTTCATACTAGTCAACATTGTAGAACAAGAACAAGACATTGCGCAAATATGTTAGAAAATAAATACGTAAGAGATATTTCCTGTGTTCATTTATATAAGAATTCATGAATGCTCGGGTTTTGCGAAGTGATCCACTGCAGAAAAAAAAAAAAGCTCAGTCGCCTGCCGTCACCCGCGCCACTATAGCTTGTGGAGGCCTTTTAAGAAATCAAGCTGGAACAGTCACGAAAGGTTCCTCTGATAGGTGGCACGTTCTTCTTGGAACGTACGTGGAGTAGCGAAACGTGGTTCTATAAACGTTCGAGTAGGGCGCCTCGATTTACGCGCGTCTCCGCCGTACGGCAGCGCTGGCATCGAGATACCCGGCATGCAGCAGTGGAACGCGATGAATTTACATTGACTTGAGCGAGCAAGCCTTTTGCGTGTTTACCTTGGGAAGAGCACGCCGGAAGAGGAACAGCTGGAGGGGTGAGCGGGAAAGCGAAGAGAGGCATTTACTTGACAAATGTAAAAAACTAACGTCTTTTGTCGACATTTGCAACGACAGAAGCAGATACACGGCCATTTTTATTCATGTCAGTTGTCCAGACCTGTGTTCTTAGGGATATTAGTTGCTACAACTGGTTATTACAATTGTTTGTATGTTAATTATTGCTTCTAACAAATATTTGTATGTTAATCTTTTGTTTGTTCCAACTTATTGTTTGTGTGTTTTAGTAAGCGTCTGTAACTGCTAGCCTACGGGCTGTGTTAGTTTTGTAACAACAGGCGCTGCACTTGTTTAATTGTTTCTGATTGTTACATTGTGTCGTTGATGCCAGGATTGCTTGATAATAAATTTATCTTTTCAAGCGGGTATCATTTCGAATCCTCTGTTTGGGAGCGTGACGCCGCGAGGCTGCGCCGGCTTGGTAGAATGAGCGCGGACGCGCTACGACAACAATGCAGGCCCTAAAGTGATCTGCACTTAAAAGAACCCAGCGGCAAACTTGGGTTTCTTTTAGGTGCGTGCGGTCATTGAATGCGTTCATTGCTGCAGCTGAAGGAAAGCCGGACGATTGCCACCACACCGTTGTAATGACGCAATTCCAGCGGTCGAAGAACGTCAAGACCGGAAAAGAAAAAAATAGTGTGTTGAGCGGGTTTCTAATTTTTGTGATGGGCGTAAAGCAGTAATTTTTCGCTGCGGAACTTTCGACTGCCTAATCTAAGTACTCGACTAGTTGGTTTACTACGTTCTGCAAGAGAGTGCTGCACCGTCCTAGTCACTCCCCTAGTCACGTGGTACTGCAGCGGCGAGGCGCCTAATGCAGCTGCGCCTCCTCTCCGCAAGAGATCAGTCACGCCTTTCTTCCTTGCTCTCCGACGGCTCAAGGTGATCGCGACGCGATTAATGACCTTTTGAGACATGGTGTAGAAAAGCTTTTGCTCTAAAATCATTTTTAAGTGTCAATTAAACTACCTGTAATTGTTTCAATTGTAGTGTTGTTGGAAGTGAGCACAGGGTTGAAAAAAGAGACAAGAAAACATAATATTTAGGCAACCGTTTGCACGAATTCAAGGCCAGGTACAGCTGTCTTAACGAATCTTCTAAAACCGCGCACAGAGGGTGGGAGTAAACTACAACAGCCACATATGTTCGAGCCTTACGAGAATACGAACAAACTATGGTGCGTGTTGAAGCTCTTGGCAATCCCGCAAAACACGCATTTGCGACAGGGAAAGAGGGGCAGTTGAAGCAGCACTTTTACAGAGGAACAAGGATAAACAGAGCGAGGGCTAAACTGCAATGTCACATTTATTCACCGTAGTACATACCCGTTCGTTTACCGCATATACATACAGTTTATGACGCCAACTTATACAGATATTAATGGGTGTTTGTGTTAGGCATATATACGGACATTAACGATGCGCCCGAACACACAAAAATAGATAGAGAGCGAGCAATGAAGGAGGAGCATCGAAATCGGCTTTCTCAAGCAAATGTTCTAGAATGCGGAAGCACCAATTCAGCACCGAAAGAGCGCTACTGCGGAACAGCATTCCGCCTGGAGTGTGCCGGGGTAATTAAATCGCTGCTCAATTGGAGGCGAAACGATTGCAAACGGATGCAGACAAAGCCCTGGTGCAAACAGGGCAGAAAACTCTAATGAGAATTAAACTCTACGAGCGCCACTCGTCCCCGCTGCCCTGCGAAGCTGTGTCTACGGGCTCAATATACGGCGCTGCAGACAACGTCGATCGAGGGCATGCTAGAAACACAACGTTCGCCCGTCCCATTCGTTGTTACCAGACGCGGTGCCTACACGCCAAGAGTCGCTCGAGACCAGACGCCCCGCGCTATTCGGATTCTGGAAATGCCGCACTCGTGGCTCCGAACAAAGCCCGATGAGACCCTGCCTGTTTCGCCTTCGTTTGATCGGCGGTGTACTGAAGTTCTGTTCGTTCAGCAAGGCATCTCACAAGCTTGATGCGTACCTGCGTTATTTACTGGCAGGATAAACAAAACGGGAGTTACAAAGCATTCATTGAAAACTCAAACAGGGGAGCCGATTGGTGGGGGGATTCTGATTTCTTAATGAGTTCGTCAGTGACAAAGTTTCTGCGCGATTGTATTTACAATTGTTGACTTAATTTTTCTGTGGGCAAGCGGGAGCCCACTACGAAATTAGCGATCTTGTGTTCAGAAACAAAATGAATTGTTTCTGAACAATCCAGAATTGTGACGCAATGATCATCTTTATCGTTTGCGACAGAACAAAGGGCCCGAACCGATTCTCAACTTGTGTCCTTCGGGTTACATGACACTTGTTGCCAATCGACAAGTACTTTACGCCATCGTGGGAATTGGGCAATGATGTCGTGATGAAAGATAAAGAAAAGGCATGTACCCGTATTGCTCAATCGCCGGCACGCACAGCCGCGATACGAAGACTTGCCCAGTTTATTCATTCATCAGAAGCTCGGTGTCACTTCTCAGAGCATTCGGCAGCACAGAACCAGCATGGACAAAACGTTTGAACGAAGGTTTCGTAATTACAACGTATCGAGCTTATAAGCAGCCAGTTATTGCTTGTCTGCGTGGTGTGGAGTCTTTATTTCTAGCAGGAATGAATTTAGCCAGGATGAAAGACCATGGCAGCAGCAGTCGATATCAGGCAAAATTACTGGTTTGTTCTCCTGTTTGCATCTTACTTAGCGCGTTAGCTTGCCGCACACACACACACATATATATATATATATATATATATATATATATATATATATATATATATATATATATATATATATATATATATATATATATATATATATATATATATATATATATATATATATATATATATATATATATATATATATATATATATATATATATATATATATATATATATATATATATATATATATATATATATATATATATATATATATATATATATATATATATATATATATATTCTTTCTTTAATTAAAAAAGAAACTTTGAATGAACACAGCAAAGAAAGCCCGATGCCAAGAACTCCAATGGAGGCAGGAGACATAGTCCGTCTCTTTTTGCGTGGAAATATTAATTTCGGGATGTCGAAACTGCAGGAAAGAAGCAAAATTGAGGAAAATTAGGATCTGAAAGACAACTTTTGGACAAACACATGCGGGGCTCTTCGAAGTGAGCTACACTCACATGGTGTGGAAGTAAACGTAATGCAGACGCACACGGACATGGTTCCAGCAGTCGCAGCCCCCTTTACAATCTATTTCAAGATTATCCAATATCTTTTGGCTTTCCTTGCGAATCAATATAATTTTTAAACCCCCGGAACGCTTGCACGCCGGCTCAGCGGCAAACCGGCGCGCCATTTAGCCGATACGCAGGTAATCGCCACGCTCTGGCGGCACTCAAGTAGGAGCAAGGTCACTGTTCTTTCACTGATTTCCCGTGAAGGCAAACTCTTAAAACCCTTTCTGTGGTTTTTATTTTATATTCACGCATCTCCACGAAGTGAATCATGATGAGCGAGTGAAGCACTGGGGATCGTTCTTACCGTAAATCACCCGTGAGAGTGCTTACTGCTGCCAAAACGATTTTCAATCCAATCCAATCCAATCCATAAAATTCTATTTAATCCAATGCAATTCCTTTCAATCCAATCTAATCCAATCCAGTGCTCCTCTTGCATGCGCAGCACAGCTCACCAGGAGCTCTCTTTCCCTATCTCTCCCTCTCTCTCTAACCTTTTGTGTGTTCTATTTTGTTCTTGTTACCCTTTTGTGTACATTTTGTTCACAGATGTTTCGGTTAACACTGTGCTGTGTGCCTCTCTCTCTCTCTCTCTCTCTCTCTCTCTCTCTCTCTCTCTCTCTCTCTCTCTCTCTCTCTCTCTCTCCCTCCCCCTCTCTCCCTCTCTCCAACCTTTTGTGAACCTTTTATTTTGTTCTTCTTAACCTCTTGTGAACCTTTCATTCACAGATGTTTCGATTTACACGGTTCTGTGCCGTGAGCACGGACGCGGACGCCGGACGGACAAGCCTCGGCCTTAAGGTGCTTCGCCCCTAAAACATTTGGGGGTACATAAGTAGGAGCACGCTGATTATCGGACGCGCTATGCGGCGGGCACATTGATAGCGGGCTCACGGGTGCGGGCACAGTGGAGATAAAGCAGCAAGCCCTGGTATTCGAAGTAAGCGGCTGTCTAATCTTTACCGAGCAGTACGTGGCTGGGTAAATATTAGAGAGCACTTCCTGGTGCGTCATGCGAAGCAGCCGAAATGAGAAAGAGCGGAACACTTTGAGTATTGCTTGAACACCAAAAAATGCGCAAACGCGGACGCAACTAGTAAGGCACGCATTTTGAAGCGTACGACCACAGAAACACCGACGCCCACGCAAGCTTACGCTAGCGTTTGATGGCGTGCGTACGCAAATAAACACAGATTCCGCGCGAGGTAGAGAATGCCCTGGCGGATACGCAAGCGTGTGGCGAAGAAAGCCTCGCGAGCATTGCACAGCACATGTGCAAAGCGGAGAAGCCTGCTTTACTCCCCTTGTGGGTGTAAGCGGCAGCTTGGAAAGGGAGCAGCGTCGCAATCACAGTGCAGATCTAACTTGAACTCTTGCCATTTCCGACAGGTGATGATCGCTACTACACTTTGATTTTATTCAGTCAGACTGGGAGGATGGGTAGAGACGCCATCTTCCTTCTGCGGAAAAACTATGCTGTAGAAATGTATGGCGTGATCCGGGCGCAGACGTTTAAAACAGGATTGAAACCAAAACACCCAAAAGCAAAGATGAACAATTTTCCCATGGTCCGAAAACAACCATTCGCGTTATTTCGGCGCCTGCTCGCTTGCGTGCCTTCTTTTGGTCGTGGTAATGCGCATTCCTATTTGCAATGAAAGGTGCAGACATGTCGGATTTCACCTTGGCGAAGCTTGTTCCTCCCGGAATGGTTCAGAGGGTAGGGAGTTGTTTCGGTGCGCTACATACGATATGCGGTGCACAGGCGTCAGACGTGACTGCCGTCATAATAGCGACTACAATTTAAAAAGCTATGACTGCACAACAGTGAGCATTCTGGCGGACTTTTTCCTAGACTTTTGTATCCTATCATTTATAAGCATGAAGTAGGCTCATGAGAAACCTGCAAAAATATCAATGATAGAAGGGTGAAGGGGTGTTACATGATGTGTTCGAGGTCGTCGTGTCCATTTGGGCTTGTTGTTCACGTAACATGTCCGTAGAGGCGAATTATGTTCAAAGTACTCGCAAAAATAAAGTGTGTTCCACAAAAATAATATAAATATTCACATCACGATTACTTGCTTTAATGGAGACGATAAAAAAAAGCCATTCCTAATGTTGAATGTGGTTAACGCGAGTCAGCCAATCAACGCCCTGCATCTTTTTATTACCTCTGAAAAGTATATTCTCCCCTCCTCATTTCTTTACTTCTGTTCTCAGGCAGCTGAGCCTCATTTCCCTGATAACAGAAATAAAGAATGGAACGACTGATCTCTGTGATCCGCCGTTAGAACCAGCAGGCTCAGTCTCAAAGCCGGCTCACTTGACTTTACCTCACCCTCTTTGTTTCAGTGCAATGTAGTTTTGTGCCACTATTTTCTGTTGTGGCCTAGAGCGGCTCCTCCTATACCACGACCCAGGCCAAAATAAAAAGAATGAAGAGAACAGCGCGTTTAGTAGAACCACAAAACAAAATAGCCTTTTGTGAGTACCGCCAAACCGCTCGAGGGCCTGGTTCACCCGAGGGCACGGGTCGACGAGAGCGCGATAAAAGACGAGGGAGAAGAAAAAATAATGGCGCTGCAAGCTGGGGCAGTGTTAGAGCAAGAGACGCAAGGAAAAGCCTGAGAAGGAAAAATAATACCCTTAGAACCATTACGCAGATCAGACAACGCGAAAAACCACAATTTTTTTTTATGGCAGGAAAGAAGCAACATTGCCTCGAGCGAAGTTAGTCGGAATCACTGCGCAACAGCGCGTGCACAGAACTCCACAAAGCGGACATTCGGGGAGATAGGCCTGCTATTCAATACACTGAAAACTTCATTCTTGTTTCCGCTATGTTGAATGGGTTCGATAGAAAGAAAACAAAACAAGACTAACAAGAGCCTAATGGAAGTTTCAGGCCATGGTAATGGCATTGTTGATGTTTATTTTTACAGCGAAAGGATGTTTGTGCCGGTCATACGATGCTGTTATTTTTTTCGCTTATTCGATAATAAAATTCAAGGATGATCTGATGCAGATTAATTCTAGGCGTGCCTGCACACCAACTTTTGTTTATAGGCGGGGCCCAAAGAATCTTTCTTTCGTCTTTTGCGTGTTTGCGTCAGCTTCAGCCTAAATTCGAGCCGTGGTATTTCGTTCATTTAAGCTCTATGCGCCCTAACAAGGAGATGACTCAGGATGACATCCAACAATTTACTCGCGTTTTTCGCACTGCGTAGCCTCGTCTACTCCTTTTCTCCAATTTTCTTTCTGCGCCTATTGCCGTTACCTTGTAGCGACGCAGACCTCTTCTCTCATGCCGCTGCTGATCGCGGACGTCGTCCGCATACATTCACGCAAACTCGCGCGCGGTGAGCCATGCACAAAAAATCCAAGCGTGGCTAGTGCTGACACATTACCCGTCCTCTTCCTGCTCCGCTGCACTATCACCCATCCTCCCCCCTCGGCGGCTCGTGATCTCCTAAAAGGTTTCTTTCATTTGCCTGCTCAAAACAGCTCTGAGCTGCTACACAGCAGCTGTTGTACAGGAAGTGACGTAATGAGTCACGTGAAGAAGCAGCTCAAAGCTGGTCTGAGCTGCCTGCGATTCGGAGCGGCAGGTGCCATGCGGAGACGCAGACGATTTGTTGTCTGCTCGTGTACGCGCCGCGCGTAGTCGCTCAACAGCGCGAAGTTAGAACCCTGATAATTACTACAACGAAAACGAGGAACCGCTACCAAACGCGCCTTTTTGGCATGTCTCGAGGCGTCCGTTTTAGAGGCGAACGGGATTCGCTTTTCTGGCGTACTGTAGTTGCGGCTGAACAAGTTCTGTGAGGTGTGCATTGGCCAGTCATAATCGACTGTTTCCCTCACATAGCCGGTGCCCTACCTGCAATTTTGGAGATACTCGACTCCTATGGTGATTATGGACGGAACGGTTCGGCATCTTGCTGCGAAATTCACACGCGGCGGTAAGCAAACGATACAAAATTCCATCGCATTTGCTACATCGAGCGGTCATGCAAAAATTCCATGACGGTTTCAAAACGTCGACAATTGTATATATACACATTCAGACGCGAAAACCTGGTGCCCTTCGTAAAACACCGGTGCTCCGTCTTCGTGGAAGACCGGGTACACGGACATCTCAACGTCGTTTATTATCGGGAACTGCAGAGCAACACCAGACAAGCTCGGCACACTCGCACTGAGCAGACGATCAATGGACGCCAGAACTGACGAGAACGCTCCCGAGACCCCCAGTGTCCTTTTGCATGTGTCGTCTGCTCGCGCGTCGTCGGCCCACCTTTCTGTCGTCTGCTATGGGCCTCGTGCGCTGGTATGGTTGCGCCACTGATGTGCTGTGTTCAGCGCCGTCTTGCGGACAACGAAGGCATAACTTCGGAAGTCCGTGAGCAGACGGCGTCCGGAGCATAGTATTCGCGCAGTACGATTATTAGCGAGAGAAAGAAGAAATGACCGCCATTCTGTGGCCATGAGTACGAACAGCCAAACGGTACTTTATTAAACAGAATATGGTTCGCAAAGGCGACAGGAAAGCGATTCATAACACAAAAACCAGTTTTAGACAAGCGCCGGATTGTCCCCGCGCAGCGCGCGGTCACACGGTCATTTCGCATCGGCTTCTACTGAACACCAGCAGCGCCGCCCAAAAAAGAGATACAAATAATAAGACGAAAACCCGCGATCTTACGAAGAGAACGAGAGGAGTGCAGGAGTGCGTAACGTCCCAACGCCGCCGGCAACATCTTGGTTGCTTTGGTCGCTTTGGTGCATTTGATTTATTCAGTTTTAGACCCGAACTGCTGGGTTAGAACTGCTGGCATAACCAAGCAGTTGACGGACAGCTTATTGTGAGAAGACCGACGACGCGACTTCATGGAGCTTGCAGAAACGAATTTCTCCTATGCATACACTCCACCGTGCCTTGTACGTGTCAGGAAGTGATTTGATGGGTTGCGTGTGTGAAATTGCGGCGAAAGGTTCGTGTGTATATTGCTACACCAAGTATATGCGGCTTCAAGAGCCCGAAGATTCAGGTTTGTAGAGGCAGGTATTTTAAAATGCAGCTGCTTGGGTAAACTCTACCTCAAACTGCTGAAACTACGATGAGTTCGTTGGATGGGCTCAGAAAAATATCACAATGCTTCTTAAAGTGCTTCCATAGGTTTTTAAACGCGTACTTAATATGCGACTACTTTTGGCCGTATATGCGCGAGACGAAGCTTTCATGAAAGCCTCTGAACGTTTTTTTACCTTGTTGTTTATCGCTCGACATAGACACGGGCACAGATATGGTAGATCGCACAACAGTAGCTTTAAGTGTGCGCAAATGGTTCCATGCCGAGGAAAATATAAGACCATTTGGAATAATGGAGATTGTTTCAAGCTGACAGAGCTGTAGGTGATGTTTGTGTAACTACATGTCAGCGTGAATAGTTGCGCTGGTGCAAGTTATCTTTGTCAGCAAAAATATTTTGCGCCAGAAGCCCCGCTTGAACTCGTTTTTCACCGACTGCCGCAGAAACACAAGCTACAAGTTGTACAGGAACATATGTTTGAGATATTTTAGAGAAATTTCAATAAAAGTGTAGATGCGAGTCTCCGAATTGTGGCTGGTGTGTTTCCATCTGTTTACTGTTGTGTCGCTGTGTAGCGTTAACATTTACGTTTCTATTTTCATTTTAAAGCTTTATATTTTGCTGGTATGACTACGTACAATTGAAGCATGCATATCCGTTGGATGTTCCATTTATTTTCTGATGCGTGCACAGATTATACTGACACCAAAGGCTATTTGAGGCACTACAGAAATAAGCACTCGTTCCGTTTTGTTGGATGCACAGCATTTTGTCTTAGCAGTCTTACGCCAAGTAGCGTGCACATACGCAAATGCACCTATGGATCTGTTCTTTTTATTTCTTTTCGGGTACTATGTGCTTTGTACTCATCGGCGTCGCAAGCAGCTGATCCGTGTACTCTCGTCTGCTTTTATTGGAGAAGGGGCGCTTTCTAATTTATTTCAGCTTGTATTCCCGCACAACTTGCCAGCGAAGTATTTCTATTAATATAACAATTGTGAATTGAATAAAACGTGGTAATTGTTGTATACTAATTTTCCGGTTGTTCAAATTGAGCCCCATAGCGAACTGCTCTTTATGTTTATTTTGTTCTTCGGAAAAAAGTGCGCCACCGATCCCAGGTGGCGCCACATGTTTACTTGAAACTGCAGTGCACGAGGCCCATAGCTGCTCCTCCGGAGCAGCGAGGCAAGTTTGGGCACATTTAGTATGCTCCATGGTGCAACAGAAATACGATTAAGCAGCTCAAGAGCTAAGGGGCAGAACCCACGCGGACATGCCCCCGCAGATAAAACACGGAGCTGCTTCGAGCTTTCCAGACGTGCTTTTAGCAGGCAAATAAAAAAGCGCTCGTTCGCTACTGCATCACAACGCGCGCACAGGCTGGAGACGCTGGGCTTTCGACACGCGCACAGGTTTCCTGTGCTCGACCCTTGCCAGCGCTGGCACTGTAATTTTTTTAAAAAACAGTTGTCATTACTGGGCATCCAACCACCAGGCATATGTGCTGCTTCTTAAAATCGGCGACGAAACCGTCCAGGCACAGTTCCTTGCTGTTATGAAAGCAGGGTAGCGCATAAACGTTGTATAGGCGCTTATAAATTCCAAAGCCAGAAGAATAATTCATCGCGAGGTTTGTAGATTGTTGATTCAACAGGAAACAGAAACGGTAAAAAAATGGCCTATAGTTTTCAACAGAAAACACAAACGGTTACAAAATGACCTATATTTTTCAACAGGAAACAGACACGATTGAAAATTGCCTATAGTTTAATTGATTTGCACCACAATCGAGTGTAATCCGGGCTAATGCTGGAATACTTTCCCACGCCCCGCAGAGACCTAAAGGATTGGCCAAAAAAAGGATAGTTCAATTCGTTTATTGTTAAATATGGAGGGTAATCTGGTCTCAAGAAAAGAAAGCTCCCATAACCGCACAGCTATAGGGAACGCGTGCAACTTTAGTGATCCACAGCCTATCGCGTTGAGTTGAACGCGGTAACATACTAGTGTTAGCCCCATAACCGAACGGGTGACAGCCACCAACTCGGTGCTTGCTCTCTGATGTCACTGCAGCACGCGCGCCAGTTTCAAGTCTTAAATTTTATATAAAAAATCACAGCTTAGTGTACTTTAACCATCTGGTCCCCTCTAAGAAAGCACGCCGGACATTGCGCCCACACTGGGCGAACGTCCTTCAACTCTCCTTTTTCTGATGAAGTTCAGTCTGTAGAGCTATCGCAGCTACCTTGCATGTCCAAAAGACGTCATCTGAAATAAATTATGAACGTTCGAATAAAAAGCAAAGTACGTGAAAACAAATTAAAGATTGTCTAGGCGAGTAAGCAGAAAAAGCATCATGCTGGGACATCTCACACAATGAATCACGCGGCCCGTAGAGTAACAATGGCAAGGTGTCCATTACGAAGTTGGATGGGGACGCCGCGGCTGTGGATGAACCATCTCCAGGAGCAAAGATTGATCTCCAACCCGCGGTGTGGCCACATACGAAAGAAAGCCCTTAAGAAAACAACACGGAGTTCTGAAGAGGTAGCGTCGTCAAAGCCACTCGCCGACTAAATCCCCTGGAATGCGAACGAACAAATAATCGGCAACACTGTGGCACTCGCAGAGAAACATTTTTTTCTCGATGCACGGGCGTGTAAGGGCGCACATCCCAACGACCACTTTGAAATGCAATTCTCATTCATCTGTAGGACAATTAAGAAGCTTAACTCATTCCCATCAGAACTAAAAAGAAAAAAAGCAAAAGTAAAAGGAAAGAAAGGTAAGACTGGTGTACTTACACGAGCAAAAAATTGCAATCAGTAAGCCAAATGAAGCGCAAAAGGGAAAATACAGAAAATATTTCCTACTTTACCAGTCTTTAACAATCTCTGTTTTCGCTTTCTTCTCTAGCATTTTTGTTTATTTCCTACTTTACCCGTTTCGACGATCTCTGTTTTTGATCTGTTCTCTAGCATTTCTGTTTGATTCTTTTGTGGAGAATTTATCCGTCACAATACCCGGCCGCTAAAGCCACGCAAGCTCTACACAACACGCCCCGACTGCCAGACCTTCATAGAGGGGTTCATACCCGCCTTATCCGAAACTTCTTCCAGGACCACTTTATATCCCCAACCAGATCGACACGGACATTTGGCCGCGTCATAGGGAGGGAGTCACGCGTCCACCGTTTCGCTATCACACTTCACAAGCGAAAAACACCCATACACACACGCGCACACACACACAAGGACTCAAGAATAAGGGCAAGATAAGGTTGGAAGTGGGATCGCACAAATCTAAGAGGAAAACTGGTTCCATTTCATGCAAGCAAACATATAGAGACAACTGGCGCCGATTCGTACGATTTTTGTTTTCTTTGCTGTCTGTCATTTCTTTTGTCTTTCTCCCTCTTTCTTTTCACTTCCCGCCCCTTTCTTCGGGCCTCCCTATCAGGAGAACCGACCTCTCTATTTTGTACGGCGAATTACCCGTCCACGGCGGCGCTCCACAGGATTCAGTTTTTACGCGGAATATCAGCACTTCCTTATTTCTTGTTGACTTTTGCTTTATTTATGCCCGCCAATATTGTTAGCACTTTAGCGCGATGCTGCCTTGGGTGTTTAGGGATGAACGAAACGCTTTCTCTCTGTCATTTTCCCTGGAAGGAATTAAGGTTGGACAAGCGTCCATGGTGCCACTTCCAATTCGGACATTGCAATTCCCTCCCAGCCGATCGTGAAGCTGCCCACCGCAAACATACGGATTTTTATTGAGCAGGTAGCCCTGAACACTTAATTAGTATGATACCGCTGGCCCCACATAATTAAACGGCAGTTTGACAACGTGTGGATGTTCTTGTGCTACAATTCTGCATGCTTAACTTAGATCAGCGTGCCACGAAAATGAATCAAAGGCTCTTTCTTGAAGGGAAACTGAAGTAATATGTAAACATTGCGGGATTACTAGCGCAAATCGTAGTCCGGAGTCCCCAGGCCATGTTTCGACCACTCTGGGCGCGCGCGTTTACGCGATTTGATTTAGTAGAAAAATTAATTCGAAAATGCTGTACTCCTCTCTTTACGCTCGCCCATTTTCTGTGGCGTTTTCGTGTGACGTCGGGAGGAGCCGAGCTCGCAATTGGCTGCGCTACTGCACGGCTCCCCGGCCTTCAGGCAGAGTCAGTCGGCCCAGCGTTTCGTCCGCCGCCCGCCGACGGGTGGTCGCAATTCGTTCGCTCATTTGAAACGAAGCCAGGACACGTTTTTGAATAGAAGAATGGGCCTTTCTTTACTTGGTTAGTTTGTACACTGTATCTAGCTCCAAGTCAAGGTCGCTTCACACAAGCGCTGCACAAGCGCACATGCGACGCTTCGCTGACTGGTACACCAGTAGGAAAATATAAGGCCTCTTGAAGGCGGGAGAAGAGTCAGCGAAGTCAATATAGGTACTAAGGAAATAAAATCAACTGATATTTTTACCGTACAGCGTAAAACTAGGGTGCGGGAAGCACTTTTTTGCGCTGGGCGAACAAGCACAGCGGTCAGCAGCACGACTAGGCATCTGCGAACGCTTTTCCGTCTAAGAAATGCAATTGCGAGACGTGATATATTGTGGAAACTTGGGGGATGCTTGCTGCACGAGCGAAAAACAACAAATAGTCACCTAAGCTGCTTGAAATGCCAAAACTAAATAAAAGTGTAAACTGGTTATACAATATATACCTTATATTACGAAGTTCAGCGGAGGCCGCCCCGTGGCCTAGTGGTCTAGAGCACTGATTATGTAATTGCTTGTGTTTTGCAAGTCGTGAGTTCGAATCCCGACGGGTGCGTACTTTGTTTTTTTTATAAGTTCACTTTTTCGTTTTCCGCCGATGTTTTCTATACTGAGTTCACCTTTTTTTTGGGCCGCAACTTTCATTGCTCCACGAACTAGTTGACAGAACGCGCGCAGGCTGGCACTGGCGCGCTAGCGAGTTCTCGTTGGCGTGCTGTTGGCATAAGCACCGACTGCTTGCGGGCAGTGGGCACAGGCCAGAATCAACAGACCCTTGGCCTGGTGCGAACACGCTTTTTACGATACAGGCATGAGTGAGGCAAGCTCCAAATATGGGGGAAAAGCGCATGGCATTTGAGCGTCTGCGGGGACGCGGAGGGCGTTCATAGACTGCGTAGGCCTCGGCTAGTGAATGCTACGATTCCAAGCCGTCCTGGGAGGCTTATCTTACGCATTTTACAGCCGACAACATGGCAGAAGCGCGGCAGGATGATTACTGAGTTATTGAGAATGCCCATCCAACAACGCCATCGGTTGTGTTTTACAGAACCAAAACCGAAACCGAAACTTGTTTGATTGCTAACCTTGAGCATCGTCCAATCACGGTGCTCCCTCCTCCCAACGTCACAGCTTTAGTTGGTGCGGCCGCCGCAAACCGCGCATAGTAGTTTTTCTTCTTTCGCGCTGTGTAAAATAATTACCGATTTGTCAACAGGGTTAACTATGAAAAGTGGGCTAATTTGAGACACTACGCAGTGCAAGCAAAAGCGGGAGCTTGACAAATTCACTTCAGTGTCCCTTTAAAATACTGATGGTTAGAACGCCAAGCTGCTTCGACCATGTCGGAATAGCGGAATTGGCTTCATAGCGCGAGAGACCCACGTTCGATTCCAACCACGGGCAGCGTTTGGTTTTCTTTGAGGCGCTTGATGTGCCTTCTCTTATAATATTCATCGTTTTGTGAAACTCCTTGCGTAAAGTTGCATTTCCTGCACGGCGTTATGTAGCGACATCGGACGCCATCAGTGAGGCATTGGAAGCTGCTTCGCCTTCAAAGGAATGCGCATTCTTCTCCTTCGTCACTTACGCTCAATTCTGTCGCCGTGTGCCGTGCTGTCGGCACCTGTGATATTAGTTTCCAGGACAGCGCATCGTGAACATAACACGGCCTCTTCGCCGACCGACTTAATACGGACCTCGGTCTGATCGATTCCTCTCAGTTCACAGAAGTAGCGGTGCTGTACAACAGACAGCCTAGGGCGTACAATTGCGCCATCTCCTATATTGCGTAACAATGCACCGCAATAATTTCTCTTTGCCTTTCCTGTGGTCGTTCTCTGGCGCGTGGTTGCAATACTAGCGCGCACGAAGGCGGCTCATATTTAAGCGATGACATCCTCCAAAATCGATTCATTCAGACGTTGCTCTTTACGTAAGATTGCACGGTCCAGCACAAATGCACGCACGTCTGCACGCACACCAGCCCATCGCCATCTTACTTGGACTGCGAAATCGGTAATATATATGTTCAGATCGCTTTTATAGCAAACGAATTTTGCTTCCCAAAATTACCCATACGAATGCTAGAAAACTAGTTTCAGGATTTTTGTCCTTACGAACATGTAAAAGGGCGAGTGAAATTTTGTTTCGAACAAGAAAAGAAAACACCGAGGAATTCAGCAGGGGGAGGCTGTGATATTAACGCCGAGACCTAAGCGGTAGACACAGTTTTCGGATTTTGGGGAGTACACTTGTATTGCCACGTTGGAACTCCATGAAGCACGACCTAAAGCGAAACTGATTTTAAAGCGAAACTGATGGTTTCCCGTCGGTCGGAATTTTCGATGCCCGTCCGCGAACAGAAATCAATCCGTGAACCGGGATTGAATGTTTACATGTTTCGCACCCCTCAGCAAATTTAGGAGGAATGTCTTGCACTCTTCTATGTCGCGACTCTAGTCGTATACGCAGCGTTGTCGCATACACTTTCCATTACAACTACAATATGAATGATTATTTATCACAAGCAAAGAGGTACCAAACAAAACCGGCACTTTATTTTGCACACATTGATTTTTTTCTACTCAGCTCTTTCTTCGGTCCCATCTGCATGCCATCCTGCGCCATCTGTGTGAATTGTTAAGCTTGCCATGCTACGGTCATTTAAACGTGCGATGCGCCATCTAGATGATTTTCCTTGAAAGGAATTGATGCTTTCTTATTTCCTTTTGCCGAGATACAGACAAGAGAGGGAGAGAGTTAGAGAGGTGAATTTTTATAAAAATATTAGGTGTACCGTCATTCCAATTCCTCTGAACAGCTTCCTGTAATCCTGAACTACATTGTTGCCACAGAATATGCGATATGCAACCTTCGCCGAGTACGTCGTAGCCGAATTTCGAAATAAAAAAATGACGGAGGCTCACACTACCGCGTAAGACTTGAAGGTAGCGAAGCTATACGGAACCTTCACGCCCATAACGAAGGTTTGAGTCCACGATAGCAGCCGATTTGCTTCTTTTTATCTGCCGCAACAACCTTTACTCTACCATTGTTGCTATAAGTGTGAGCTTATTTCCCTTTTTGGAAGTGTTAATCATTAGACATCATTTTGGAGAGGCTTACGCTGTGACGTGTCTTCCTCGTGCCGTGAAAGTGTTGCTACGATTACAGCGAACGCTGGAGTTTTTTTTTTTTCTTTGACAGTCTTGCCCCGTTTCTTTAGGTGGGTATGCTTTGCTTAAGAAAAGTGTGCAAGAGAATGCTGGGCTTTCGTCGCGAAGCACGCACACGCGAGCGTTAGGCAATTTCTTGGTTTTGTTAACTGCCGGGAAATTGTGATTTGCTAAACAGCTTCGAAAAGGGGAACTGCTTTTCACTGGAAGCGAAAATAGAGGTAGTATGTAGCGCACAGTCTGACAACTTGGTTCGAAGCGCACATCCGGCATAGCTTACACCCCCTGTACCCTATGAATCGATGCTACGCATGACACTGATGTAAACCTTTAGGTCTATGTCGAGACATAAAAAAAGAAGGAGGCGGAGAACGTATCACAGATAAAGCAGCAAGACCCTGTCACTTGGTATTTTTTATTTCACATTACTATTACTTTGAAGGAACAGGAGGATAAATACAAACACAGTAGTTACCTTACGGTTCTTCCTGTGCTTTGCAAAAAGGAGTAACACTATGAATAAGCGCATTCGTGCGAAAAAAAGGTCGAATGTTTCGCTTTTGTTCGGCTTGTTACCTGTCTACTTCATCGTCTTTTTGTCTTCCATGTATTCCTTTCTTCACGTTACAACGTGGACGGGGGCCGCGGCAGGAGTGAAAAGTGCGAACGACAAACCGATAATGCAAGGGACGCTGCTCGTGACAAAAGAAGAAAAATAGGGATGAGTTTTAAAACGACGCCCGAAGCAACCGTAGGCGAGCGAAAAACAGCAGTCCCACAACATACCACCACTGCTAACAGCCCTGTCTAGTTTCGCACTCAACGGATAACAGCGCTCGAATAACAGCCCTTGCTAGGTGCAGCATGTTATACGTAGGGTTCTGCATTTTCGGATAAGTCCTATAAAATCCGAAAAACACTCGCGGGTAAATATTTTGCGAATTCGGATTTATCCGAAACACTCCGAATTCAGGGACCGCCACCTGTGAAAACCAGACTACCCTTTATCTTTCCCTGGCATCCTCGAACAACTTTTCATATTCTATTTTCATATTTCCGCTTTTGTTCGTTCCACTCACGTTCCCAAGCTTCACAGAGGGGAGTCGCTTTGGACCATTCTCATGAAAAACAAGGTCTCTCCCCACAACAATAGTCGAACCAAAGTCAAACACTTCTCACCTTCCCTGCCACTCCACTTCGAGCCTTTTTCCCGGATATGTTCTTTTCCTAGAATTTCATTCGCCCTTCTCTGACCTCATTTCGCTAGACATTGAACGTTTGAGTAAGCGCAAAGGAACAAGGACGAACGGAGTGGAGGGGACAGGGCGCTACTATCAACTCGTTCATTTTCGCTGTGATGCCCGATTTTATACGGGACGCTACACTGAGAACGAAAGAAAAGGGGGAAAGGGGAGGAGCACAAGCAAACAAAATAAAAACTAAAAACCAAAAAGTTTAGGATGACAGTTCAAACACCCGCGTTAAAAAGGCACTTTAGGAAGGCAAAAACTAGTGATTGGATAAGAATTTCAGTTTTTTCTTTGTCAGAGCTATGGAAGCTGTGCTAACGCATTTGTCTTTGAATGAAACAGTCTGGTAGGTCTCCATGATTTCTCTTGTTAGCTGATCCTCGTGTCGGCCTACAACGCTGGGTGCAGATCGTCAACCCGAACGTGAAGGCAGAACTACCTCATATATTCGAGATCTGCAAGCACTTGTTCACACTGGTCGTGCAGCGAGGCCATGATATTACCCAGCAAGGAAGAGAGTTCGTGGCGTATCAGGCCTACGTTGTGAAGGAAATTGTGGAGCCGATACAGTTTTGGCGGATGCATGCTCGAGATTGGCTCACCCTTTCACGTTGCGCACCGGATTTTCTGGGTCTTCCCATATCTAGTGCGAATGTCGAAAAAGCATTCTCAATGTTTCGCATTGTCAGTCGGAAGGGGGGGAAAGGGGGGGAAAGGGGGGGAACTCTTACTGCCGGCCTGCACGTGGCCCCCCCCTGCCGGCGGACTGGGCTGTGTCGGTCGGTTTCGGCTGTCCTACTTTGGTCCGTCGCAATGGCAGGAGTCAGTGGTGTGCCAGGCCCACTGTATTGGGTATTCAACGCCCATGGGAGCTTGAGCAACTCCCAGGCACTCTGCGGGCAAGTGCCTTCCAAGAACACCGATGCGTGATGCGGACGCAGGCCCGGAGAGCCTGGGTGGCTACCGAGGTTGGTGCTTGGAATGGTAATTCGATCAAAATTTGCGGTCGCAAATTTCTGTGGATCAACTATGACTCTCTTTGGCCGGGGGCGGTAACGCGCTCCTGTAGTCCAGTGTGGTGGAGGCCGGGGGGTCAATGTTGCGAAGTGCAACTGCACCAAGCGGTACAGTTTGTGTTATAATGGCGCACGGTGGCTAAGGCAATGTGAGCGCTACTATGAGGCCGGGGGAGTGGCGAACCCCTGTAACCGCAGCTAGGAAGGGGGCTATAAACACGAACCGATCTGCTCGCCGAGGGAGGTGACGAGCCCTTGTAACCCAAGTCATAGGGGTACATGCGGTACAGTTCGTTTTATCGTGCCATGCTGAAGCATGGGTACACACAATGAGGCCGGGGGTGTAGCGAACCTCTGTAACCGGAGCATGGAAGGGGCCTTTAATGCGAACTGGTCTGCTGACCGAGGGAACTTGATGAGCCCTTGTAACCTTCAGTCTTGGGGGCGAGAGTGCAGAGCCACTGGGAGTTCCTCAGAGGATCCCTTGTATCCCGAAAGATGGTATTTGTGGAGCAACTATGACTCTCTTGGCTAGGGGAAGTAGCGAGCCCCTGTAATCCAGTGTGGGAGGAGGCCAAAGGCTGGGGGTGGTAACGCGCCCCTGTAATCCAGCGTGAGAGGAAGCCAGCGGGTCAATGTTGCTACGTAATCACTGCGCTCACGCGGTACAGTTCGCACGTAGTGTTGGCGTACCATTGCTGAAGCAATGAGTAGACCACTACCGAGCCGGGGGCGTGCACACCCCTGTAACCATAGCTTGGGGCTCGTTCTGTTGAACTTGCGAACTGGTCTGCAGGCCGGGGGTTGTGACAAACCCTTGTAACCTAATGTCATAGGGGCCAGAGCATGGAAGTACGGTAATTCCACGGGACCTCCTCGAGAAATCGGGGAGGCCGCACAATCCCTGCCTAGGGAGCGTGCAAAACGGCCGCCACAGCGGAGGTTCCTGGTCAACTGGAATCAGGTCCTACGCGGAGGTCAGGCGGTCGGGTGTCAGCCCGGCACTTGGCAATGCGGTTGAAGCAGGAGGGCGTGTCGAGATCGATCAACTATGACTTTCTGTGGCCGGGGGAAGTAACGCACCCCTGTAATCCAGCGTGAGAGGAGGCCGGTAAGTCAAGTTGCAAAGTAGCAAGTGCTGGTCAGCGTACAGTCGTTTGTATTGGGAATACCGAATAAATTCGGGAAACCATTACGGGCCGGGGGACTGGCGACCCTTGTAACCGCAAGATTTGGCGGGGCCAGCGACCTGATCGCAGTATGTCGGGGGGAGTGACAGACCCCTGTAACCGAACGTCAAGGGGGCTAGATGTTGTACAGTCCGTATGGGGCCGGGGGGGGGGGGGTCGCGCCCCCCTGTAACCTTGCTGCGAGGGGCCTATAGACTGATCTTCTCTAGCTGAGGCGCATGCGAACCTCGTCACCCAAATGCCACTGGGACGTACTTTCACGAGCTACTTGGTGTCCCGCACGGGGAAAACGGGGAAAGGTGAGGTTAGTACACCGACCGGGGAAACTCTCCTGGCTTAGTAACGGCTAGTAGGCCCGGACCGATCTCCTCTGCCATATGCAAGGCAATGCCCGAAGGCTCTTGTTCCTATGAGCGACAGAGTAGGCAAAGAGGAGGACATAATAATAGTCCCGATGTGCCGCAGGGACCTTGCGAACGGGCCGTTGAGGCACCGTTCGCATACAAACTTCCGGTGTCCGGAGACCGTGAAAAGCAGGTACCCGTATGTAGTGGAAAGCGTCACTGGTGATCCGTGAGTACCTGGTGCGGGGCCGTCGGTCAAGGACGTTAGTACGCATCGGCCGCTGAGCTGGGGGTCGGGAGGGGGCCCGGCCGTCGCCACCAAATAGGGTACTTCCTGTCTCCGACGGTTGGGGCCCAGTAATCGGACCCTATGGGTGAGCGGTAACCCGTGGCAGGGACCGCATTTTTGGCAATTGGAACTGTCGGATGCCCTCGCTGAGCAATCAGTCTTGGAAGAGAGTCAGACAAAAGGATTGGAGCAAAATTGCTCCCCCCATTCCCACCCTTCTTCCCATAACCCATCCCGATGTCCAAGTTCCCGTTCCCAGCAACCCACCCTACCCGGCTTTTTCCTAGGGGGGAGAAGGGGGGTCCCCCCGGGCTCGTCCCCCTGGCGGTGGGTCGCAAGAAAGTATTTCCCGTTAATTTCTCTCCACCTTCGGGTGGACAAAATTCTCTTTGCCGGTTGGCCCTTTTTTTTTGTACTGTTGCAATTGGGTATAACCGGTTATACTACGGTGGTGCCGGGGAGCTATTGAAGGCTCCATTTACTCGATGTCAGTCGGAAGGAGCATGCTGCGGTGAAAGACACTAACATTGGAAAATATGCCTGCATATACTACAAGTTGTAAATGGATGTCACCCCGAATGTTCCAAATATTGATTCTGCAATAAAAATATCTCTGCTGTTTGATTTCTTTTATTGTTGTACACGGCATTTCTTAAAGATCAATACTGTACGACCATAATAATACAAAAAACCGAATTTTGTGTACTCTGAAAGGACGCTCCGAAAAACTCAGAATTTGCAAAAATAAATAAACTCCGGAAAACGCCCGCCGAATTTGCTCAAAAATAAACTCCGAAAACGCCGAACCCTAATTATAGGGCAGGGTGCATAAGCAATGGAGTCCGTCGCTGTTGCTTTTCTGCTTCCATTCTATGCTTTTCCCCGGGGGCAACGAGTTTGTGTCGCAAAGAAGACCATGTGTTCTACGTTGCGTGGAAGTGATAGTGAAGCGACGGGCAGACGAGCGTTCACGGGCTTCTTGGAGCCAGGCTGTCGTTGTAGCTTGCCCAGAAAAGCATCCCCTCGGGTGACCTAAATAGGCACGTGTCACGACTGTGTTACTCCCTCTCGCCGAGTTCAATAGTGAGGACGACGCGGAATGTAGAACTCCCACAGGAGAGGCAGTAGGAGGGTGTCGTCGTAGCTGAATGCGTTGCCGGAATCATCACGGCCGGCCAGCAGGGACAACACAAAATATGTCCGTGCGGTAATATATTAACAGCTACTTCTCAAGCTTTGCCAGGCCGTCTGCTTTCCGAGAAAATACGCAGTACTTTGAAACATGAAGCATTTCAGAATATTTATTTGTCGCATACGTCAGAAAAAAAACGGCATTTTACCAAACAGGCTTGGTGTTATCGCGAGTACATTTCAAATTTCCAGTGGATGGCGTTTCACTGACTTCTGTGTGTTTACAGTGCAAAGCAATGAGTTTTTCGGCTGCTTCCTCGTGTTGATATAGTGGCATTCAAACTAAAATTCCCTAATCTAATCCTCAGGCAGGACTGAGCCGTCCAGTGGAGAGTACCACACTAATGGGCTGTACTGCTGCGCTTGGATGTAAAATATTAAACGAAGGCTCACGAATTTCTTCGACGACAATGAATTCCAGTAGTCGCTTACGTTATGAAGGCAGTATTTAAATGGTATGATGAGCGTGGCGTGATAGATGCTAGATAGCCAACCCCCTGTATTTCAAACGGTACTGGTGGGTAGGACTCTGTTTATAAGAAAACAGGCAAAATAGGTTGGCAACCGTGCTTGTAGCCTCACTTAATATGGTTGCCGTGCACGCGCTTAAGTAATGTGTGTTACGCGAGGAGGTATTCCGCAACATTCTATATCAACTGTAATGCTGCGGGTCGCTTCAGGTATGGTACGTAAAGCCTGGAAAATGGATGTGCATTGCACCTTTCTTATTTCCTATTGTCACGAAGTCAAAGAGGACGCTCCATCGCAAGCTCCAAGCGGCAGTCAACGAAGTGACGTGTGCAGGCGAGCTTCGGCGATTCGAATGCCGCGGCGTCTGCTCTGCAGGCTTTTATCTTTCAACGCAAGTGTTTCTGGAACCGTCGATTCACATCCACAACATTGTAGATCACAGAAGATTATTCTGGGCTAGCGACGTTAGGGCGAAACAGTCTGCTTATCTGAATGTGATAGCCCGTGCGGCATAAAAATAAAGAATGGAAGCCGCGCTTAGCTTGGAACGCTGATAACACAGCCGACCGTGGCCTGGCAGTAAAAACAAACAATAAATAAACAAACCCATACATGGTTCATGGCACTATGCAAGGTCGCCTCTGTACGCATGATTAGGTAACTGGTATTACACTTAACGTCACAACGTGGTTAGGAAACGCTGTCTGGCATATTTATACGCACCTCGCTGCACTCCGCCACTAAGAGCATGTCTGGTGCTAGTCTAAGAGCTGGTAAAAAAAGAAAAAAAAACATATGCGAAACGAAACGCTGAAACTGCAATGGCAGAAAACGAATGATAAGGAAGACATGGAGAAACAAGGAACTGTCGTCGTTCCAACTTGGTTCATCTTTCCCAGGCATCCACAAGTCAAAGACGATATGAAAGCACATGCTCGGAAGAACAGCTGGGGGCTCAGCATCGCTTCGATTAAATAATCTCACCGCTGTCGCAACGCCTTGACGCACCCCCAAGTGGAGCTTGAATTTCACATATGAGGCATCGTGAGTAAATACGCTATCGACAGCTGCCCACTTCCATTTTCCGACTTACAGTCGGGAGATCAACGGGATAAGCGCCAGGTGCAGTGACACCAGCGGCACCGGCGGCGAAGGTGGTGGGAGGGAAACCTTCGACGTCCTACGGGGCTCAGAAATCGAACTATTCGAACTTCTAGCCTGGGGCACTGCAAGTACGGCCGGTTGGGCACCGAGGTGAACGTCTTGGCTCTCGGTCTCTCGAGTACAACCCGTCTCGAGTACAACCCATCCGACGAGCAACCCGTGGGGATTCTTCCCGGCCTTTTCCAGATAGCTCTCGGTCATTGCAGTGGGGTGCGGACTAAGAGCGGTTTGCTCGTCGTTCTTTCTATTATTTTCATTCTTTTCACCTATTTTTTTTTTCTCCCACTTACTGACTGCCCTGCTTCTAGGCCTGTCTTTCTAATACTCGGAAAGTCTGGGAGCCGGACACCGCATACAACTATTCGTTCTCCTTGCGGGAAAACTCTAAGAAGAAGAAGAAATAGCGGTCCGATGGCTGTTGCAAGGTTCACTATTGCGAAAAAGAGGCGCCAAGGTAAAATCTAGGAGCAAGAAAATTGGTAGGGGAGGGCAGAAAAGGAGTTGGCGCGTGTACTCGCAGCGAGATGAATTATTTGCGAAGTACTTCCCTCGCACTCTATACAAAACGAGGCAGCTTCGCCCTATAAACGTCAGTAGTCGCAAGTCGTCTAAGTGCACCGGCATTATGACAAATGAGTGTGCGCTGAGCAGTTACCGGGAGCTTGCTTTCACAATGTTCAGTGGCCCAATACTGCTCAAGAATAACCCCTTCGAGCAGTTCCATCGAAGTCAATGACATGAAGTGATGGTGCTTCTCTTCAATGCCGACCGTCAAAAATATCTTTATGCGCGGGTACACATGCATACCTGTGCATCCTTGCGTATTCACCAACGAATTCAGCATGCAGGCAACTATAAAAACGATTTCTGAGGAAAACCTGAAGAGTTGATTTTGTGTCTTGTATAAGTTGACTTCTTCACGACTAGCTTTCGAATGTCCTTTAATGGCCGTAGAATCTTACAGTTTTATGCTTTTTAAACCAGAATTTTACCTCAAAGCTTATCGTCTGTAATGTTTGCATGCTTGCACAGTCGGTGCAAGCAGGCAAACCCATTTGCACTCAAACCCCTCAGAGGCACAATACTTTTTAGTCATGAACTCCTTATTCTTAACGGTATACTTCTTTTAGCCAAAAACAAAGATAATAGGAGGTGAATTCTTTAAAGAAAAACTCGTATTAGTGCATTCAGATATAAAAAGGTTGATTCGATGGTTCGCCAAATGCTCTTAGGGCAAGTCTTTGGCCAACATGTCGATCATGTCATATAGTTATGCGCTCACGAAACCCATACACTTTGTGTCGCAGTGTTATACATGGTGATGCAGTCGTGTCTATTTTCAGATGTTGTTGTTTCGTGTTATGTATATGCTCCCGTCCTAGTTTAAGTTAGGGAATAAACATGCGGACGGAATACGTGGCTTACAGAACGCGCCGCTGTTAGGGATTGTGAATAAATTCAGTCACACTTCGTTTCACTGTCGTGACAAGAACGGTATTTTATTTAGGCGTTCCTGCTACCTACTGAAAGGGAGGGCAGCCACACAAGCTGCCAATGGAATCCGTTCAGTGACGTGGTTCGAAGTAACAGCGCTCTATAATCGCTGCTTCGTCCCCGCTGGTTGTCAGATCGCTTGCGATTGCTCCGAAACCAAACAGGAGCCTTCGTATGCTGCTTCTTTATTGCTGCGGCGCAAGAAAGCAAACCTTCATAACTTGAGAGCTGAACATAAACTTCTCTAATAATAGAATATTCAAACATCGAGCCTAACATCCACAATATCTTGCGGAAGTACTGTGTCATTTTACAGATTAGTGAACCAATGTTCCCCTACGAAAAATATAGCAGCGTAGAGGACACTTTAGTGCATGCCAGTGTTTGTGCCTTGCAGCAGCTATTCACATGCGCTTGCTCCCACCCAAAATGCAAGATCTGTAAACGCCTGCAGACAAACTCCTTCGTTAACAGTGCAGCTCGCAAATGCGTTCACGTGAATTCAAGTTTCGCGAGCACTTCCCGGTGCATTGCGTACACGCCAGAATGTTCATTTTGCTAGAAACCGTGCAGTATAGAAACGGGTCAACCTATAAGCTACGGCCTCACTCGGTACAGGATTCACAGCGCACTCCCCTACAACATCATTTAACTGCCCAGGTTGCAGTGGAGTGCTGCTGCTGGTGTAGTTTTCCTGTGTGTGTATAGGTGTGTGTGTGCGGGTGCATGTGTGCAGGTGTCTTTTATGCTACACCATTGTGTCCTGTACCTTGATGTTTATTTTTATGTCTAGTGTTTATATGTATTTGTCCTTTGCTCTATATTTTAACTAGTTTTTGTCACTTATACGTTGTATATATATTCCTTCCTAATCTTGCCTATGTGTCATATATGATTCGTGTATGCGCTCTGCCCTATCCCCCTATTCCTATGTACTCTTCACTCACTATCCCACCTCCCCTACACCAGCAGGCGCCCGGTGTCCCCCCTCTAGGCGAGACAATTTACGCCTGCTGGCAGACCTTCGTTTCTTTCTATAGTACAATAAATACATACATACATAACATGTCCAGGCGCGCCATTAGACTTCTTGTGCTTTGATTCCGACGCGAACAGAACAGTGAGGATCGGCTTTGTTGAACTAACCGGCACTTCCTCTGTGTCAGATAGTGATGATCATCATCATGCTTACCAATAACAACAACGACGACAACAACACCATATTTATGTCCCCCACTGGATGGCGGCGCATCACACACACTTCCAAACACTCCTAGCTTGCGTTGTAGGAAATAGATTAGAAGCAACGGGTATGTTGAGAATATCTCTGAATTATTTATTCTTTGTCTCTCTTTGAGTCTTCAGAGAGCTTTTTCAACTCCCCGCCACGGCATCCTGTTATTTCCCTGTTCATTTTCTCCCAAACAAATTAGCTTGCCGACATCTCCTTTTCTCATGTACGGCGTTGCCCTAGGGCTGCTGTACCATGCAGCTTAAAAGCTGAGCGGCCAAAGGGCGAGTTTACGATTCTTTTCGTTACCCCGGTCACGTCGAGCAGTGCCGACCTCGCAGACTATGACCAGAGGCAGAGAAACAGACTTCCTGATTTGCTCCAACATTCTCCTTTCTGCTCCGATCGCCGGTGCCATTCCTGTTAGCGTTGCACCTCGGCTGCTCTTCATCTTGCCTTTGGCAGAGTTCCTAAGCTTCGGCCTTGTTTTATAGAGTTGCAGTTACATAGTTGTGAAGTCGTGCAGGCATGCGTTGGTAACGTACGCTGCGTGATCAGGGGAGGCTGTTCTGGTTTTTTTTAATTATTCAGTACATGCAGCCTATGTTGTTCAATCTCGAAATGAAGCCGATCTTGTTTGCAAGCCAGATTTCGGAAGGTGAGCGCAACAAAGGACAGCGAGAACCACAAGCGAAGATTTCTCTATATACATGTGTATTTTACATTATCAATCCTTTAAAATGGAATCATATTGGAGTGTCTTAGAAGCAGAAATATGTATGCTGGAAATGTCAAATCTACAAACCGGCCATTTTGTTCTGGGTGTTGATACCACACCTTAGCCATTTGTATTTCGTTGGGGTTGTGCTTTCAAAAACCCCACTAACATGTTAGAGGTCCTTAGGGCGGAATCCTTAAATTGGTTCTTTTGCATTAGTATGTGCAATATCAGTCATACAAAAAAGGTACAATAGTGGACGTAACATGTATTTATCACTCCTCAAGAACCCCTCCATTACCCCAAAATCTGTATTCACCGCATATGGTTGGTTAGGGCAGAACCCTGAAATTGCGTTAAAGACATTTGTATAGATTACATATTAAAAAAAACATTTCAATGGCGTAAGGGGTCGCCGAGATAATAGGGGATTTGCCAAAACACAATTCAGCCTCGTTTACTTCTTGCGGAATTCGAACCAAATTGATTTTCCGCAGCACGTCCTGCAGATTTTGGCTAAGCCTTCATAATGTGGTACGTCGTTAGCGGAGCGAATTTGCCTAAATTATTGATCATTTCAATTGCTTTGCTTTCTGTTTACTGCCTTCATTAAAACATCCGTGTGTCGAAATTTTGTCGCACGTTAAAGATCATTAAGTGGGTCAACATTACAGCGGGGCCCTCCACTATGGCTCCTCTCAGAGGCAAGGCGTAGCTTTCACGCTTTCTCCCGTTTTTGAAAAACAAAACGTTACTTTTTTTCTTTTTGCATCGTTGGGTACATTATCTGCCATCTCTCATATAACGTCGCCGAAGACGCTTTATTTTCAACCTTTTGAGTCAAACATAATGCTTTCGTACAAAGCACCATGAACGCATGAAATTGATGGCGCTGACATTTTTCATGGCGGCTGTCAATGGCGTCCGAGCTAAAGAAGACCAGCTTCCGAATCTTAAGGCGGCACCCGGTGATAATACTTTAATTACAAGACAGCCTTTAATTACAACACAAACAGCTCGGTTGGCCTAAAATTGCCTTGCTTCGTTCTTGGCCCACGATATTTTTTTCCACGCGGTCTCATTTATCTTCCAGTGTAGTTCCGCTCTATACCTTCTCGGGTGCCGCCAAGCACACTTTCTGGTAACGTTGTCAGTAGGATGACGCACCCCAGGAGCGTGACCAGACCACCTGTTTCCGCTGTTCTATACCGCATCCAACCGATTCGTGCGTTCGGCGTGCGGGTCGTGTCAAGCGGCAGAAGCTAAAAGCAGAAAGGGTTTTTGTAACAAGCGAAGTCGATGCTATCACGGCCATGTTTCGGGAGTTAAGAGAACTCCACAGAGATAATTTTTTTTTCTGACCATAAACGAGTCGCCACCCCATTGCGCCTACCTTACGATGGTCTTGCTTCCTTATATGCGCTATGAAGGTAACGCAGGCACGCTTAGCGAAGGAGAACAGTGGTGTTCACAGTGGAGAAGAAATAACTAAGGCAGAAAAGCCAAATTCGAAACATTGAAAGCTCATCTTCGAGGGGGCTTAAGTTATTATTTTTAAGCTGAATCGTAATATCAGATAACTCTTGAAGTTGTGCCTTAAATGTTAAGAATATTGTGGTTATCTGCCACTAGAGCAAGGATGAATGTAAAAATGTTTTTCGTATGCGTATGCACCAAAGGGAAGTTTACAACCTCCTTTTGGTGCATACGAAAAACATTTTTCCGGATTAATCCGGAGCCCTCCACTACGGCGGCATCATCGCCTGAGCAGCGTCGGCGCGTTAAACCCCACAATCAATCAAACCACAATCGAAGAAAAAGAAAGTTTACAATATGGATAAACTGAAGTCAGGAATTCAGCACTGAAAGTCTTGTCCCAACATTCCCTTAGGCTTGGATTGAAATCTTTCCAATTTGAATAACAAGAACACAAAGGATTCGCAGGCAGCTTTATCATGACATTTGCTTCATTCCTCTAAAACCGCATGTATTTCAAGAGTCCCCCCCCTTTAATCAAAATGTAATGAATCACTATCCTCATCCTCACCACCACCACCACCACCACCATCATCATCATAACCATGAGCCTGTTTTTGCGCACTTCAGGACCACGACCTCTCCCATTTTCCTCCAGCCGTTTCTCTGTTGCGACGCCCGGGTGTGTTCAGTGCCTCCGAATTCTTTAAAGACGATATTCTTTCTTGGGCTACTTAAATCTTAAACGACTGTCTGTCTGTCTGTCTGTCTGTCTGTCTGTCTGTCTGTCTGTCTGTCTGTCTGTCTGTCTGTCTGTCTGTCTGTCTGTCTGTCTGTCTGTCTGTCTGTCCGTTCGTCTCTCGATTCAGCCTACCGGCCAAAAGTTAAAAGAATATTGGAACGACAGTTTTATATAGGCAAAACTTTTCGAGACCACTCAGTCTGGAAACATACTTCATACTTGTCACCGTTGTTGAGCAAAAACAAAGCATTAGGCATATTTGAGCAAAACACAAATGGACCATTGTTACTAGCAGTTTTGTTTTAATTCAAAATAAATGTTCGGATGCCACACAACAATTCGGATGCAATTTAATTTAAAATTTGTTTTAATTCAAAAATTCGGATACCACGCAACATTGGATTGGTTCACAACTAGCGATACAACTTTTAAGGGGCAGAAACACGTTAAGAACAAGCAGCGGCACGTGGGACGTGGGTGCCGTGGTCTCGTTTTGAGCCTTTTGAACGCGCCTGAGCAGAGACAAGTTCCAGTTTTCACCACATGATTTACGATGGAGCTCAGCGTCGCTTATCGCTGAGGCATCGTGGAGTCGAAAGCGAGAAAGTGGGAACAAAAAATGTATGAAAGAAACACTATTGGCAAAAGAGCCCACCGAGCGGAAAAAATCGAGGAAGACTCAGCACTATCGCCAGTTATACATGCGTGGGAATTCTGGTAGTTTTACGGGCTGGGGCTTGACCGTATTACGACCAAGATCGGCCCTCTCAAAACAAGAGCGGCCAGCCGCTCTTGTTTTAGAGCTCAGAAATCTTTCTATTTTTTGTTCTGACACACCAAACGCGAACACAAAAGGAAAATAAAGTTCTTTATATGGTCTCCCTCCCGGCCTTTTGTTATATATGCATAATGCGGAAAGATAACGCCGTACTCCAGCGGCTGAAAAAGCGCCTGTGTCTATGAAAAGTCAGAGGAATGTGTCTTCTGCGCATTTTATTCAGCAGTAAGTCCGGCTCGTAAAAAGGACAAATGGACCCATTCCCGTGCCAAGACGGCCCTTCATCATATTCATCTGTAGCCTTTGACGACGATATCCCGACGAGCGCCGGTTGGTCGTCAGCTTGTGTCACCTATGCCTTAAAATATGTCTCTCTATGACCATTCTACCTCCACACTTCCCTGATTTCTTGACGTAATAAGTTTAGTTTTTTTCTAATAAGTTCTTTTTTTCCCCTCTGGCGTTGTGGTACTTCCAGTTTGCCTCACGTGTCTCATTTTAAGATGTCGCATTTTTCAGATACCATGCAAGTAGCAATTCAAGTATTGGTGTTATTTGTTTTTATGGCTGTTAACTTATTCGTTTAGGAGAAACAACATGTGCCCTACGCTTCAGCTATACACGCGTATATCCCGGTATTGTACGCAATCGGGAAGAATTTCGTTAAGAGAGTATTTACAACGAAGGACATTTCATGGACGCAACGCCAAGCTGTAAATGCTTTCGCATTGTTACATAGCGGAAATTGATCTTTCGTCAAAACGTCGAGTGCTTTTGCTAACGCTAAGAAAAGTGGTCCTGTACTAGCTTGAATTGCCGCATATGTAAGACGAAAGGCGACACTAGAGGGAGCGGGTAGATGGACGGGTGGCGCCGTCTCTCGGAGCGCCGCTCCTTACTGGAATGGTCCAGCGCATTGGAATGCGCATGCTGCTGTTGGTTTTTGTCGAGTTTGCCTCTTTGCCTTTGATGTTCAGGTCTTATTCTGAGCTGGGACTACATACGAGTAAACAAAGTTTAGTCAGACGTGTTGTGTTGCTGGCTGAACTAACGGCTACGGAAACTCGTCAAGCCTTTGTAAGCCGGTTCATTTCTATCGGTTTTGATCACAACTTTCCGCACCAGAATGAATGACGCGGCAAATCGGTACAGTTGATTCGAAAACCAAGAGACGTGAGCACGAGTTTCATTACTCTGTGGTCGTGAATGCACTGTGGCAGTAGAGGTTTTTTTTGTGTGTGTGTGTCGGGAAGCTTTCTGTCTTCTGTTTCCCAGTGGTGACGGCACGTGAACCAGGGAGCAAACGCCCCACTCCCGCGTCTGTCTCTGGCGTTTTGTCGGCAATCGCAGGAATTCAATAGCCTAAGCTACAACCGCACTAATTATGCCACTTTGTACAAGAAAAGGGTGGCATCGATAGACTGCCAAATGTGTCAAAGAAAGCAACAGCAGTGCGCAAACGATCGTCAACCTGTACTTCTTAATAGCGTAAACATTCTTTGCCGGGTTCCTCAATGCAAACTGTGCACCCTTTTTAACCTATTTAATTTTTATAACAGTGTAAATGTAAGCGTCGCAGACTGCTTGAATCAGCCGTCCATGCAAACTCCGCAGGTACATTTAGCCTTAAAGGAGCCATGAAGACAAAATACAAGTTGGGTTTATTAAAAAGACTGCTTAGTCTCGATAACAATGATACCAATATCATCGCAATCTTCGAACAAATAATGGAGATATGAAAGAAAACGTGTGAAGGAGTCGCGACCACTCAGCCAATTTCCCGCAACTTTTCTATGACGCCACGGAACCTTGTTTGTGTGATTGGCGGCTGCCTAACTGACCTGTCGCGACGACACATGACTGGACGTCTGTAATGGGGCCTCTAGTTCCATTTGACCGCATCACTTGAATGCTAACGTGCATAACGCACTGAAAATTATGTTTTATTTTTGGCCCGTATGACGTCATTCTTGCTCATAACACGTCACTGTGGCGCAAAATTGGAAAGTTTTTAAATACTTCTTGCTTTTTTTCGTTAAAAAACATCTTTTGTAGCTGTAATGGAGCTGAGTGAGATACTGAATCCTAGTTCTTTCAAATTAAACGAAGTTGTATTTTCTCTTCATAGCTTCTTTAACGATATCCCTCAATGCGCTAAACTGCATGTAGACAATAATACGACATGCAAAAATTGCTTCGTGCTGTGCAAAAGTTGTACAGAGGAGGGAAATTCCAACATAACTGGCGCATTGGACGTCGTCTGCCAGACTGCGGTATGCTCTTACTGAATATGCACGTAGCCTGCCTGTGGCACCCGCGCAAACCGTACACGAGATGTGCCTCGTAAACGCTGCCTTTTTTCCAACACTTTCCAATCTGAAGAACCCCTTGCAAATATTTCTGCTTTGGAAGCTACACCGTAGAACAAGAGGCTGAAACCCGCCGGCCGCCACCGGCGGCGCCGCTCCGCATTCCACTGACGAGCGTTTTGCCACAGGCGGCGCTGTGTGCCGAAGCGACGGCGATGCCCTACAACGGGCGCCGTGTCCTTGTATTGCTGTCCATTCCATGTAACACCTCCTCTCCTCAGTCTAGCCCCGCTTACGCTCCCCCCATTATAACCATGACGGAGGGGTGCTCACTTTAGTTTGCCCATATTCCCGCCTCTCGCGCGCCATCGGTTGCTTCGGTTTGTTTGGTTCGTCCGCCCATATGTCCATTTCTATTGATGTCTTCCTTCTTTCCAGGCACGAGAGGAGAGGAGTTTAGTGCCTCTCGTCGCCTCTCTTTTTATCTTTCTTCTTTCAAACCACCCGGGCTCAGCCTCCCTCTCCCCCTCCCCTCCTCCGTTACAGCGCCGAAGCTACTCGTTGGCAGCGAAGGAGCCAGATCAGTATGGTTTACTAACCATGAACGGAGACCGAAGGTACTTATAAGGGAGGAAACGCAAGCAAAAGAAGCCGAAGAAATTCCAACGTTGCACTCGCGCAGCGGTTTATGTGCAAATGTTCGCTGGAATACATACGTAATGCAGGAAACCCACTGACAGGAAAAACGAAATGAAAAAAAAAAAGAAAACAGGTCGTTAAAAGTAAGGAGGAAAAATCTCCAAACTCTAACTGTCAGAAACAGGCACATAGAGTAAAATTTGAAAACTAAAAACAAAAATCAGTCACTGTAACGTCTCGCTCGAATGAAGCTCGCGAACATGAAGGAACTATTGCGATCACTTGTATGAAGAGAAATGGAAAACTCAGAATAGTAAGAAGAAACAGCTGAATTTTTTTTTTTCTGACGCTTGTTGAGTTTTGACGTGTTTTTTTTTTCTGACAGAGCAGATGAGGAGTACGAAAATGGAATAAAAAGGACGCTTTACCAACCTCGAGGAAGATAGGTTGGAATTACTTGAATGTAAACCAACCCCGAAAGCAGAGGCCACAAATAAAAATGAGGTAAAGCTTTTTTTGACAATAAAAAAATATAACAGAAAATGACTACCGAACCTGGACAGGTGTTTGCAGCACTTTACAGGTCCCGCTTTATTAGGAAGTAAAACGTGGAGTAGGGTGCAGCGGGACGGTACGGATCAGCTGTGCTCGAGATGGTAACGGCACCGGCAGGAGTTCGTTTGTTTGGATGGGTGAGGGGAGATCAAGGAAAGTAGTTAAACACAAAAATTAGAAAGGGTTCCGACTAGTTGGTACGCCCCACCGCTACACAGCGTACAAACCGACGACAGACAAAAAAAAAGACAGCACTTGTGTGTGCGTCTTTTCTTTGTTGTCGGTTTGTGAGCTGTGTAGCGGTACAGTTAAACACCCTGATTGAAAAAATAAATGACACGGCAAGGGGAAGATACATCACTCAAAAACATTTCTGTTGTACTAAACTCTACTTTCTCTTCAAGGAGAAATGCGCGTTATGTCATTCTTGTTGCATGCGGGGGGGGGGGGGGGGGGGAGCAAACGGAATATTGTCGATAAATATTTGTGCGATGAAGTCACATTTTTTCGCATTACGTTTCGCGGGGGGTCCTTCTGAAGAAATTCGGGGAATAAAAACGAGATGGCAATAAAGAGAAAAGGCATATTCTGCTATCTTGTTGTCTGCTACCAAGAGCAACCCGACAGCTTCAATTTCTTTTCTTTTTTTAATGGTAGTGGGCAATTTAACGCGCAGATGCTGCACCAGGGGCATGAGGCACGCCCAAGTCGATGGCTACAGAATAGTTTAGTCCAACTGGGGATTTTATGCGTCCACCGAAATTTCGACACGCGGCGTTTTGTTTTTCGCCTCCGCCTAGGAAACGGTCGCCACATCCAGGATTCAATCCGTGTCCTTGGGATCAGCAGCACATCTTACCACTGGGCCACAGGGCGGGAACGCTACTTTAGTTCTAACGGTAAAAGTTGGCCTTTTAACAGAGAAGCTTTCACTACTCTATTTGCACACATTGCATCTGTTAGCAAAATTTCACAGAGCATTTTTTTTTCTTCAGAGCTAGTACTTTGTGTTGCCGTTATTACGGGCCCATGGAGTTACTTTCTGTCCGGTATTTTTCCGGTCAAGACCCAAGCACCATAAAGCGCCGCCTGAGTGACGTTTTGTACGGCGTTTTTCCAGTGTAAACATTCGCCAATCACCGGTCGCCTCTTTATGTGTGTGCGCGCGTGTGTGTGTGTGTGGCATCATTGAAAGAAAAAAAAAGGGAAATGACCAAGCCGATAACTCGGACCCCCCTCGGGCTGAGGGCACACCGATCAAGCCTGAGTATGGGGGTTATATACTGAATCTCTGCTCCACTCGAGTCCCTGAAAGCGATAATTGCAAGTAAGAGTATTGGGGTATCCTCCTCTTTGTCGAGTCGAGGTAACACATAATAACACATAATACTCATAATACGGCCATACAAGTAGTTTATAGACAGAAAGGAAGGTAGAAGGGAAGAAGAAGAAATATGGTGGATTATAAGCCGCGCAGCACTGGCAGCACTGGCAGCATCATAGCCTGTCCGAGAGTTCCATGTACTTTAAACAGTTCATCAGGGCATGGAACTTCTTTTCTCGAATTGAAGGGCAACAGTCCGAAAACAACAAGTTCAGAGAGATGAATGACGACAGTCGGAATTTCCAGTATGACGCTCTAAGCTGGGTTTGAGCCTGAGAATGCTGCGGACATATTTAGAGAGTATGCGCGAGTGTCTATTGCGGGACAGTGTTTCTGAAAAGACGGGTGTATTAGCGATGACAAGCCTGTGTCTTACTTTTTCGCTGTGGTGACAGCCTACTTGCAGACGAAGGAGGGCAGCGCGGTCGGCTTGGGTCAGTCCTCTCGAAGGGAGTGGGTGAGGCGGCAGTGCGGATGCAACTCCGCGGTCAGGGTGTACGGCTTGGAGCTCCCTTCGGATAAGGAACCCCGTGACTTCCAAGGGCCTGAGCGCCTACCGCATCGATGTGGCTGGGTAATGCGCTCCATTTTCCAGGCGACCAACCTCTTCATTTTCATTGGTTACTACGTGAGCTGGGAGTCACTGCAGGTGGATGATAACACATTTGGCGCTGAGGCTGTACATCTTGCAGGCAACACATTGTACAGCGATCCAGCTACGGTGGGTAAGTCAGCGGTGGAAATCTGTGGTGAAGAAAGCCGCGGTGAAGAAGTCAGATGGGAAATTAAATTGTACTGGGGCTCGTTGCCTTTCCCGGCGTAAAGGCCGACATATTCGATGGTTAAATTCTATCCCAACAGATCTGGTGCTGTCTTTATTTCAGCGGAGGGGCAGTCGGCGGGCTGAGGAGTGGTCATGGCATGCCACGCAAGTCCCGAGAGAAGCCGCTTATTGAGGTAGCATGTAAAAATCCGCCTCACACAGAAGCGTTATCACCGCAAAGGCGCATTACCAGTAGTCGTCTTCAGTAGATTGTGGCTCTATAGAAGGTACAAAAACGAACTAAGCTAACAAAATCAGTTGCTTTTGTCAGGCTTTTGGCATGCTTATTCCTCGTTACTTTATATTTATTCATATTTACTTTTAGCCCCACAGCCGTGCTCTCTGATTGTAGTTCCTCAAGCATTGTTTCCCGGTGTTCGGAAGTCTCCCTAAGTAATACTATGTCGTCCGCAAACTTAAAATGGCTCAAGTATTCCCGGTACATTCTTAATCCTATGTTTTCCCAGTCAATCCTTCTAACTATTCCCTCCAGGCATGCTGTGAATAGTTTTATGTATAGGTCTCCTCTATTCCACGTTTTTTTAGTGCTTCTAAAACGGCGGCGGTGAGTACGGAATCAAACGCTTTCTCGTTTATCTATATATACCACGTAAACACGTTCAATGTACTCTGCGAATTTTTCGCTCACTTGGTTGACGACATGAATGGGATCCATGGTTGAGTACCCTTTCCTAAACCCAGCCTCCTGTCTGGGTTTTTGAGAATCCTGGCTGTCACCTATGCGTCTAACAATAACTTTCGTAAACAGCTTGTAAAAAACTGAGAGTAAACTGATGTGTCTGTAATTTTTGAGGTCCGTGGTATCTCTCTTCTTATTATTCAGAATAATGTCGGCATTTTTCCAGGCTATCAGCACTTTCCGCTCTTTAAAAAATTCATAAATTAGCCCAGTACAACAATCCTTTGTAGTACTACATCTCCTCCCTGCTTCAAAATGTCCACGGTTACACCGTCGTCACCTGCAGCTTTTCCTATTTTTATACCTTTGAGAGCCTTTCCTACTTCCTCTTTAGTTACTAGTGGGACACCTCAAGTTGAGCTTGTACGCTCAGTAGATTCCCCTGGTTTTATGTCGCTGTCATACGGCCTGGTGTAGAATGGTTTTGCTAGAATCGTTCAGCCTGGTGTAGAATCGTTCTCAGTCGGCTGGTTTGAGGAGAAATGTCGGTGGTCCTTAGGTATGGATAGCTTGGCCCCATTTACATTCATCCGTTGCGTGTAATATTATCGGGCTCTAAGGTTATTCATGCCCCTCCTGTTTTCAGTGATAATAAGTTGCATTGTGCACTGCAGCCTGCAGCCTCAGCACACAGTGCCACTCTTGGAATTCCCGGCGCGCAAGCAGTTTATTAAGGCGTACATTGCCGCTTCATCACGACGCACTGCCATTGTCAATTATGTCCACGTGGTAAACGATATTGCTGAAAAATTCCAAGAATTGTCTGCTATGGCGCATTCTAACGTAGCTTCCTTATAATTACAGTTTTTTAATAGCCAGATTTGGCTTTTAGTAGCTGAATCGGGATACTTTTGGTCGTTGTTAGTTCGATTTTTTCTTCAGAAGAAGAAGAAATAAAGTTTATTTCATGTTCTTTACAAGGCATGACAACATCTCACTTCGCGTTGTTTTAAAGCTAAGCCTTCTACGTCTCCCTGATGGCTTTTATGTCACTCCAGAAAGCACTGCAGGAAAGCCAATTTTACACAACGGGTTTGGGAAAACGATGATGATGATAAGCGGACGCATATCAACCGCCTCAAGAAAAAAAAAACGCCTCCCGTGGTTGAAATTGCACGTGAGTCCCTCGAGTGAGTCCCTCGAGTGAGCCCACGTCTACCCGATTGGACCAGGTCGAACCAGCTTGGGCTTTGGACTTTGACTCAGGTATAATGGGATAATGATTCGTTTTTAACCATCTTTCTTTTAATAAAGGGGCCTTGATTTTTTAGGTTATGGTCCTGTTCTTGTTGTTAATTCGTATTAAAATATTATAGGGATAAATCTCGTATCTTCATCAATTGCGCCTCAGGCAGAAACAGTGCATTACATGTTTAGTGCTTTCTTAATATTTATGTGTTTCTGTTTTTTGGTTTTCTTGTTCTAACTGCACGAAGGCGACGAATAAGACATTAGTTCTGGTTTTGTTATTTTGTTTTTATTTCTTTTACTTTGTTTAAAAATTCCTGGGACGAATAGTGTATATTTACCCTATTGTAACTATGAAAAATGTTACTTGGCCAATTAGGCACATTTTTGCCGATGCAAGGCGTCAGACAATTGGTGATTACTTACAGTGGTTTTGGGGTGCCGTGTCTTTTAGGATTTTTGTATTCATCGCGTGAAAGAGGTTGACAAGATAGACGTTTTTCATGTCACTGGTTGTTTTAGTTTTAGTTTTTATGTTTGTTGTGATTTAATTAACTTCGACAAAAAATGATTTACACTATTACAACGAACAACCAGTTATACCGTCTTGTGCAGGTAGAAGGCATTAAATTATTGGTGCTGGGTTACTCGGCAAAGAATTGTTATATACGCATTAATAACCACATTGGCTAACCCACTTTGGTTCCCTTTGCACCATTTCTTGTCATTTTTTTACCTTTTGTTTACAGCTGAAACCCATTACGGGGACAATTTTGTGAAGTTCTGTAGCAACGTAGCACCCCGACATAAGAGCGACGCTCATCTTTCATTGCCGAGAAGCTGTTGCACTGGCTGTGACGACGGTGCATGTATATCCGGGAAGTGGGTGTAATTGTCGACGTCTGGGGGCGAAGGCTGCGTCGTCTGCTATCGCTTCTTCCGCGACAGCGTTAATGTTGTAGCATAGGCTTTACGGACACGTTAAAGCAATTTTATCGCAGATTTCCGCCACGAACTTGGCTTGACACAGGCGGCTGCAGCACCGGACACGGTATTTCGTGCATGTGGGCAGGTGAATGGCGGGTATGCATCGTTTACGACTCATGAAGAACTTTGAGCACTTCGGGAAATGCAACGTGGGAGCTGAAACAATAAGATTATCAGTACTATTTATTTTCTTCCAGTGTAATATTGGCCGTGTTTTACACGGCTCCGACAGGAGCGCATCACAGCAAGCTAGCGTGGAGGCGAGATAACGCGTCCAAGCCTGCTGACGCTGTGACTTCGCTGTGACAAACGACTGCAGCGTGCCGTTTACATGACGTCGATGTGAACAAAATGTGTTCGGAGCCATGTAAAGGTGACAAATATCTGCCATTTCTTTCTAGTCCTTCTCTCGCATAGCTTTATTTAGGAGTGGTAAGCTACTGACTATGGGCAACATCGCTGTCACTTTTTGAGGGGTATTTTTGAGGGTAAAAAAAAACTGGTTTTAATTGGTTGGTGTGGAAGAGTGTTTTGTTTCTTTTATCTGCCCCCTTGCTTGCGCTTTTTATCAACCGCTGGCGAATACCCGTTGTCACAAATTGGCTACAAGTGTTGCAAACATTCCTGAAATATATCGTGGGTGGCTTTTTTTGAGAGCGCTCTCTGTCACCACACTATGGTACCACTTTTATTCTTGACTTGCTCTAGGCATCTGTGCTGTCATGTGTACGACCGGGGTACTGTCACTGCTCGGGTAAGAAAATAAAACCCCAGCTCCCCGCATGTTTCCTTCCTGCTGCACTACTTTAATTTGTACGCGGCGACGGCACAATTTCGCTCTACTCCGGAGTTTTGTGTTTGCGCAAACAGCCTGACTAACTTCGCCCCCCTTATCGATTATAAACCAAGTGTGGAGGACATTGTTATCAACTATCAAGACAAAGTGAATCAATAATAAACCGTAGACAACACAAGCTGTTTAGCCATGGCTAATGGAAACATGCGCGCCGTTCACATTCCCAATTCACGTTCGCTATTCGTGTTCGCATTTGTATTCATTGCAGTACATTTACGTGATATTTACGCAGTTAATCGAACAATCGTGCTCATACGCCCAGTTATGGCATAAGAATTCTGCCGGTGAAAGAATATACTGTTTCATATACCCCTTCGCAGTATATGAAGCGTATACTGCTTCATATACATATACTCCTTCGCAGTATACTAATGAGACATGTACTGCTTCGCAGTAGAAAGTTGTTTTGATTTGCTATTTTTCTTGAATTTTACAGTTCTGATAACGTGCTTCGTAGCAGTTTTATCGTGCTCTTAGCACCTTTGAATAGTGTTAATCGACGAGGAACTGTAATATACATGACACACACTGTCCAGCGGGAGAAATGTGTTTGCGCCAATTGGGCGTGAGAAAACGGAAATGCTAGCAGCTAAATACCTTGTTTCGATCTTTAGTATCGCTAACGTTTCAAAGCTTTTAACATGGTTTTACAAATTGCACATTCACCTTCACGGCATTTCTTACAAATTAGCAGGGCAAATATCTCAGAACTTGTTTATAACGACTCAAAGCACCGATTCAAAATATTTGTTTGATCTTATATCGCATGATGACTTTGCCAGAAAGAGAAACAGCCATCGAATTGGCCCACCCCACAGCAGTGGTCTTTTCAAATTGCAGCAACTATACTTCAGCGCAGGGACTTTTAAAATGTATAACGTGTATAAAAAAAGGAAGTATTTAAGGACACAAAGTATAGTTTGTAGGATTTACGGGTTGGTACAAGTGGCAAGTGGGCGCATAACGCTAGACAACTACGGATTTTGACAGACCCATTACCTAACGGTTAGTGAGAACGTTTAATGCGAAGAAAGTACATTCTCTGCGCTTTGTTTTATTTGATATCCCGCAATGTTGTGTTCATACGCAGCGCAAGAAGGGAAGAATTCATCCTGTTTACGCGTGCAGACAGCCAGAGAAAAAGAAGGCGAAATCATCCACACTCCCTTAACTTTTGTGCACCATTATTTAGTTTCAAAATGGCACCGGATGACAGTACACAAAGATAGTCTGGCCTCAAAGATTCGTTTCCTGGAATTTTTCCCCTGGTGAATTTTAGGCATCTTTTCCCGACATGAGTTTTCCTGGAGGACGCATTACTGCGCTTGCAGATTTCACATTCTCCAAGCGCTGTCTTTCAGTGCTTGCGCCACAGAATGCAGGGTAAAACTGGGAAGATTAGTTAGAATTGCAGGGGAAGAAGCAAGGAACTAAATTGCGCCGTCAACTGGATGAGGCGAAAGGAGTGAGAAAAGCGGACAAAACATAAACGAAGATACAGCTGGAGGAATTCACTGTCGTCTTGACGACGAAGAAAAACTGCCTAGTTGGACGAAACATTCCCTCTTTCCTCCACTTCCGACACCGTATGGGCAGTGCTTGCCGTTAGAGCTGTATTTTGTTCTGGCACTTTCCCTGCAGACGTGCCTTACATCTTCTTTCCTTTTCTGTACTTGTGAATTCTGAAAGTAGGTTGCCACTTTCACTTAGCTTTCTCATTTTTATCCTTAGCAGTAGTTTACAAGTTTAGCCGACGGCCGGTTTAAATTAAGGTTTGCACTCAATCACTCGGAACTAGATTTCAATTCCTTGCTTCCCTCTTGTTCTCTCTTTTGGCTCGTTAATATTCTTCCTGGAAGAGATTATACATTACTGCCTGGCTATGCTGCTACGTGGAGCCCTTATGATGAAAGCAAGCAATTGCGGTACGATGTAAAGATCTAAATAAGAGCAGCGCCGGAGAAACTCATTTCCTTGCTGTCGTCATCCGAAGCAGTCCTCCGGGTATGCGGAAGCATGCTCCACGCAACAAGAACATGCGGCATTGTGGTTGTTCGTATTTATTGTCGATATAATTGTTCAGGAAGCATCGATGTTGAGTGTTGCTCGGCGTCCCCGAGAGGCCATTATAAGTGAGTAAGAATGTAATCTCACACATAATTCTGTACGAAAAATACAGCGAAACATGTGTACAAACCACGAAAGAAAGAGAGAGATCAAAAATATTTAAAGCGGCTCATGTCTGGGTTGCCGAAAATGAGGTTCTGGTGGGTCTGCAATGCGTTGAGTCGCGTATTCCGCTGGTGTCAGGGCCCCGCACGTGGGCAATGTGCCGGGCGAGGCGAGGCCAAAGGATGGCGTGAAGATCAGGCGGAGCAGCGGACCAGCTTCCCCATGAGTATGGAATGTGGAATGGTAAGTAAAAGGTGTGGATGAACAAAGCAGGGAGATCGCCTGGCGCTATAGGACAAGACCAGTAAGTATGCTTAACGTCGGGATAGGCACCACACACCTGAAACTGGGGTGTGCCATCTCGGATCATTGTATAGTGAAGAATTAGGTCACAAGGCAGGGAGAGAGTCTGTGCCTGGCGGATTTAGGTGCCTTCGTAGCGTGTGAGATCAGAAGTGGGAGGAGGAAAATTGCGGTGGGAACTGCGAAGGTCATTTAGCTGTTGCCTCCGAGCCTTGCGATGGGCGGCGCGTTCTTCTTTAAGGCTGTAGTCCTGGGGAAAGGGTTGAGGGTCACTCGGGTTTCCATTCGCTCGAGCAAGGGCATGAGCCCTTTCATTCCCTACAATTTCCTGGTTTCCGGGGACCCATTCTAGAAAGACGTGCAGGTGACTGTGGGCTGCCATTTAGCATGTCAGCTCGTGATGAATGTGCGCAGGTAAGGAGTTAGTTGCGAATTCTCGGAGGGCTCCTTGGCTATCCGTACGGATGCTAATTTGGTCAGTTGAATGGGTTTGCAGCATGCTAGAATCGACAATAGCTTGAATTTCAGCAGCTGTAGAAGAAGGTAGATTGCAATGTTGACGGATGATCTTTTCACTTGTGCCTACCGCGACAGCAGTGGATATGTTGTCGGTAAACGTAGCGTCTGTGTAATGTGTGTCATCTGATGGGCTGGAAAGATGGAGGACTCTGCTTCGGCGTCTGCTGGAGTCTGAAGACGGGTCCATGTGACGCGGGATGGGCTTGACGGTTACTCTAGGAATTGTCTCCCATGGTGGGTGTTCGTTTGGTACAGGAGATGAGTGAGAAGTCGGAAAGCCTACATAAGCCAGGATGGTGCAGCCTTGGGTTGACGTCGTGAGCCTGTGATGTTGGGCAGCGATGTGTGCGGCTACTTTCTCCTCAAGAGTATTGTGGAGGGACGTTTCGGCAAGGAGCTAGTTTGGGGCGCACACGGGCACACCGAGCTCCATGCGTAGGCATTTCCAAATGGCGATCTCTAATTTATTGTTTTGAATTTTCATGAGTTTAAGGTAGGGAAGGGCGTATAAAACTCTGGAAAAGATTGTTGCTTCTACTATCTTGCGAATCTCGTGCTCTTTCTTTAAGGCCTGTGTTGTGGCTCACGAAGCATGTTATTGATTACATTGATCTGATTGATATTTTGTGGTCCATATTGTGCTCTTCCCAGGTTGTTGCCATATAAAACCGAGGATGCGCATGTGTGGACGTCGGGGGATTGGGTGACCGTTGGCACCCAATCCCCCAGATGAGGGAACGATAGAAGTCTGTTTATTCAAATGATTAAGAATAGCAACGTATTCTGATTTTTCAGGGGAGCATTCCAAGCCCACGGATATTGCATGAGCTTGAATAATATCCAAGCCATCCAGGAAGGTACGCTCCTGAGCACCCAGACTGCCTAGGAAGATCCAAATTGTGATATCGTCGGCATAAATGGCATGGCGGAGATCCGGAACCAAAAATACTTTATAGTGCAGATTTTTTATCGTTCGATTAAACAGAATGGGAGCTAGGATGGAGCCTTGAGGCGTACAACGGTGTATAGAGAAGTGCGCTGAGGGTTGGTTGTCGGGTCCAATGATGCGGGCAGTGTGATTGGATAGAAAGTCTTTGATATAATTGAAAAGGCGTGTGCCAGGCCGAGTTTGTTAAAGGCTTTGGAGGATCGTGTCATGGGCGACGTTATCGAAAGCCTTTTCTAAATCCACACCAACAATACTGCGGAGTTTGGCGGTGCTTGGGATTTCAAACACGCCTTCCTTAATACTGAGTGCTATGTCTTGGGTGCTTACATGTTTTTGGAACCAAACTAGGGTATGTCGGAAGTGGTTTCCGGCCTCTAGATTCCCTTGGAGGCGAGTGAAAACCACCTTTTCCATTAATTTTTTTTTACAGGAGGTCATCGATATAGGGCGGAGGTTCATCGTTGAAGTTGCTGGTTTGCCGGGTTTGGGGATGAGAGTAACGTGGGCCTTTTTCCATTCTGGCGGCTGACTTCCAGAAAGCCACACCCGATTGATATGCTTCAGAAGCTCTTCTAATTTGGAGTCAGGAAGGTTACGGAGCGTTTTATATGTTATGACATTCGGTCTAGGGGGTGTACATTAGTTTAGTTGAATTAGAGACGTCCGGTGTTCCGCCACGGAAAATTCAGTGTTAATTCCGGTAACCGTATCTTCTGGTTGATCAGATACGTACTCGAAAGTGAGTATTCGATTGGTGCATGGTGGGTAGAAAGCTTTGGAAATTCCTTCTATGAGGGCGGGTTGATAGAGGTGCTGTGTCAATAGTAGTTTTCGAAGGGTGTGTCGAGGTTTGCTCCCTGCTACTCAGCGCAGCGCTCATCGACTCCCGTATATTGTATCACCTCCCATATCAAAATCCCACGAAGACATAACTCGAACGCATAAATGTAGTTCGAAGGAAGGCCTTAAAATAAGCACTAGGAGTGCCACAATATTGTCACGAAGACAAGGACGATGCAGTTGTCTTGAATGAGAAACACGTTTATTGGAGCGAACTTGTGCTCCCCTAACAACTCAAAAGAGTACAGACGCGGCGAAGCAGCGGTCAACAAAGTGACTTGCACAGGCGAGTGTCGTCGAATCGAATGCTCCGGCGTCCGCACTGCAGGCTTTTTATCTTTCGGCGCGCGTGGTTCTCGAAACGCCGATTCGCATCGAGAACATAGTAGATCCAAGAAGATTATTCTGGGCTGTTCACGTTAGATCGGAACACGGAGGATCGGAATGCTCTCCCTATCACAACAGATAACACATGCGGCACAGAAAGAAAGAATGGAACACGCGCTTCCCTTGGCGCAGAGATAACACAGACCGGCGCAGCCGGGCGGTAAAAGCAAAACACAAATAAACAAACCCAATGTATGGTTCGCGGCATTAACCCCCCTCCAAGAGTGCATCGACCCGATTCTAACATAAGTGACAGTCCGAAAATAAAAATAAAATTTGTTATCGTCCGTAGAAAGGTTTTAAGTGAACCACGTGGACGACTCCTGGCCGCGTGCGTTGTCGTGATGTGCCGGAGTCATCATCGGGGATCACTTCGTAGGTAAGTTGGCCAACACGTTGTAGAATCTGGGAGGGTCCTAAATACCGTCGCAGGAGCTTCTCACTGAGTCCGCGTCGTCGGATGGGAGTCCAAACCCACACACGATCCCCTGGTTGGTACTCGGCGTCTCGGCGTCGGAGGTTGTAGCGGCCCGCATCCACCAGTGCTGGTCTGTTATACGAACTCAAGCGAGCTGGTGGGCCTCCTCCGCACGTTGAAGATATTCGTGGACGTCGGCGTTGAGGTCGTCGTCTTCTACGTGCGGAAGCATGGCGTCGAGCATCGTAGTCTGCCTTCTACCGTAGACAAGCTCGAACGGCGTCAGCTGCGTCGTCTCCTGGATAGCCATGTTGTACGCAAACGTGACATACGGGAGCACTTCGTCCCAAGTGTTTTGTTCGACGTCAACGTACATTGACAGCATATCTGGGATTGTCTTGTTCAGACGTTCTGTTAGTCCGTTCGTTTGGAGGTGGTACGCCGTCATTTTCGGTGATCCGTGTTGCTGTAGCGTAATACTTCTTGCATCAGCTCCGCAGTAAATGCCGTTCCGCGGTCTGTGATTAGGACTTCCGGGCCTCCATGTCGCAGCACAACTTGGCTTATAAAGAACTTTGCCAATTTTTGTGCAGTCCCCCTCGGAAGAGCGGCGGTCTCTGCGTAGCGCGTCATGTAGTCTGTCGCTACGACAATCCACTTGTTATGTGATCTTGACGTAGGGAACCGGCCTAAAAGGTCCATTCCAATCTGTTGAAATGGTCTCGATGGGACGGCGATCGGATGCAGAAGTCCGGCGGGTCTTGTCGGCGGCGTTTTTCGTCGCTGGCAGTCACGGCAGCTCCGGACGTAGTGGGTGACGTCAGAGGTAAGGCCGGGCCAGTAGTACCTCGCCTTGATTTTTCCAATAGTGCGGGCTGTGCCGAGATGTCCGGAAGGCGGGTCGTCGTGGCACGCTTCCAAAATTTCGTCATGAAGGTCCACGGGGATGACGAGAAGATAATTCGCTCTTGTTCCGGGGCTGAAATTCTTCTTCACGAGGACGGAGTTTCTGAGGCTGAATGCTGGTAAGCTGCGTTTGAAGGTCCTAGGAACGGCAACTTTGCATCCCTCGAGGTACTCGATTATGACGCGTAAGTCAGGATCGGCACGCTGCTGGGCGACTAGGTCGCTCTTCGTCACGATCACGAAGAACGCGCTGTCTTCATCAGAGTCTTGTGGTGGTGGGTCGACGGGGGCGCGGGACAGGCAGTCGGCGTCGGAGTGTTTCCTGCCGAATTTATAAACGCCTGTAATGTCGAACTCCTGCAGGCGCAAGCTCCACCGCCCTAGACGGCCAGAGGGGTCCTTCAAATTGGCGAGCCAACACAGCGCATGGTGGTCTGTAACAACCTTGAATGGCCTTCCATACACGTATGGGCAAAATTTTGAAATCGCCCATGTAATAGCCAGGCACTCTTTCTCAGAGGCAGAATAGTTTTAAATGCAGAGCATTTCTTTAACTCACGATGTCACCCGGCGTTGTCGGCGTTGGCATGCCTCGGCGTCCACAACAGCCGTTCCAGGTGCGCCCTATGCCCCACTCCTCCTCGCCTGCTCTCCGCTGCTCCTCGCGTGTTCTCTTGCGTTCGTCAGCGGTCGCAGTTGATAAGCGCCCTCTCCCCCACTCCTCCTCGCCTGCTCTCCGCTGCTCCTCGCGTGTTCTCTTGCGCTCGTCGGCGGTCGCAGTTGATAAGCGATGGAAAAAAGCCCTTCAACTAGTACCTCGACGCAATCCAGCATCAGCGCCGAAGCACCAGTTCAAGACGTCGTACCATCGTCTTCGTCGACGGAGGCAGAAGACAAGGCGGCGAGGCGGCGGGCTGCCGACGCCGAGCGCAAACGTCGTAAGCGCGCTGCCGACGCCGAACTTCGTGCGCGCGAAACCGCGGTCTGGCGTCAACGTCGTCAAGCGGATCCCGAGCAGCGTGCACGAGAAGCAGCGGCCAGGCGTCAGCGTCGAGAAGCGGACCCTTCGAGTCGAGATCAAGACACAGCTTCGAAACGTCAGCGTCGGGCCGCGGACCCGGCCGTACGGCAACGAGAGGCGGCGGCGAGCAAGCGTCGTCGACTGGAGGCCGCCGCCGTCCCGGAACCCGCCGTCGCGGAAGCCGTCGGGCAACGTCAACGGGACTTTGGGGGTGCCGACGCGCGCTTCAACCCCACTATGCTCTGCATTTACACGTGTCCCTCGCGCGGGGGCATGCGACGGAGGTTTTTTTTTCTCCTCCTTCGACCGACCACGGCTGGCATAGGCGATTATCCTTTCGCAGCCGCTTTGCTTTTGGACAAGGACGGCACCCAAGCCTATATCACTGGCGTCCGTGTGCATTCCTGTTTCGGCATTTTCGTCGAAATGAGCGAGCACGGGCGGGCTTTGCAGGCATTTTTGCAGCTCGCAGAATGCTTTTTCTTGGTCGTTTTCCCAGCTGAAAGGGGTGCTATCTTTCGTCAAGCGCGTGAGTGGCTCTGCAATGCGTGCGAAGTTTGCGACGAAGCGCCGGTAGTACGCGCACAGCCCGAGAAATCTTCGCACGCCCTTCTTGTCTTTCGGCCTTGGGAAGTTCGCAATGGCTGAAGTTTTTGCCGGGTCTGGTAGGACTCCCGCGGCGCCGACGACGAGGCCCAAGAACTTTAGTTCCCCGTATGCGAAACGGCACTTTTCAGGCTTCAGCGTCAACCCCGACGTACGAATGGCCTCGAGTACAGACTCCAACCTTGCAAGGTGTTCGTCGAAAGTCCGGCTGAATACCACTACGTCGTCGAGGTATACGAGGCAGGTGTGCCATTTAAGGCCAGCTAGCACAGTGTCCACGACTCTTTGAAACGTCGCTGGTGCTGTGCACAGCCCAAACGGCATCACCTTGAATTCGTATAGGCCGTCTGGGGTTATAAATGCAGTCTTCTCTCGGTCTCTCTCGTCCACTTCAATTTGCCAGTAGCCGGTCTTCAGGTCCATCGATGAGAAGTACTTCGCGTGGCAGAGGTGGTCGAGGGCGTCGTCGATTCGGGGGAGGGGGTACACGTCCTTTTTCGTGATTTTGTTCAGTCGCCGGTAGTCAACACAAAACCTTAATGTGCCGTCTTTTTTCTTTACGAGTACGACGGGCGCAGCCCAAGGGCTTTTCGAAGGCTGTATAATGTCGTCGCTGAGCATGTCGTCGACTTGAGTCCGGATGGCTTCCCGTTCGTGTGAAGAGACGCGGTACGGTGACTGTCAGGTAGGTCGCGCTCCATCTTCGGTTATTATTCGGTGCTTCGCTAGAGGGGTCTGACGTAGTTTTGCGCTCGACGAAAAACATTCGCTATAGCGACGCAGCAAAGCCAATAATTTGTTCCGTTGTTCTTGCGGTAGCCCCGGATTCACGTCGAAGGGCTGCGGGAGCTTGAAGGTTTCTACGGGTGTGCGTTCAAAGTCGGCGACCGCGATCACGTCACTTGCTTCTTGGGTTTCTTCGAGGAATGCAATTGCCGCGCCCTTGTTTAAATGCTGGTACTCCTCGGTGAAATTAGTAACCAAAATGTGGGATTCGTGTTCCTTGAAGCGCGCAATGCCTCTTGCGACCGACACACCACGGTCGAGAAGCACCCTTTGATGAGTGTCAACGATAGCGTCGACGTCAGGAGCAGCATCTTCACAGTAGACTGCGACCATCAAGCTTGCGCGGGGTGGCAGGGTGACATGATCATCGGCAATCCTTACAGCAGCACGTCGTTCGGGGTTCGGTTCTGGCGTCATATAGTGATTGGGGGAAAAAGTTATTGACTTGGTCTGCAGATCGATTATTGCACCGTTTGTCCATCAAAAAGTCCATTCCAAGAATTACGTCACGGGAGCAGTTAGGCAGAATGACGAACGCCGCAGGGTACGTTGTGCCGTCTATGGTGACGCTCGATGTGCACGTTCCACTTGGCGTCACGAGGTGGCCTCCTGCTGTGCGTATGTGCGGACCGTCCCATGTGGTCATAACTTTCTTCAGTTTAGACGCAAATGGTCCGCTCATTACCGAATAGTCAGCTCCCGTGTTTACGAGGGCGACTACGCCAAAGCCGTCGATGGACACCTTGGCGTCCGATGCAGTCTTCCTCGAGTTCCGGGTTCGTCGGGGCGTCGTATCTCTGCTTGTACGTGTTGACGGTCGGGCACTGTGCATCGTCGTTGTCGTCGTCTTCTCAACGGACGTCTCGGTCAGGTCGGGTACGCGTCGCGCCGTGTAGCTGTCGTCGTGTTCAGAAGTCTAGTCAGGGCTAGGTCGGGTCGTCGGGATGAGAGCATGTCGTGAATTGTCTTCGGCGCGTCCTTGCGTCGTTGGAGGGTTTCCAGTTTTTCGCCGTAGAGCAACTTCACCTCCAGAAGTTGCTGCTTTTAGTTTCCCCCGCGTGGGCTGGGGGACCTTCCACGTGCGAAATCAGCATTGCTACGGCGGTTAGGCGTAGGTATGGGTAGGGCGACGGTGATCGGTGTGAGCGGGCTGGTCCTCGGTTGGTATTGGACAGCTATTCGTCGATCTCAGTAGGGCGCTGGCCGGGTCGGGGCGTGGTGCATCAACGGAGAATCCTCGCAGACCGAGTCTCCTGTACGGGCAGCGACGATAGATGTGATCGGCCTCTCCGCAATGGTAGCACAGCGGACGATGACCTGGCGTTTGCGAAACGTCCTCGGCGTCTGGGTTTGGGCTGTGTACGGCGGTACGGTCGACGGCGGCGACAGTGGGGACGGCGGCGAGAGTGGATGGCGGTACGGTGGAGCTTCTTGTAGACGGGTTGGAGCAGGGCGGGGTCGATGAACAGCCGCGGAGTAGATCATCGACTGTGGCTCGCGGGGTGCCTCGGATGGCATAGAAGTACCCGAAGCGTGTTGAACCTCTTCGCGGATGACGTCAGTCAGGGAAGCCACTTGAGGTTGCGGCGTCGTCGGAAAAAGCTTCCGAAGCTCCTCCCTGACCACTGCTCGGATGGTCTCACGCAGTGTGTCGGAGCTTGTAGCCCCGGCACCGATTGCCTCGGAAACCAGCACGTTGACCGGGCGATCGTACTGCCTCGTTCGAACTTCCAGCGTCTTCTCCATCGCGGCCGCCTCAGACGTGAATTCGGCCACCGTCTTGGGAGGATTGCGGACAAGGCAAGCAAAAAGCTCCTGCTTTACCCCTCGCATGAGAAACCTTAGTTTCTTTTCTTCTGTGATCTCCGGATCTGCACGTCGGAACAACCTCTTCATCTCCTCAACAAAGATCACTACCCCTTCGTTGGGGTGCTGCGTTCGAGTTTCAAGTAAAAGCGGTGCGCGTTCTTTTCTGACCACGGTAGTGAAGGTCTTAGTGAACTCGCTTTTGAACTGAGCCCAGTTTGTCAAGGAGCTCTCGTGGCTCTCGAACCAAGTGCGAGCCGAATCTTCCAAGTAAAAGAAAACGCGCCGGAACGTTTCTGCGTCGTCCCACCTGTTGAATTTCCGGACGCGCTCCAGTTTCTCCAACCATTCTTCTGGATCTTCTGCGGGGGCTCCTCGGAATGATGGCGGTTCCCGTGGCTGTTGCAGAACGACAGGAGGATTGGCTTGGTTGAACATGGTGCTGGTTGCGACGTCTTTCTTCTTCATCTTCTCCGGTAGTAGACCAAACTCGGGTGGTAAATCTTGCGGGCGGAGGCTGGCTCTTGTTGGACTGGCTTGGCGGCTTTCAGAGGTTGTAGTGGGCATGAAGGGTGCTTACGCCGCACCTCCACCAGATGTCACGAAGACAAGGACGATACAGTTGCCTTGAATGAGAAACACGTTTATTGGAGCGAACTTGTGCTCCCCTAACAACTCAAAAGCATACAGAGGTGGCGAAGCAGCGGTCAACAAAGTGACTTGCACAGGCGAGTGTCGTCGAATCGAATGCTCCGGCGTCCGCACTGCAGGCTTTTTATCTTTCGGCGCGCGTGGTTCTCGAAACGTCGATTCGCATCGAGAACATAGTAGATCCAAGAAGATTATTCTGGGCTGTTCACGTTAGATCGGAATGCTCTCCCTATCACAACAGATAACACATGCGGCACAGAAAGAAAGAATGGAACACGCGCTTCCCTTGGCGCAGAGATAACACAGAACGGCGCAGCCGGGCGGTAAAAGCAAAACACAAATAAACAAACCCAATGTATGGTTCGCGGCATTATACATCGACGCAAGCGCTCCAGGCCACCGGAGTCACCAACACACTGGAGGAGCTCCTAAGTGCGCAGCGCCTAGGACAGTTCCACCGATTCCATAGCACCGACCAAGGCAGGGCCATCCTGCAGGATCTTGGCTACTCTGAAAAAATATGCCTCTCCCTTGAACACCGAGCACGCACCACCATCGCTCCCCTGCCAACGAACATGGACCCCGACCGGCATGCTGAACGGCGCCACATCAGGACCAACGTCCTCTCGAAAACGCTGCAGCGCCTCGGCCCCGTCAAGCACGTTTACTACGTTGACGCACAGCGTGGGGAAGATGAGGGAGGCATCACGGCTGTCGTCGGACCCCTCAACTACGAACTAGTCACGCTTGAAACAGATGTACATGATATAGACGACCTAGAAACTCGATCTATTGCACGAGCCATATACGCCGCTACCACCCATATAGTTCGTCCGCAAACACCCATCATCATCGTCACTGATTCGCAAGCCGCCTGCAGACAATTGATCAGAAATGATCGGCACCACCGCACAGCCCGCCTCATCAAAGACGCGCTCGACTACAAACTGTACACGTTCCACATTATTTGGACTCCTGGGCACGAGGGTTTGGCAGGAAATGAGCGGGCACATACGCTCGCCCGAGCAACTATTTACCGGGCACCTGACCAGCTGTCGTCAACCTTAAGCGGTACACAGCCGTTCTTAAGTGATACACAGCCGTCTTTTAGCCCGCGCGAATGCCTCGAGTCTTTTCGCGCGCAGCGCAAGGTACATCCCTCCCCCCATCGTACACTCACAAGGCGGCAGTCCGTCCACCTCCGAGAGATTCAGACAAACACATTACCCACTGAACATCTCACACATCGCTTTCGAAATTTACCCGGCACCCCTACTTGCTCGTTCTGCGGAGGTTACCCAAACATATTCCACACAATATGGGCCTGTGATCGACATCCAAAGTTGACCCCCATCCCGAATCCAATTCTAGCATCCTGGGAGGCAAGTCTGGCTGACCCCAGCGCTGAGACACAGCTCCTGCTGACGTCCAGAGCGGGTGAAGCCATGGCCACGGCTTCCCAAGACGGCGCCCTGGACTAAGGGTGCTCAGGAAAATAAAGTTTACTTCCTTTCTTCCTTCCTTCCTTCATCCAATAAGGAATCTGAATACGTTACAGAGACGGGAGATGTGAAGATGCCCATTTATGACATTGCAAAAGTCAACCCGGTGCTTTGTGGCCAGGTTTCCGGCGTATTCACGGCATTCCTGCTCTAGTGCTACGATTATTGAGTGGACAGTGCACTGCGTTTGTTTTGGCGCCACCGTTTGAATAACTTGCGACGCTTGACCCATAATGACAGGAGGTGGCTATCAACATGTGGATGGTTTTCGGTGCGGGCGATTCCTTACTGTGTCGGCAAATCGTTGAACGTATTACAGTAGTCCACATGTCTATGGACTGATGACGCGTGTCAGTGGTGTCCAAAGCTGCTCTAGCGTCGGACCAGCTGACGCGTTTTGCACGACGAAAGTTGGTGCTAGCATGGCGGATGAGGGAACTGAAGTGAACATGCATTTGGAGAATGTAATGATCGCTTCCTAGAGTTTCTTCAGTACTCTCCCATGTTGCAATAAGGGGTCCTCGGATTCATGCGAGATCTGGGGTGGTGTCCTACTTCTGACCTGTCCCCAGTCGTGTAGGGGCAGATGGTTAGATGGTTCGGTTAGGAGTGTGAAGTGATGACTGTCAACAGAATTTGTAAATTTACGGCCGAGTGGCACCACACGATCGTACCCCCCCGTAGTATGAGGACAATTGAAGTCACCAAGGAGGAGGACAGTATCACGAGCACTCGCAGTAGAGATGAGGGCGTATAGCGGAGGCAAAGGTACTGAAGGTTGGTTGCGGCTCCAGTACACATTGATGACCGTGAGTCAATGGTCGCCCAGCAGAGTAGTGGTGCTGACATGTTTGTGCGAGGGGGTTTTGAAATTCGTGGTGTCATTTTGGGTGGTAGGGAGTTCTTTACGAACGTAGGTCAAGTTTCATGGTAGCTGTAACTCTGGTATCTACGGTGCCTCGGCGATGATGGGTGATAATAGGCTGTGAAAACACTTCATAGCCGTGAGGTGGGATGACCCTCGAGCTTCTTGTATAACTAAGATATATGGGTGCTTTCCAGTAAACTCCATGTGCTGTAGGAGGTATTTCTTTCTTCGGACCCACGACAATTTCATTGCCAGACTATGAGGGATTTACGGAGAAGGGGAGGGTTTGGGGCCAATGCCGTATTATGCATTTTGCATAGAATCGTAATCTTCGGCCAAGGTGGGTGTGCGTTTATGTAGAAGGCGGTCGTCTTCAAGCGAAGCAAGGCAGGCGGTAAGTTCTTGAACAGCAGCGAGAATGGGAGATAGAGCTTGAGATACAATGGAAGGGACTATTTGTTCAAGCAAGGAGTGGAGGATTTGATCCAAGGTGGCACGAACAATGTTTTGAACATCGATGTGCGTAACAATGGGCTGCATATTTTGGGAGGACGAGGTAGGAGCACACAAGGGGTGGACTTGTGGGGTAGGGGAAGGTAAAGAAGAGGTTGCTGGGTGCATAGTTTGGGGGGTGAAGTGTTGGTGGCAGGAGGATTGACGGAGGGTGTAGATGTGGGTGAGGAGGTATTAGCTGAACCACTCACCTGTTGAGTTGGTGGAGGAGCCTGGCTGTTGACTCGCGGTGAGTTGGCGATAACCTGAGGAAACCGAAGATTTTGCGGTAGCAAGGGGTCGTTGACTTTCAGTTCCACCCGTTGCCCGGGCCTTTGGGAGCGGCTCCGCTTCCGGTTCTTAAAGCCATGGGGTGACTTCTCGCACCTTTTGTTCCCGCTCCGGTTCCGGTTCTTGAAGCCATGGGGTGACTTTTCCCGTCCTTTTCTCCGGCTGCGTGAGGAAGCTAGAAGGTGGGCAAAGCAGGCCAATCTTTGGCTGAAGTATTCAATCGAGGTTGCTCTTTGGTTTTTGTGTACCGCCGTCGCATGGTCCTCGTGTGTTCCCGCTGTGCCTTCGCGGCCTCGTCGCGTGTAGGACAATTGGGGTCCATCGCTGATTGTTCGCCACTACTGTTGACGCACCAAAGCTCACAGTCGTGACGAGTGTAGGAAGGTGACTGGTCTGGAGGAAACTTGGTCCCGCATGTTGCGCAGCGCCGCAAAACATTTTGGTTAGGGAAGACCAGAGTTCGGTGCTCCCAGCTGAAGCAGTGAAGACATTGCTGACTGTTGGGGCGGGGCGGGTCTGAACACTGTTGAACAGAGGACAGCGTGGTGAGGTAGGGTAGGTCCTTCGATTGTGATGAGAAGGGAGGCCGTCTGACCAAGGTGGCGAAAGCGAAAATTTTCCGAGACGGCCCGAGAAGCTCGGACTGCAGGAATTCTTCTGAGAGGTCAAGAGACACGCCATGTATAACACCCTGAGTGTCATTAGGGTTGTTGGCCTCTTACATTATGGTGGGGTGCGATTTGCCTATGATAGCAAGCTGCGGAAGTGCAAGAAGTTTTGCGGATCCCGAATATTGATATGCATCCACCGCTAGAAAATTTTGACGGCGTCGTAGCTTGATAAAGAAATCGCGGCATTCTGGCTTCGTCATGTGGGCTACTTGTTGGACGGCCTGTCCGATGGTGGTGGGGTCCGTCTCAGCAAAGTTGGTGTTGTCGGTGAGCTTCAGGATACCAGTTCGGGGCAAGAGTAGGTGGGGGGCACTAATGCCACGGGTCCAGGGAATGTGTGCGGTGGTAGGGTTTATGGCCCGGTCAAACGAGGCCGCGGCCGCCGCGACGCGGAGCCCAGGCCTCTTTCAGACAGAGTTAGGGTTAGCCAGCTGGAGTCAGTACCGGCCCGAGACGGGAAGATACCAGGTGCAGATGCTGGATTTGGGTATCCATGAATGCTTGCAGGTATTAGTTCGTTCGGGAGCAAATGAGAATGATCACAAATACTTGTCTTTGTTTCATACAGACAAAGAAAGAAGTAAACGGGCAGTGAGGTTGGTTGTAAACATTGTCCAATTACTTAGGTTTCGGGGGACAAGTTATGAGTTTTCCAGGCCGATTTAGTTACTCCAAAAGTACCTTTACCTTTGTATCATCCATTGCGCAATTGTGCCGATGTCGGAGAGTTCGTAGGGCTCAAGTTAGCAGATTCCTAGTTTATTTAACTCGCACAGTATGTGCGTTAACAAAAAAGAAGTTGATGTTACAATACAGTCGAGTCCACTTATAACAATACCGGTTTTAACAATATATCGGATATAACAATGGACAGCCGCGGCACCGTCAGCTTTTCATTGTATTGTATGGCAAAATAAACCGCTTATAACAATGCTGTCATAATGCAATATCGGTTATAACAATTAAATGTGGGCACTGGAACCAACCCTGAAGGAAACAAAAATGCAAAAGCACTGCGACAATGCCACCCCAACCCCGCCTATTACGCAAAAGGGCATGAGAGCATACGCGCGGCGGCCAGGCGATAGCGCACTTGGCCTCGTACGTGGCGAGTGCGCGCCGAAGAGGCTCGCATGCCACCGCTGCTTTCGCCTGCCGCGGGGCGACGCGGAGGAGGGGGAGGAAGACCGGATGGGCGCCTCTACGGGCAGTGGGGCAGTCCATTCTGAGGGTGCGCCGCCTGTAGAAAAAGCACCGGGGCGCCTAAGCCACCGCAGCAGCAGCGTTGTGTGCACTGTGCCGACCTCCCCTATTCTTCGCTAATTTGGCCACGTCTCCAGCTCCGTCGTTTGCACGTGTTCCGAGTCTGGTGCTTACCAGCGTCGTTTTCCTTGCCTGTTGTCACTGTTCCTGTTCTGTGGTCACTGTCGCCTCGATCCTCCGGTCCCCGCACGCGCGGACATCGTGTTTATCATGTTTCCCTCATTAAATGCTCTTGTTTGTCACGTTTTCTTTGTTATTTTCGGCATAACCCGCCTATAACAATACTCGGTTATAACAATGATATTTTCATGGCACCTCAATATTGTTATAAGTGGACTCGACTGTATATATGGGTGAAAATCAGCAAATGCTCAGGTAGAACGATAACACATTAGAGACCAGTTTGACACCATCACAGCCGAGCTCGAGGGTTCGATTCCCGGCCGAGGCGGCCGCTTTTCTGATGGAGGCGAAAAGCAAAAACGCCCGTGTGTACGAGATTTCGCCGCACGTTAAGGAACCCGAGGTGGTCAAAATTAATCCGGAGCCCTCCACTACGGCGCGCTTCATCGCCTGCGTTGCTTCGGCGCGTTAAACCCTACAATCAATCAAACACCATTACAGCACTTTGCATGGTGGTCGTAAAAAGCGCACGGTGTCTTTTATTTTGCCCACACATTACAGAGAAACTAAGGCCCGATACAGCTGTTAAATAGTCCAATAATAAATGGATGGCTTAAAGGAGCCATGAAGACAAAATACAAGTTGGGTTTATTAGAAAGACTGCTTAGTCCCGATAACAATGATACCAATATCATCGCAATCTTCGAACAAATAATGGATATATTAAAGAAAACGTGTGAAGCCGTGGCGACCCCCTAGGCAATTTCCCGCAACTTTTCTATGACGTCACGGAACCTTGTTTGTGCGATTGGGGGCCGCCTAACTGACCTGTCGCGACGACACATGACTGGACGTCTGTAATTGGGCCTCTAGTTCCATTTGACCGCATCATTTGAATGTTAACGTGCAGTTAACGCACTGAAAATTATATTTTATTGTTGGCCCGTATGACGTCATTCTTGCTCATAACACGTCACTGTGGCGCAAAATTTGAAAATTTTTAAATACTTCTTGCTTGTTTTTCGTTAAAAAACATCTTTTGTGGCTCTAATGGAGCTGAGTGAGATACTGAATCCTAGTTCTTTCAAATTAAACGAACTTGTATTTTCTCTTCATGGCTCCTTTAAGAGTGCATAATCTTTCCCAAATGAGGTTCGGAATAATTTTCGTTAGTGTTCCTCTCCAGCAGAATGTGGCTTTAGTTGACCAACGCCTCTGGCTTTTGTAATGTCTGTCACCAAGCTGCTCCGACAGCAGCGCTAAAAACTTTAGCATCAAATGCGAATGAAGCGAAAAGAGGAAGAGGAGATTTGTAAGCAGTAGGTCCCGCGCTTATTTCGCTTTGTTAAAAAAAGACAAGGACCTGCCCGCAGTATACAGAAATTTAAAAAATATGTATACCGTCTTTTATTTCCTTCTTATTTGGCCTCGTGTTTCCGTAATCGTAAAGGTCTTACGTTTCCCTATTTTACTTCTCTCGAAGCTCCACCGCTATAACCAATGGCGGTGTTTTGGCCGAGCAATAGCCTTTTCTGCACAGACTGCGTGAAAATGGCCGAATGTATGGCGAAAATTTCTACATTGCTGCTTTCGAGCAGTCGGGTTTTCCAGGGGATCAGTGTAAGACTGAAGAGTCTGCGAAACGATGTCGTTGCCTTCGCAATGTTCGTCTTTCAAAGCGAAGCTTTAGTGCTCGCACTGATGGCGTCTGTAACGCGGCAACGTGGAAGTGAGAGAAAAAAGCGATTCCTGCGGCCGGAGTCAAACCTGGGCCCCTCGCGTTATGAAGCAGTCGTCTATCCGTTTGCTCCATTTCTGCATGGTCGAAGCGGTTTGGAAAACTTAGACGACAACCAAAGAATCCATCACAAGAAATCTTCGCGTTCCACCATCTTCGCCGTTTGACCGGGGGCGCATGATTTTTAAGCGAGCTTACCGAATTCTCGAAAAAAAGAAAAAGATAATTTCCAAGGCGTCTTGGTATTTTCCACTCTTGCTAAGAGAGACAAGGGGGTCGAGAAGCCGCACGATAGAGGGTCAAACGGGAGATTGGGATAGTAGACACGGACATTGCTTGCTGCCCCAGTTTCCCGGTATCTTGCAGCCGTGTAAGCGGGAGCAACAGCAGCACGGCAGTTATAGTTAGCAGAGAAAGGTCAGGGTTGGACATGAAAGAAAAGGAAATAAGCGTGGAAAAACGTGAAAGACGTACAAAAATATGTAACCCCGTATGAGAAAAGGCAGAACAGGAATACGCTGCTGAAGTTAGATAGTATGCACGAAGGACGGCAAGGAATGCTTTTTTTTTTTTCCAAATCTCGGAAAACGTCTTCCCCACTTCATAGCCAGGATTTCTCCTCGACGCCCACTCACATTTGTTTTTATTTTTTAGTGCATTCCTCGTCCTGTTCACTGAGCTGAACTTGGTTGGAAGAGAACAACGATGTAGAGCTTTATAGATTAGGGCGTTCCTGCACCTGCTTTTTTTTGCTATACGAAAACGTCATGTTTGGCATCAGAGTAAGCAGTCTTTTTGATCTTGTTAGTGGCTGGGAGGAATTCTGGCTTCGCAAGACTCTTCTCAAGCGTACTAAAGAATATTTTCCCTGACAGCCTCCCTCGCTCGCTCGCGTCTTGTGCGGCAACAACACGCGTGTAAATACGTGGAGCTGTTGCGGCCCCACTGATGATTGATAGCTGTGGAAACCTTTCTGGGAAGGAGAACTTTGACCATGGTAGTTCTACAAGCGGCAGTTGATTAGCGCAAAGGCAGGTTCCCGATAATAAGGCGTATGCAGAGCGTACAAGGGCAGTTGACCAAACCTCTGATTCGTAGTAACCGAAAAAGGCGGAAAACATAATGAGAAAACACATGTACCACTGGACACGTGCAACAACAGACATCACGTGATTACTGTGCACAGAATAAACGAACCGCCCGCCACGCCACACTTCTACAAATTTTATCGGTGTGTTGGGAACCGTGTACATCAGCAGCAGCTGTGAAATCTGAGGACGCGAACAATAGCGGCATATCTTTTCTACAATTCAACCGTAATTCTTTCGGATTCCCTGGAGTTGAAGGAGTGCTTAGGGGTCCTAGAAATTTTTGCGTGTTTCTTATCAATTTGACAATTACCATTCATGTACATTGACACTATATCAAAGAATCAATGTCTTATCCTTGCGGATTACGCATTTTCGTGCAAATTCAGGGCGTTCAAGTTTTCACGTTTGCGACAGAATTTGCTGGAGTGCTTGCCAAAAAATACTTGGGCATTGGAAAACAGTTAATCATAAGCTGGATGAGACCACACTTCTTACCACGTATTTGCTAGCGACGTTCTCCTGCACTGCCTCCAGCATTGTGCAGCTGAGTTCGTCGAAAATGCGCAAGTTACCTGCCAATGTTTCATGTTTATAATGACTGCGGTCACTCCTAAGAAAAACTCAAAAACTGCATCCTTGCTCCCAAGCGTTTTTTTGGCCGGTGGCCACCTTACACAGAGCAGTAAAACGTAGGTGCGAAATGTGACTTCAGCTAGCAGGAATGAAGGAATGTGGTTAGACTCCCTGCAGACATAATTTATCTGGTGAACGGGAAGAGAAATAGTGATATCTGCGTGGGAAAGGGTATTCTAGCTCGAGCTCTCTTCCAAACAGATTCGAACGCAGGGAAAATTTACTTTGGGAAAGGAGCAGTGTGATGGCGCGCATACACAAATTAGAAAAGGTGCGTGTGACATTCAAATTCGCGGTCTACAGAAACTTCCGGGAGGTGAAGAAGAAGACCGAGGGCAGCAACGCTTGAAGAAAAAAAAGTGATGGCCAGAAGAGAATTTGAACAGAACAACGTAAGAGAGGAAAGGATGGATAAAAAACAAACTAAAGTCCTGTTTAACGCTGAGTGAAATAGATGGAAATGAATGGGGAGACGTAGAGAAGCCAAACTCGGCAGTGCAGAAATGAGCAACAAGAACAACCTCGCCGCTGTAGGCAATAGAACACGAAGCAGAAGAAAAATTTGCAATTGTCTGCGAGATAATCTCGCACGTGCCGGCAAAATGAGAGCAAAGTTTCCGGCAGGGCGAAAAAGAATGCCAGCCTTCTACGCGGTTTAATGCTGTTGCGGCTGATTAACCTAAGGAGGCTGAGAATGTAAGCCTTTTTCATATTCTCCCGCCAGAAAATAATTTGGGCACAAAAATGTTTACCGCGTTTTAAAATAATATTAAGCGATGTAAACGTAGTTGATTCGTTCTTTTTTTGACGCGAGATTTTCTGTGGCACTAATGAGCCCAAACACTGACAGGGTGGGCTGGTTCAGTTTCTTATTTGTCGTGAAGCACGCCAAGAGCACCCAATAATTAGAGTTCTCGTGGAAAAACGTCGCCCCCTCGAAGCTATACCCCAATCGGGCTATACTGCGGCGTGGATACGCGAAAGCCAGAAGAAGGAACTCTCGGGCAGTATCGGACGGGGCTGCCATCAGGCACTGGCGGAGTTCTCGGGGGTGTGGCGTTTCTCTTAGATTTTTATATTTTCATAGTTGGGGGAGCACTTGGTACATGAATCCACAAGACGTACATTGGCTGGTGAATGCCGGCCACGTTGGCATGTCCAACGAACGCAGTGCTCCTCTACTTGGCCGTTTGACTTTGACATGTACAGCAGCACGTTTACAGAAAACGGCTGGAAATCTGGTTTTGTCGAAACAATCCCGAAACAAGTGACAAAAAATTGGACAGCTCTTACGACTAGATAATTTCGGTATGTTTGACCTCAGCGCGCATCACAGAAAGCTAGAAAGCTGTCAATCCCAGTTTTAGACAAGTACAAGCAACGTGAAGCCGCCGCTCCTAAACCATATCAACAGCATCACAACGCCGTCGTGAAACCACCGGACACCCCTTTGTACCACCGAACATACTGGAATAAAATTGCAATGTTAAACATTTCATTTGTCTAAATAACTAAAATATACGCAAAAATTCAAATTACAAACAATCGTGCTTTGTTTCTTCTTCTTCTTTGGGCTGCCCCCCAAACAGTCCTGTTTTCTGTCTATCAGTCGTTTGGGCTGCTTCCCGGGCAATCCTGTTTTCTGTCTATCACTCGTTTGGTTTCACTGTCCAGCCAGATTCACGTCGTGGATTGTGGGTAATCTGGTTTTACTCCTATCATGAAACAAAATATCGTATAATGCTGTAATTCCTCGGATAGATTGTTAAGGTAACTTAAAATTTGCCTTCATCACTTACAATCTGCCGAGTACTTGATTGCAGTAAAAGGGAAACACGGCCACTTGACATTAACACCCGGGGTATTATTGCCCCTTTCAACCTCCTGTCTTTCATGATGAGAATCGCCTGCCGTCATGTGGCCATGGTTGTGACCGCTTGAGGTCAGTACGGCTACGGTTAAAGCGAAGCTTTAACGTTGTACGCTACTGTACGCCGTTGTACGCCATTGTACGCCACTACGCCCTGCAGAAAAGCCAACTTTCTCTGATGATAATGATGAATGATAATGGGTGAAGTGCAAGAAAAAAAATTGGCCGCGTGTCTGCTCCTTTCGTTGCAAACGTCGACGCAAAACGATAGTCGACTGGCGCCCCTGGCAAGTAAATGCATCCCTTCACTTTCCCTCTCACCTCTCATGATGTTCCTCTCCCACCTCGGTCCTTCCGAGATAACACGCTAGAGGTTTGCTCAAGTCAATTTAAATTTACCGCGTTCCACTGCTCCAACTGTGTGCCTCGCTGCCAACGCTTCCGTACGGCGGCGACGTGCGTGAACTGAAGCACCCGGCTACAACGTTTATAGAACCACATTGCCCTGCTCCACGAGCGTTCTAGGCGAAATGCGGAATGTCTAGATGAACCTTTCGTTGCTGTTGGCGTTTGATTTTTTTAATTCTGCCAGGTAGCGCGGGCAACATTAGGCGACGGGTTTCTACTGTTAATGCAGTATTATATTTGCTATCACAAAAAGCAACCACTCGTAATTTTTTAATAAAAAAGCACTGCAAATATTACTCATATATCGATTTTCTGCCTTATAATTGCGTAATGTCTTGTTCGTGTTCAACAATGTTAACAAGTATGAACATTAAAACCGAGCTTAGACATTCAGATTTGGCTGTGAGTATGTGAGACTATTGCGCAGCATGTGTTCAGTTTGGCCGGCTGGTTGAATCGAGTGATAGACAGACAGACAGACAGACAGACAGACCGAAATTTTCCAGTTCAAGTAGCCCATCGTCCTTAAAAAATGCTTCCCGTGGCCAGAATGGAACCTGGGTCCATCCCGTTGTGAAGTCGGCGTCTATCAGACTGCTCTATTTCCACATCGTCGAAGTGCACCGATTCGCGCGGTACACCCCAAATCCAAACGTTAAGCCTACAGAGTGCACGCCTGAGAGTTGCTGTGAGTATTGTAAAAATGGTGTGCGTACATCCAGAGTATCACATACTCGCAGAGTGGTATTCGCCAACCAAAGAATCCATTACGAGAAAAAAATTACACCATCTTCCCGCAAGGGAACCCTGAGTAGTATGCGAAGCAGCCATGGGGTCGACTGAAGTTCCCATTAGTTTTCAGTTCGTTGTTTCCGTTGACGTTCAGCTTCGTGTGCCTTCGTTGTATCACTAGATTCTTGACGTTGTTTGAATGAGTGAAGGACATAAGGCGCGTTCTTAGCACGTGCTCCCGTCTCGGTTTGTAGCGCAGTGGGAAGAGCGCCACGTACCTCCCGTTGCGGCCAGAGAGCCGTGGGATCGAAACCAGGCGCCGCCTAACTATTTCTTTTTATAGTGGACTGCGCTGACGTCAGCCCAAACGCTGATGGGGCTGAAGAGACGTGCATGCGCAGTAGAGTGCGGCCGGCGGACAACGACAACGAGGGACGGAGGGACACAGTCCCGAGCATGACATGCTTCGCATCTAAAAGCTTGGCGTTCAACCATCGTCGTCGTTAGACGGAGGGGGGCATAATTTTTCACTACTCTCCAGAGCATTAACAGATCTTCGGGATGACATGGATCGAAGTGTCTTTGATTGCAGAGACGCCATTATTCGAGTTATTCATGATGATATTGCCGTGCATGTGGGTGGGAAGTAACAGATCTACGGCTGCTACAGTGTTGGTTAAGCCCAACCGGCGGTCGCATCCATTAAATGTCATACACCGTGCAAGAAGCGCAATCAATCGCACATATGCTTGACTTTGGAATGCTCACAGTCTCGATGCGCCGAGAGAGAGAGAGAGAGAGAGAGAGAGAGAGAGAGAGAGAGAGAGAGAGAGAGAGAGAGAGAGAGAGAGAGAGAGAGAGAGAGAGAGAGAGAGAGAATTTTGTAATGTTACCGAAGAGGACAGCCCTGCATAATGTTGGGCTTGTTATTTCCCATGGTTGGTGGACAAGTAATGAGAGGTAAATGCGAAAGGAAGGAAAAAGAAGGAAAATTCATAAGCTGAGCACATGCACACACATATAGAGAAGCAAAAGATTAGCGGGAGAGGCAGTCAGAAGCTGGCGTCTAGCTAGGGGGCACTTAGGAAACGCATAGGAGCTTTAAAAAGCCATACACCGCACTGTTCTTGCTGTTGCATGGTCCTAAAAAGTCCTTTATGCTGACATTTTTCGCCCGTAGTAAACTATAGGGAAAGATAGGGAATCAGCGGAATGTCTAATAAATGTTATATGCACGAAAAGAAAACTTTCCCGGACTCTTCCATTTGACGGCAGTTGGTGGGTCAAACATACTACCAGGATAAATAGAACCCCGACAATCATTTCACTATGTATCAGTGCGCCAAGGCAACTGGCATTGATAAGGCCCCAAGGTCACTCCGTCGCATGCCGCGCTAAGTCTCATTTCACTGCGTTAGCAATCAATAATGTTGGCCGCCAGCAAGCTAGCTATAGTCTAAGTCGCCATTGTAAAACATCAGCCGCCGAATAATATTAGGGGCGAAATCGCTTAGGGGCGCGGGTGGCGTCTCATGTCGGAGTCGTAACCGTCGTCTCATGTAGTCACGATGCTGAAACACCGGTGCACTCGTTTACGCTTCGCGCTAGAACGTAACACGTACTTAAAAATACCGGGACACTCGTTTACGCCTAGAGCTCGAACGCTTCGTAACGCGGACTAAAAAAACACCAACACAGACGTTTCCCAACGCCTCGCGCTAGAACACTTCGTGCTTCAAAAACGCGAGACTTATACAGCAAAGCTGTATACATCTACGCCTCCACTTCCTCCACCCCACCCCACACACCCACACACATACACTGGCTTCATTACCGTCGGCAAAAACGCCAAGGCACCATGAATACACGTATACACTGTATGCTTCGCGCCTCCCCAGGTTTCACGTTAGTGGAGATGGCCCAGGACTTTTTTTTAGTGGACTGAGAAAGCCATTACACAAAGCCGCGGAATGCAGGGCCTAGTAACAGCAACTGCACCGGTTCCTACCAGCAAAAACATGTAAAACCCCGAAATAATATCCACCCAATTATCGGGCCCATGTGGAACGAGAACTCGGGGACTTGGTAGCGTATAGAAAGATTGATCAAAAATTTTAAAAGAAGTCCAAGTGCCTTCATAGTTTGATGTCTTATATTGCCCTCAAAAATTGTCTTCCCAGCAAAATATTGCTGTTTAGACGGGAAGCCGACCTTAAGATTGGGGCGAGCATGGCCTTTGTAAGCTTGCTTCCCCACATTGTGCGTTGCGCAGTGAAGCATGGCCGTCTACGGAGCGAGTATGGTTAGGGTCCTTTACACCGCCGCCGCCTTTCTTGAGTCGTGTATACTGCCGGCCACACACGGCGGCCGGCAGTTTACACAGCAGTATACCGCCCCCCCCCCCCCCCCCCCCACCCCACCAAAGTGCAATGCCGAGCGCTCCTCCGCGGCGACCTGTGCGGCGCACAAGTGGCCCCGCACAGGTGGCCTGCGCTGTGGTTGGCGTAGCCGCGCTGTAATAAAACGCCATTATCTCTACCCAGAAATCATGTGTGACCTTAGTCTGTGACGTAGAGATCGGACCACTGTCCTTATAATTTGTTATAGCTAATCCCCATCATAGCAAATCCAACCAGACCGCCTGCTTCGCAGGACTACCATCTTCGCAGGTTGGTAGGGTTTTGCTATTCAAGGAATCTTTTTGAAACGCGTGCAAGGTGCAGTAGGGTGGAATAAAAACCATGAAAAATTACACTGCCACACCCTGCTGGAGGGGAGGGCAGCACGTCGTAACTTTTTTCGGGGAAGGTTTGGGTAGGAACTACCATAAAGGGGATGATGTGCGGGCAAAATCGTTCGAAATGTGATCCTACAGAAATGATAACGAGGGAGTGAAAGTCACAGTTTTCTTTGTTGTTGTCGTTGTTGAACACCCAAAGGACACCAGCCTATCCTTTGTATCGCAATGACCAATTAACAATATACGTGGAAATACCGTTGACGTGGTCTGCAGTCGTTACCGGGAGCGAGCTAGCTATTGATTGCACTACGGGGTCAATTCCCTCAATGCTTCGATAAATGCCTACTCTCTGCACAGTGTATCGAAAGGGACAACGGATGCTAGATTATAGAGAAAAATACGCCTTAAAAAGTTGAACTGATCGCTATCCTACCCTGTGCTCAGATTATGAAAAATGTGAGCCATTTTACCATCGGTGCAGGGGACTCCATAAGTTCTGTGCTATGCGTGACATCTACAGTAACGATCTTTTTGGTCCGCAGCCCTTTGTTTGCGTAGGTTGGTGAAGAAATGGGTTCTCCATGCTGGTGCTCAGGCTTCCATTTTTGTACGACGCCGTTTTGTAACGTTAGAAGATGGAGCAATGACTTCTCTGGTACTGCTGCGAGGTCGCACTGCTGCAAGGTCACAAATTCAATCTACAATGCATCATCAATATGGAATAACTTGATAGCTTCGGTAAACCACGCGCTATGCACTTACCAAGATGCGACTACGAGTAGTTCTGTTTTTTCTTTCATTATACTGCCTCCGTTCCGTTACGTCCAACGCACAAACAAGCATTAAAGCGAATCGGGGTGGGATACTGCATCTACTTAATGGCCTTGCGAAACAACGTTTAAGACGAGAATGGCATGTACGGACATAAACCGATATAAAGAGACCCTGCATGAATCCGATCCCACCGGCCCCGGTGTCGCAATCACCGAATCCACAGGCGCTCGATATCCTTAGGCAAACTCTGTTATGCAGTTATCGTAGACAAGACGCGATGCGGGGAAATATATGCAACAGAAAACGGCGTGATGGTTTATATCAGTTTAGCTGCCGCTATAACGTGGCCCTTCTGTTTTGCGGTGCGGTACATGATACCGTAGAACGACAGCATTTCAAATACAATTTCTCGGTCACTTACCGTGGCGTTTCAGGAGTACTTGACACTATTTCGTCATTATTGACGACGCTTTAAATTAAGATTGAATGCAAGAGTAGTCAATTGTTCCACAACCCCCATTTCCTTTGTTCAGAGTGAGGCTTTTTTTTTTAGAGGGGGGGGGGGGGGGTATTCCTCCTGTTCGATGTTTATGCATGAAAGGTACGATGCACTGTCACTGATCCTAAATTGCTCTTTTTGTATAGGCAATGCAGTTCTTAGGGAGTGTTCTAAAGATTATTCTGTTGCTTTTTTGTCAGGCCAGTAAAGATACGCAATATTTAAAAAGAGGTTGTTGTAATGGCTGCACAAATAATACACCAGCACTGGCAATTGTACAGCGTGCAATTAACGCTTTTTTCCAGCGGCGATCTGAAGTTTTATCTACTCCCTGAACCATTCGTACGTTTGTCGGAGCAGAGAAATCTGTCCAGCGAGAGCTGGACAGATTTCCACACTTGAATGATTTATTTCAGAGCAAAAAGCTGCGTGATTTGCGCCAGCTGATTTCCCAATAGCTTAGTCACTACACGGCACTGCAAGAAAGCGAGGTCAGTTACACCCGCGTTCACAAGCTTAACTTAGGTATCCCTTTTGGCTCTTGACACTTTTCGGTGCCTTAACGCGTTTCGAGGACAGAGCTTGTGCTGAAAGGCCGCCTGTTTATGAATTTGATGAACTTAATTGAGGCTCTTTTCTTCACTCGAAATTGGCGAGACGGTCCTCGCTGGGATACTGTACCGCGTGGCGACGTTTTTCCTTTCTCGGCGGCGGAAACGGCAGTTAAAATTGCCAGTTTGTGTTTACAGGCAAAACTTTTCATTTCCTGGCAGCAGAACTCATCATTGACGAAGGGACGTCACAGATAGCAGTGAAGATGCCCGACTACACGCCGACAAGCGAGCCTAGCACCTACCCAAAAACGCGCTGACACGTGGAAAGGCACGGCAGTTACGGTCCAGGCGAAATTATCTAAATTAGTGCATTTCCGCAGCCAATTTTTCAAGAAAATGCAAAAAACAATGACTCACCAGCGTGTCTCCAGCCGGTTCTTCAAAGGAGAGGGTACAAAACAATGACTGATCAGCGTGTCGAGTTCGTTACATGAAGGTTAACCGTCGCAACGCCTTCGTTACATAGAGGTCCTAAACACATGGGCTCAAATGGGGTTTACAATTGGGAATTCAAAAACTTTGTTAGATCTGGGAATTCGTTTCATAGATGTTCGGTAAATCCAAGTATAAAGGAGCCATGAAGAGAAAACACAAGTTTGGTTCATTCGAAAGATTGCCTCGTTAGAACCATAACGACACCACTTATAACGCAAACTTCGCTCAAATAAGCTACATAATTAGGAAAAAAGGAAATGACCATGCGACCCACCAGCTCATTTTCCGCAACAGAACCTATGATGTCACTCGAGAATGCTCTGCGATTGGCGGAGGCCGGCAAAAGCAAACGCATGTTAAGCAGGGCTTACAGTTTGCATAGCGAGCTAAATGCCCGTGAAACATACTGCACATTCTTTTTATGACAAAGAACGGTGGAGTAAATGGTTGAAGTTCCGAACGAACACGCAAGCGTGTACGCCAATGCGTACGAAACTACCGCCAGCCGAGCTCGACATCTCGCCGTCGCGCAGACGAATTTTCGGGTTCGAGGCTCTTAGGGGCCAACGAACCGTCCCAGCACGCACAACCGCGACCTTGCTTGGTATCGTAATCCCTTCACAGGAGGTTGGCCGTCATATCGCCAACCAGCAAAGGTAAAAATAGAAACGAGGGGAGTAAGGAACAGCAAGCAGCGACGAGATAGTGACAGTCGTCGCAGTTTCGGAATGGTGTTGGCTTGCTGCTATTGTTAGGAGCTCGTTTCCAGTTTACAACCACTGAAAACTTCAGTTTGTTCGAGTACTTTACAATGAAATTTCGTTGCTACGTTTTGAAATGCCCATGTAGTACGGACAAATCGTCGAGGGAGTGCGACATCCCCGGTGAGGAGATCTCCTTTCATGTGCTGCCCAACGACGAACCTCGGCGAAGCAAGTGGCTACGTTTTGTGAACTTTGCAAACGGAGGAGAAAGAGAGCTAAAGGAAGTACAAGTGTGCTCGCTTCATTTCCGAGGAAGTGATTACGGCAGGGACCCTTACGTTAGCTCACTCCTGGGACATGCTGGCGCTCGTCGCCGACTTCGTCAAATCGCCGTAAAGCGCTCTGACCTTGGGGGAAAAAAATGCCGTAAACACCGCGCATTGACGCTCGTATCTTTCTGGTCGAAGCAGAGAGCTCGCGCGAACGGCTTTCCATACACGACACCGGCCAACTGGCATAAGAGATACTGCTACTGAAATTGAACTATTATTAACCGTAATAAAAATACGGCACATACGTACCCGTCTGTATTCGTCCGTCGCGACGGGGCTGACGAGGCAGCGGTGCCGACGGCAGGGCGTTCGTCTGTTGTGGCTCTCGCGGAATGGTCGCTTTCCCGTCCACCGCGTATCCCACAACTCTTGCCGCTCGTGCACTTAGAAGCATTGAGCGTTCAAGTGGTGTGAGGTTGTTAAATGCAAGTCCGAGCTCCTCGGCGAGAGCTTTGTTCTCCGGATCAGGCGATTCCATGACTAGGGCTGCGGGTGCACTAGGTTTTACTAGTATTTTTAAAATGGCCGCCGTCTCGGTCGACTCCCGCGGGTGGGTGCTATATGGAGTCGACATACTAAGTATCTGTTTCATGGACCGGCTCGTATGACACCATTGTTCACGTCACGGAATGTGCAATTTTAGCGGGAGATTTAAAATTTTGGCTTAAATTGCCTTATTTCTCAGTGAATAAAGCATCATTTGCTTCCGGGAAAGCGCTTGGGGTACTATGAAACACCTAATCTTTCGAATAAAACACACTTTTGTTTTCTCTTCATGGCTCCTTTAAAACTGTAATACGCTGTACCTCGCTATTATCTGGGACAAGGTTTTAGTTAAATTGATTAATTTCTTAGTGAATAAAGCATCGTTTGCTGCCCGACAAGCTCAGAGAGCACTCTAAAATACTGAATCTTTCGAATAAAACAAACGTATTTTGGCTGCATGGCCCCTCAAGGCACACATATCAAGGGACATACATGCATGTATACATACATACATACATACATACATACATACATACATACATACATACATACATACATACATACATACATACATACATACATACATACATACATACATACATACATACATACATACATACATACATACATACATACAAAACAAATTTTTCTGGATTCGGTAACTCAAGCAAGATTATTATCTTTAAAACGGCGCAACACAAGCACACGGGCTAGGAAAATCTCTGTGTGACAGTATTTAGAGACTTCATGCGATGAGGCCACCGTCCCGTGAAAGATACACAAGGGCTCATTTTATTATTTTTATGTGAAGTCATGCCGGAGAACGTCCCCTAACATTCCTGTAATCAGTCTCTTCACGTAATGTTCGAGCGTAGACGCAAAGGCTCTTGTATCGCAAGTCGTGGGATTGCATGGCAAAGGCCCAAACGTATGATATGTCCAACGCCCTCACGAATGGGGCAATGCTGGCTGATAGGGTTTCGCTCCTCACCGGGTTCACTTAGTGGAGATAGCCCGGGATTTTCATCCCTCAGGAGGGTGATGCTTGCGGTGATTTCTTGTCATGGGCGTCCTGGTTATTACTTACCGCAAAGCTTTTCAGCATAGCCAGTTAGCATCCGGGAGAGATAAACTATGTCAGAGTTTCTATTGAAGAAGAGCTAGGATGAATATCGGCGATGAGAATGACAAAGACGCGTTCTTTGTCGCTTTAACGACCAACGCTTTTTTCGGCAAAGAAGAATCACAATAGGGCTGACTTTTTAAGTACGCCAGCAAGCAGCAAAGTGTACTGGCAATTGAACTCCAAATATATGAAAAGAAATAAGTTACAGATTCATCTGTACAGCGCAAAAATAACAGGACAAAGGGGAGAAACGCTTATCCAGTGTTTTCCTCCCCTTAGTCCCGTTATTTTGCCGCTGTGAAAAATAATATGTACCAACAAGCCCAATTTTCTACGAACTATGGTAAAACTACCTAATCAATCCAAATAAAATAAATAAACATAGTTGAGGCAGACCAAGTTGATAACCCAAACGTCTGGTGATAGAATGCCTGCAATGTGTTCGTTCCCTTGTAAAGACGATAGCCTTTCTGGGGCTACTTGAACGCAAAAATTTTAGCCTGTCGGACTATCTGGGCCTCGATTTAGCCACCCGGCCAAAGTGAAACAGAATCTGCGCAATAGTTTTATATACAGTAGAATCTCGATAAACGGAAATTGCTTAAACGGAATTGCCGCTTAAGCGGAACAGTTGCCTGGAATTTGGTTGGTTTTTGTATTTAGATAACATAAAATACTCTCGGTAATCGGAACTAAAATTTCCGCATCACCGTGTAAGCGGAACCAGAAATAGAACTTCTTGTGAAATCCACTGGCATGAGAATAAGCTTTTTACGGTTCCGGCTGTTTCGTTCTTGCTTTTTTTCTTCCTCCATGCTTTTTTAGCTTTGTTGGCCTCGTAAGCCTCGTCTCGTAAGTGGTTAGCCGTGTTAGCGCAACGAATGCAACATCGCAGTTCTTGTTCCAGTCGTTCGGTCTCGATTCTAGACGCCGAGGCTACAGGGCTCACCTCCTGTCGCCTCGTTCGTGCCATCGTTGTGCTATTCGTCCTTCATTACCACGTTGCCGTCTTCTAAATTCGGTGGCTCGTAAGCACTTGCGAAGTTGAGGCCTCTAGCCTCCGTGAAGATGCAGTTTCAAGGACTCAAACAAAAATAATTGACGCATTTTGTAGTGCACAGCGACTCATTGTTGCCAAATCAACTTTGTGAATGCTGTGCCTACGCTTCTTGTAGTTTTTTTGCTTTCTGAAAACTATCAGCTACAGTCACTTTCTAGTGGTTAGGGTTCCATGAAATGCCTTTAGAAGTGTGTGCACATATAAATTTGCACCTTAGAACATCTCTCTCAGTAAACGGAACTCCTATTAAACGGAACTAATTTTTCCGGTCCCTTGAAGTTCCGTTTATCGAGAGTCTACTTACTCACAACGAAATCTAAAGGTCTATGTCCGGTGGCAATGTTCATACTTGTCAACATTATTGAACACGAACAAGACATTCCGCAAATATAAGGCAGGAAATCAATACATCAGTGATATTCGCAGTGTTCATTTATTAAACAATTTATAGATGCTTGGCTTTTGCAATAGCAAGTGAAATATTACATCACCTGCAGAAAACCGTGACCTGCTGTTGCCCGCGCTATTATAGCTTCTGGCGGCATTTTAAAAAATCCAACGGTAGCAGTATCGATAGGTTCCAATAGATACGTTCCATGTTTTGCTTGTCAATGCACGTGGAGTAGGGCAGCGTGGTTTATAAACGTTGGAGTAGGGTGCCTCCGCGTCTCCGCCGTACAGGATCGAGGCACCCGGCCTGGAGCAGTGGAGTGCGGCAAATTTAAATTGACTTGAGCAAACCTCTAGCGTGTCATCCAGGAAGGAACCAGAAGGGAGAGTACAGCATCAGGGGTAAGCGAAAAAGACAATGGAGGCATTTACTTGGCAAGGGCGCCAGTCCACTATCATCTTTCGTTGACATTTGCAACGAAAGGACCAGATACACGGCCATTTTCTTTCTCCAGTACTGTTTTTATTTTGCGTCCATTTTCTATCACTGTATCGTTACCTCGTGTGGCATAAGCTTCGGATCTCGTTTTTACCATAACATAGAATAGGCAGAAGTTAAGGACGCAAGGCTGGTATTTTAAAAAAGTCTTTGACACCATTACACGGTAGAGGGCGCGTATTACAGTGCGTATTTGATTACATTTAATGTGGTCTCCTGTAATATATTCTGGCTGTCTCATACAATATGTCGTCGTCCACGGAAAGAATGTTCTGTGGAGAGAAGGAAAACAAAACAAAAAAATAAGCAAAGAGAGAGGATATAGAGAGACCGACCAAGGGAAGCTGGAATGCCGTGTTTTGTATGTTAAGCGCGAAAGCTCATCATACATCGGAACATCGATGCAAGAGGCAATGTGTAGTCGGTAGGAAGGAGCGGGGTTGGCACGGCGCAGGCCACCTCATTGTCGTAGTTTAACAAACCTTCGCCCTCTGCAATAATAATCCCGTGCTACCGGTTTTCCCATTCATTCAATATCACTCTCTTTCTGAGCCTCGGGAAACTACAGTTAAACCTGGATGTAACAAATCTCTATGTGACGAATTGCTGGATTTAACGAAGTTTTTCATTTCCACATTTCTACCTGCATTGATGCCCATGTGTTCGCGACCTCTTTGTAACGAAGGAGTTGCGACGGTTAACTCTGATGTAACGATTTCGCAGAAGTAATGAGTTATAGGTTTTTTGCACTTTTTCTGAAAAACCTGCTGGCGAAATGCACGAATTCAGCAAATTTCGCTCGCACCGATATCTCCCATGCGTTTCCCCGTGTGAGCGCTGTGTCGATTAGGTGCTTGGCCTGCCTGTCCACGTGTAGTAGCGGGTCTCCACTAATATCTGTGGTGTCAATTTGTCGGTGATGAGTTCTGCTGCCAGGAGAGGGAATGTTTTGTATTTTCAAGACAAGCTTGATATTCTGTAGGCCGTCTCCACCGGCGAGAAAGAAGAACGTCACCGCCCGGTACAGTGTCCCAGCTATCATCTCCTCAACTATTTTGAGTGTGGAAAAGAGCATCAAGTTCGCCAAGAGGTGCCCTTTCAAGCGGTTGTTTGGTTCTTGAAACTCGTTAGGGCACTGAAAAGTATGAAAAAGCAAAAGTGATAGTTAAGTTACCTTTGAGATTACAGAGACGTGTAGAAGCAGCCGGCGCAAATTACGCAGTTTTTAAGTGTGAAGTATATCCTTGAACAAGGGTGAGTTCAGCCTCACTGATGTCTAGCATATTGGTTTCGTTTCTGCTCCATTCACGCGAGCTTAACTCAAAACCTGCATGTAACGAAAACCTTAATGTAACGGAAAAATGCAGCCTTTTGTCTACTTCGTTATATCCAGATTTTACTGTATATGGGTGGGCGCGCTTTCAGTGAGGCTGCATGGTAACCCAAGAAGGCGCGGAAGCCTTATATGTGAAGCTGACCCTAAAATATATTAAATTAGAACAGGAATTACGCAAACATTAATTTCCTTTTTACTAAATCCGTAGCGAACGAAAGCCGGCGGATCTGCATCTGCGGGGGCCGCCTTTCATCAGACAAGAGGCCGGCGCACGTTGGCATCCTTCGTAGAACTTTGTAGTCGCCAAGAAGGCGAGATCAGTTCTAAGGTCATCACTGACCTTGCAAACAGTGGGCAGAGCAACCATACTCGAGAAGGACGTTGAGCATTGAGTATACACTGATATTTTCTTATTGTGGCCCTTGCTGACAGGCGCCATAGGAAGTAAATTTTCCGGTTTTGTTAAAGAACGATGGATAAGTGTCCTGCTTGCCGAATCAAGCGTGCAAGATATTGGCACCGCTTCCAACTTGTTTCTAGCTTGCTCTTCCCGTCTTGGCAGGACTGAGATACATAAGCACTTCGTGTTCTTATATTAATTGCAACTTGTACGTCATATGAATCTCGTACCACATTTATTATCGTCGGGTGGTCAAATACAAACTTATTATCTTCACGAATTAGTATTACTATTATCTGCACGAATATTTTCAAGGTATCTGTGTTTAACATCTGCTCGAAGAAATAACGTAGTACTTCTTTTCGGCTTCTTCGGGAAAAGTGCAAGCTTAGACGCAGAAATTGGGAGCGAACAAGAAGAAACCACCGCACGTTCTTGCTCATGGATTACAAATACAGTTACACAAGCAGTGACCCCAAGTTTGTCTGACCTGTATGATCTGACTGCAATTAGTTTTGTTATTGGTTGCTGTGGCATCCCAGCTGCCATGACTTGAGAAATGATAAGAGAGTGGAAGACAGCAGATGAGTGAATTACGATCTAGTCTTGCTAAATAACTTCCTTATGAAGAAAAGGACATAGAAGCAAGTTAGCCTGACAAAGGACTAATAAACCTACTCCAGGGATAGTGTGCTCACACATACTTTTCATTTCAGCCTCCTGCGCCCAAAAATCAAGCGAGGAGAAAATAACAGACAAATAAGTATGAAAAGCAGACTACAAGAAAACAAGTCGGAAATCACACAGCCCCTCTGCGAGCATTAAAGCCTAGTGAGCGTTCTCTTGGCCCTCTACGGGCTGTCGGCTCCTGCTGTCGGCGGATAAGAGGAGCTACGTGCCGGCCCAGTTAGCAGCGGTGCCCAGTGCTCCACTCAGGGAACAATTCAATTACGAAGGGGGTGTTGCGAGAACCTGGGAGAAGCAGTGCTACACGGAAAGGGAGGCGAAAGAGCGGTACTGTAGGCCGGGGCTGCAGGCTATGGGTGGGAAGGGCCAGCGGCGCGGTGCTCGAGTGCCAAGGCCCCAACTGGGAGTCGGTTGCGGTTGCTGGACAGGCGACTGGAATGCCGAGGGAAGAGTCAAGAAGAAAAGAGGCAGCACTGAACTACCCAGTCCAGACGCTGGGAGGACGCTTTTCTCGGCGTTGCTTCCGGCAATGGTGCCTGCTGCGTAGAAGTAAAATAACGGCTTCATAGCTTTGACCTGCATATACATGAAGTTGTAATTGCTAATCTTCCTCACTCTCGCCTCTGCTTAAGCATCACCACCAGTGTACGCTATCGCATGAGTAGATAAAGAGTGTGATGGTAGGAAGACGGGGCCCGAGAGCGACCTTCATCAAGGCCAGGCTGCATGTGCTGGCGGGCAGGTGCAAGTCTTTGAAAGGGAGGGGTAGTGCCGGAATATGGAGACGTGAGTCGATTGAGAAAATGACAGCTTCCTGCAGAATCCAGTGACCCTTGTGGGTACCAGAGAAGTGGGAAGGCTGTCGCTCACGAAGGTGATTGATGAGCGCAGGAAGGGGAGGGAGACGGTTTGGGCCGTAGAGGCGTTCGTTACACTAGTGAACTGGGTTATGCTGTGTGGCTTTATACAGAATGGCGATTGCGGAAGAGATTTTGGTTAAATGTGTGTGTGCGTGGGTGTGTTGAAGGTTTTCTTGCCGTGAACTTTCGCGTTAGTGGTGCAGTAAACCGTTGCATGAAAAATAAAACCCGCAGTAAAGCGAAACTCCACAGAAAGTACGGTGGTTGCTAATTGCGTGATTACAATGAAAATCTACGAGCAACCTTGCGCAAGTTAGACGAGGGATTTTCTTGTTTAGCGCTTAGCCTCTTGCGCCACTTTATTTGGCACAAATACACTCTTTCTTACATGGCTGCACAAAATGACCTGAAACAGATCGCGAGCAGGACTGTCTGTAAGCTTCGCTCCAAGTCATTGTTGCTACCTCACATTTCCAGAACACAAATTCACCGGTTTTGTTTTTGTTCTTTCTGCTGAAAGCATCACTTGAGTAGTTGTCTATAGTTATTGGTATGCTCGTGTCCTGCGGTTGACTCCGTTTTTATTGCGCTTAGTAAGATATTATTCTGTAGACCTCTATTGATTCCCTTATCTCGTCAGCATAATGCCTCACCGAGTACAGCCATTTTTTCAAAGGGTGAAAATATGAACACGGATTATTTTGTTCACCAGCTGAGCAGGGCTCTTGTAGGAATGAGGTCATTCACACTTGTTGTTAAAAAAATAAACTCTGAGCGGACTGCCTGTCGGTCAAATTTATGTTTATGCTTCCTCTACAACTTTCAACGGCGGCAAAGCAAGCCGAAGTTTATGCCTGCACATCTATCGCTTCGACGCAAAACGCATCAGAATTGCTGCAATTGCCACCATTTTATACCATACTTTTTTAAGTCCTAAATACGGTACATCGGTGCCCCCTAGCACCAGAATGCAAACGTTCACCCTCATGGCATCAAAGCACGGAGCTCTCGCGGTGCAATGATTGACCCGTTATTATCACGATTACCCTTCTTGCGCTTGCAAAAACAAAAATGTAAGCGCTTCTGATATTGTTGTTGATTTTTTTTGTCAAACTTCTCATCTTCACAGCATTGTGTACTTGCAAACGTGCTAAGTATCCATCAAACTCTCACTTACAGAATAGCGAGTGGGTGTCCCACCCACCGCCCGAAAATCATCAAGCGGGATACGGTGGCAAAGACAGCAGTCGCTTGCATTCTTTCCATATGAAATTAAATTGCGTTTGCCACGGCATGAAAATTCAGATTCTTGTCAACACATGCTGGACTATAACTTTATAAATTACTTATGCACTGTTTAAAAGTCTCCGGTGCTCTTTAACCAGTATAGCTGTCAATGAACGAACGAAAAAATCAGCAGAAATTCAGAGAATTGTCCACTAATGCGTAGCTTCCTTATGCCGCTTGTCAAGAGTGTGAGTTTTTTAAAGCCAATTTCTTGGGGTTTTCTAAACTCTGTCCGAATAATTATCTCTATTTGCGCTAATACAAAGATTACAGGTGTTACTTCTGCCAAATCTGCATTCTTGCAGAAATGTTTCACCCTTTTCAGTATTTTTATGTTTTTTTATTTTGGGGGTTTTCAGAATTCTGTTCGACCAATTACCTCCATTTACGTTATTATAACTATTCATAGTGGAACTTTCGAGAAATCTGCATTATTGGGGAAATTCAGGACGTTACACGTCTCGCAATAATAGTTATCTATATTTACACTACGGTAGCGATTAAAGGTAAACTTCAGTGAAATCTGCATTATTGTTGAAATGCAGGGCGTTACACGGTACCGGCTGGGAAGGCTGGAGGGGTACTAAGGGAAAGGATGCTAGGCATTAAATATGCAAGGTTACTCGATGCAACGCAATCTGGTGAAGAGGTTCCGAGCAGCCAGCATGGACGACGCATCCCGTCCCCATAGTGCCGGTGCCCTCACCATGCCGTGCTGATGAGATTGTGTAACACAGATGTTTATTGCTTCTTCTGCTCTTTTTGTAGCGTGAGCTACACTGGCTGAGGTTGAGCAGTTTCGCGTAGCTACTGGAGAGCCGTGATGCGTAAGCGCTGCACGTGGCGACCCGGTCCACTTGATGATCATGCGAGGGGTGGCCGGGTGTGGAACCGATGGATCGTGCGTTGCAGCAACACCAGCGTGCGCCTGTGGAACCAGCTTAGCTTTGGGGCGATTGGTGACGCTGCGCCGGAGCCGCTTGATAAATATACATGTATCACATAAGGAGTATACCGTGTGTGTGCCATTGAAGCAGCAGTAAGCATGATAATCAAGCTAATCCTAGACAACCAAGAAAGCTAAGGATAACCACCTGAACCTTAACTCACACATGTCTATAGAACAAGAACAAAGTAGTTTATTTCATCGAAAAACATTACAAAAACATGTTGATGAGGCATCTCATGGTCCTGAACATCCTGGCATAGCCGAGTTAAGCCGCTGCTAATTTGTTCTTGTTACTGTTGATTCTATTGCTTACGTTAACAACATGAAAAAAGGGCAAGGAAGAAGGGGCCACCTGCACTCCTCACAACCCACTCCTCACAAGACATTGTCAATTCCAGGGCTTGCAATTTGCTACGCCGTAAGTGTGGATTTAACCTCAGAAAGGTGAGTGCGAGTTCAGTGCACTTTTAAAACTTAGCTCTTCTCGTTTCTCGCTACCATGGGGATTTAGGCGCGCACTTTGGGTGTGTACGTGGATTGCCGAGGCTTAAGTACACCGCGGTCAGAGAAATATCAGCGCGCACATCCCCTAGTCTTTCTATCCGTCAAGAAACTACTATTAACTGCGAAACAGCCCATAATAAAAGTTTTACGACGTTACACGGTTCGCCATTTTCGCGGTTTTTTGTATTCTTCTCATTCTGTGGTTTTTTTTTAATTCTTTTGACGAATTATCTACATTTACTCTATTATAACTACTAAAAGTGTAACTTTCGCCAACTCGGCATTTTTGTGAAAATGCAGGGCGTGCTGGCTGGCGGGTACTCGGCAAAGAATGCTACGCATTAATACAGGGGATGTTCGTATAATTCCAAAAACACTGCGAAGTGGAAGTAACAGCCGCTCTGACGAACGGTTCTTTTCACCCCACTTGGAAAAATAAGCTCTTCCAGCGCACAATCCTACAAAAGCCTCAAAGAGTGTTTGCGAAACGCCCATCCCCAGCCATAAGCTCGCAAAACTGCCGTTGCCACTTCTAGCTGTTAAGAGATAGCATGTACGAAGGGGATTCGCGATGCGGATAGGAGAAGAAGAGAGAGTCTAAACCACAGTTGGCGGTACACAGAAGGAGTCGGTATATTGCCACTGGGAGGTCGATGAGGCGACAGGCTGCAAATAACTCGGGCTGTGGGCCGATATGAACGCGCTTCCAGAAATTCGGGTCGGCACTGGCCATCGCCGCGCGTCTAAGACGAGTACAAGTGAGTCCGTCGGCGACAGCAGCTCTCCATTGCGAATTAAATAGTAACTGAACGAAAAAACAGGAAGGTCTAACTCGAGCCTAGACAAAGTAGGGGAAGCTACTTTAGCCCGGCACTTGCCGTCAAAGTGCGAGAAACGCCCTCGCCCCCCTTTCGCGGCGACATAGAACTTCAAGGCCCGAGAAAGACGATACACCAACCGATGATGCTGTGATATGAATAGGTCAGGCGACGTCGATAAAAATGTCAAGATTACGCTTCTGAAAAACAGAAAAAAAGAAATTAATCCCCTCCACCCCCCCCCCCCCCCTTCGGCCGAAAAACAGAAACACAAGCACGACAACCCTCGCACTAACTCTAAATTGTACACCATAATGAATAGCGGGAATGTTATCACCGCCTGGTCTTGACATGAACGCATACGCTAAAAAACGAGTCATTTCAACGGTGTCAAATTGTTTCCAGCTTTAGCGACACAGAAATATTCTAAGGCGTCCATTCTTTTCGTTAGGCCCCGTGAAGAATATCCTAATTTTCTTCTCTTCCCGAATCATCATACAACTGCCTGAAGTAACTGTGCCCTTTACGGGCACGTTAACAAGGGACAATTATGTTTATGGCCGGGAAGATAAAGTGATGCATGCTAGGAAACAAATATGCCTTCCCGCCCGTAAAATGTTATTATGCACATGGAGATCTCTTACGCTTTCGACTAATTTCTTTAGACGATGGGTTCTTCGGCTGCGAGGCAATTTCTCTTTGGCATACGGACGTGGTCCCCCCACAGCACGGAGCAAGAATAAGATGGGAGGGGAAACGAAGCTTCCTAGCGCGGCCAGATAATGTACCAAGTGCTTGTCAGAGGTTAAGCTTGCGGCATCTGGCGCGGGTGAAGAAACTGCGTGCCCACCGCAATCGGCATGGCACTGCACAGCCACGGAATGAATTGCGGCCTGTTACGAATCGGCCAGCGCCGCAGTACTTCCTCGCATCACTCCTCGGCTGTGCGGCGAAGCCACTCGTGCTCCTTCGAAAACAGGCGCAATCATGTCGGTGACGAGTAGCGACAAGCCTCGTCAGACGCTTCGCTCTCTGCGCATTCGGCGGCTGCCGGCGGCTGAACTTCGGCGGCTGCCTGCGTGGCTCGTCTCCACGCTCTTCAAGGACACAGAGGCCCCGTCGATCGCAACGGAGTCCTCCTCTCTCCCCTCTCTCGGACTCAACGTGCGCGGAGGCTACCGACGACTAACGAACTCTGGAAAGAGTGTTGTGTGTGTCTGTGACGTTCGTGGCGTGTTGCCGCTTGTTTCGTTTGACCGTTATCGCTTTTGGGTATAAATAGAGCTGCCCAAGCGTTGTAACTCATTCCTGTTAGAGCAGCGAATCGATGTTGTCGCTCTGCTCGAGTCCTGTATTGTAACCTCGCCCGTCGGGGCATTGTTCTTTGGCTTCGGCTCACCTCTCGCTATGAAGTAAACAGTTACGTTAGCCTACGGCTTCTGGACTTCTTCACGGCTGCAACAGCGGCTGGCCGCTCGCATCATACACGCTACCACTCGTATGTCGGAGGCCACGGAGCTCGGATCGGGTGCCCCCGCCCGGTCGCAACAGGCCGCTATCATTTGGTCCATCAGGTTCCGCTACCCTCTCCTTCACCGTCGCAGCTACGAAGCTTGGAAGTCCGTCTTGGTTTTCATTGTGACATTGTCTGGTCACTCGCCCGCGCTTTCCTCAATGGGCCGTTTCCCCTCCTATATATTCTTGCTCCGTGCCCCACAGCATCAAATGGCTCAGCAGCACTGACTAAGAATGGTTAATCGTACAGAGCGAAAAAACAAAGGCACAAACAGAAAGACATTTGACATCCTAGGAACTGGCTTTCAACAAACTGATTCGAGACGTAGAGCATATAATATTTGTTGTGTTAGCTAAAAACAGGCAAAAAATAAAAAGCACAACGATAATCTCCTTTCGTGCACAGTCGTCGCAAAGGCGACACAGAATGTGTTGTGCGTAGTTCACATGATAGGATGACTGCGATTTAAAGAGTTACCATCCGTCTCCCCCTTTTTTTTCGCGTACTAAAAGCCCGGGTTGTATTTGCTTCACATGGATTTCTTGGTGCCATAGCTAGACATGGCGACAGATGCAACGTTATCAGGACGCGTCGTTTGTCTATACAGCTGCCGTGTTTGCTGGTATAAGACGTTTGTACAGGTGGCGCTATATCCCAGCGCACGGAAGAGTTGTCAGGAGCGGTCGGCTGAAAATATAAGTTAAGTGCTCCATTGCGCAATACATTCGCTGCTCGTACTGAGAAAAAGTTCGCAACCAGGCTTTGAAATGAACCCCGTTGTTTATCTTGCTTCTTTTTACGGAAGACGCATGTTTCGTACACAATTTAGTGCTAGGTCTAGTTTCATTACCAGCTGTAACATTTGAAATAGGTACAGCGCGAACAAAAACAAGGACGCAGAAAAATGAATCCTTGTTTCTGTTTTCACTGTAGCTATATAAAAGGAACTACCTAAAGGTGGGTGTATACGCCTAAATATCCGAAAAAGGTCTTTCTGCATACATCCACCTTTCCTCTCCATCTCCGTCTATCCTGCGTTCATGACCGCTAAAGACAGCGACGAAACCCCGCCTTTCCACTGTGCCGGTTCAAAGTCGCAAAGAGATACTGCGCGCGAGCTCTTGTCTTTACACACCGTAATTTCCGAAAACCGATATAAACCTGTCTAGCTTATTGCCCATCCGGTTCGTATCCACAAAGCCGCAGTTCTGCTTTATCAGTATTTTTGAGCATTTCTTTTTCTTATGGTCATAAAGAGATGCTCGAGCGCTCCAGAGAGAGGCCTGCGCTTTAGACGAGACAATGCGGACCTGAAAAAAAGCGCTGTGCCTCGGGCCGCGCAGTCATCGTAAAGAAGAAAAGAGGCTGGAAGAAGCCTCGGTGCACTCTATAAGTATTGTACTTTGGCACCTACTGCAAAGCGTATTGCGCAAGTCCTTGAAATCTCGGTTTGATGCGTAGAAACAATGTTATCGATCCGCATAAACACGCTCGATTAATGCGCGTCTGAGGCCCCCCTTCTATACCGTATAAACCGGATTATAGGTCGACCCGGTATATAGGTCGACCCCCTACCTTGAGGTGGGAAAAGTTGACAAAAAAAATAATTTGGCACAGAAGCGCACTCACAATGTCTATATTTATTTCCGACGCCCGTCTGTCACTGCCACTCACTATGCCTGCCGAAGTCACTCGTCCGAGCTCTCAGAGTCATCCGAGGATGACTGCTTCGCACTGTCATCTTCCATGCCATCAGGCGCGTTGCTGATGGAGCACTTCCTGAACGCTCGTGTACCCATGTCGTCGGGCAGCGACTGCCCAGAGAAGGACACCCAGCTTGACACGGTCGCAACCGGCCCGTATAGGTCTTTTTGTTGTCGCCGGCTATCCACTCATTGTACAGTTCGCGGAGCCGGTCCGCGCATGGCCTCCGGAGCGATCGTGAGCGAAGTTCGCGGACGAAGTCCGCCACTTTGTTTTCCAACTCGGGGTGCACCGCTTGACGTCCACAGAACGATCGGTTTCGGGGGTTGCACGCGCACAGCTTAGCTTTCTGGCTCCGCCAGTACCAGTGTTGCCATCGCTGGGCGTCATTCATCCGCTAAAAAGCAATGACAAATCCGCCAGATTCCGCTAGATTCTAAAACATATCCGCTAAATTTTCCGCTAGGGCCTATTTTATTTAAAATAACAGTGCAATTTCGTATGATAAATACCTTTATCAATCTTAAAAGCTCCCCAAAACTACGAGAGCTGAAATAACATATGTCTTCCGATGAGCCTAACAGAACACTTGAGGTTTCAGTGCTGCGGTGGTCGTCATTGGTCAACCTCATCACAGATGAGGCTAAAAGTTATAAATGTTCACACTGATGAAAAAAAAAAAGAAGTCACAGGTGAACGAAAAACACATTGAGGTCTTCGTCGCCGCTGTCGTCGTATGACGCCATCTCCACAGGACCGCTGGTACTTTTGAGGGGCCAGAAAGGTTACTTGGTTGCACCAACGCCGCCTGTATAAACAGTGCCTAACGCGTGAGCGAAAAATGGCCAAACAGCCACTCTCCTGTTGCTCTCTCCTACCCTTCCCCGCTCTGTAGCCTTCCAGCGTGCTTTCGTGTCCGCCAGCCAGCGCCGCTTCTCGGAAACTATGCAAAATAGTGGAAAGTTTGTTTAGCGTTCCCGAGACGGCGCTCCTACGCCTTCTTGTTTTTCACCATGCCTGTCTGTCTTGGTCTGTCACTGATAAAACTTTTTTTGTCACGAAGCAAAATCCCTTGCGCTGCAGCAGGCTGATGCCGGCTTTGCGCGCTTATCTACTCGGATCACAGGCCCTGAAATTTTCTGGGTGGAGCATCCCACCTCTATCCCCTCCGCATTTAGGTATTGTGTTGACCCCGCTGTTCGCACTCCGCATCGGTACGCACTTCTAAAATTGAGGACTGTACTGTAGAAGCGCCCGGACAGCGTGGCGGGAACCCAGCTGCTTATCCTTTTGTTTCCTATAATTTTCTGAAGTTTACAAGCACGTGATATTATTGGAAAGTAATCGTAGAAGTGAGCGCCTGAACAAAAAACGCGCACGCAAGTTTTTCTTCTCTAAATACTCCAGAAAAAAATATCAGTAAAATAATGGCTGCCCCAGCAGAAAATATCGTTTCTCTGTTAGCTATATGTCTACCCGAAAATCAGTATGTTCTTACACTATTTCAGTTCACCTCAGTCTTTATCTTTGGAAAAATGCAGCAAGTATAAAGCGAGCGACACGTTGAACAAGATCCCCAGTGCGCCACAGAACTAGCGCCCCGTCGCGGCTAAGATGTAAGCGAAACGGCCCTTGAAGCCCAACAGGCAAGCTGACAGACACACGTCGTAGAAGTGGGTGCAGCGTTCGCGACTCGCGAGCAGTGACGTAAGGCGAGATGTCCGCCGGAACGCGCCACATAGTGGATCAGTGCCTGAACTAAGCGTCCCTACCCTTCCCATTGAAAAGCGCGCGACGCGTCACGCAATGTTAATACAGGCGGCGTTGGTTGCACATACGTTGCAGATGTCCCGATTGCACTAGCAACTGGTGCGGGAAGTTCGTAATCAAAACAACTTTTCTGGTGTCACTTCAGTCCCGCTCTTACGACGAGGATGGCGTTTGGTGTTTCAGGTTTCAGCTTGTTCCTGAGCTTGGATTTTACTAAGCTGACTAAACTTCATCTCTACTTCGGCATTTGAATACGGCAGCACGAGCATCGAGATGGCAAATCCGGCCAGCTCGGCGAACGGGTTTTCGCCGCAGGCGTCCTTATAGAAGTGAACTTCACACCAGAACGACTGCGTGGACGAAATTTGCTTCCAGTCCAGGAGGGTGATTTTGCTTCACTGGTTTTTCATTTTTTCGATTGTCTCATAGCCGTTTTGAAACCTCACGGGTTTGTTTGTCTGAGATAGGCGGAGCTAGTGAACAGGAGCCCTCCTAACCTCTGAAGTTAAGCAATTTCTGCATTTTTAGAGGACACGGAAATGGTTTCTTGCAGGGCGATTTTGAATCGGTGCACTGCGTGAGGTATCCGCCAGAAATCCGCTATGTCTGGAAATGGCCCGTCAAAAAATCCACTAGCCGCTAGACCAAGTTTTTCCCCGTCAGAATAAAATGAAATCCACCAGATTTAGCGGAAAATCCGCTAAATTGGCATCACTGGCCAGTACCGTACACTTTTCTCTGAAACGCCTAACTGGCGTTACGCCGCCATATTCCCATTCTGCTCGGTGACGCAATCACCGTCAGCTTAAACGCCGCGGTGAACTGGCGTCGACTGCCACCACTCATCTCGGAACAGAGACGTACAGAAATGTACGCACGCACGCGTAATAGACGGGTAAAAGACGAAAAACTAGAGAAAAGCGAAATCAAATAAAGGCCTGATAGAGCGAGAGAGCAGTCCGACACGAATGGCGATTGGCGACGGACTACGCTTGCACATTGTTGCCAGACAACGATTTACAGTCTGCCAATGACCGCTATATAAGACGAGGGGTGACTTTTGTGCGGATTTTTTTTTGAAAAAAACTCGACCTATATTCCGGTTTATACGGTACTTCATGCGGCACTCATCGACTCGCATCTAACCGGAGCGCAGTGTAAAAGCAGCGGCCGGTCCCAATGAAATTTTCCAGGGCACTCCTCCGAAGTCAGCGGTTCCTTCCAGATGGGATCGTCTGAAGAGCTGCCCTCATGTCTGTATTTTCTGAAGCGGCAATTTTAATCCATCACTCGCTGAGTATCGGTCGTTGACCGCAACTGGCAGGAAATGATCACCATTATTTATGAGATCGTCTGTGCCCTCTGAAGTGATTGGCTAAGGTGTAAATGGTCAAATTTATCGTAAGGCATGTGTGGGAGAAGCTAGAAAGGTTTAATTTATACGAGTTTTGACTTTCGTTGCACGGTATCGCATCTTACCTTCCAAAACATTATTTATTACTATACCTTATAGGTCTTCTCCCACAACATTGACCACAAGAGCTTACATAGGCGTAATAAAATGGGCAATAGGAGTAAAAAATTCAAGTAGAAACAAAAGTAATACACAGTAAAAACTAAGGTAACCGTTATACAATTTAGAAATACAATAATAAGGAAATTACGGCAACAAAAGACGAAAACGAGAGAGAAAAAAACGACATAGCAAAGAGATGCCGTAAAAATCGGGCCGAAAACAGGAAACAATACAGAATTGCCTATGAATGTTTCCGCATTTAAAAACCGTAAAAAATGGAAAAGGGAAGCAAAATTCACCTTTTTTTACTTTAAACTAATCTTATCTAACTTAATGTGAGAAAATAAGCAAAAGAAGTGAGCTTTACAGTGCTGCAGAGATGGTTACTGTACTGAGAAGTAATGTTGGGTGATCAGATATGAAGACAATATGGTCAGTTCGATCATTTTATTACGGGATAGGTCAGGACTCAATGCCGATGACTGGAAAGCTTTCGTGTTAACAAAGATGTGCTTAAAGCAGAATACAATATTTAAATCTGTAGACATTGGCACAGGATCTTGAAACGGACGTATGTTTGGTCTTGTATTGTACACGTAACTAAAGCGGGTCTCAAAACGACGCATGTCTAATTGTAGTGATCAAAAACCTAATTATTTATGTTACGGTAGAAGTAGGCCGGTAATGACGGCGACCAACATAACTCTCTTCCTTACAGATGGAAACGTAATGTACCGTTCTGTATTCTGTATTCTGTATACACAGCCTCATTGGCACAATATTAGTCGGCTATAGTTTAGATGTCTGGGGTGTCAAAATTCTACACTGCAAAAAAAAAAAGCAATCTGGTCACTGTAATGAAAAACGCTCACACATCGTCAGTCTATTACAGACCACATAGCTGTATAGATGCAGGTGTTCTTATGTCTGAGCTGTTATCGTGCGCAGACGCTGACACAACATTTTCTGCAGGCTTAGCGCTGCGCAAGCACTTTTCTCGAGCAGCCCTAATCCCTTTCGAAATTACTTCACGCGCTGTGCAGGATCTCAACGCAGAGCTGCGGAGAAGCCTTGGCTTGGAATCGAATGGAAACTGTGAAGAAAACAGAGACTAAACTTTAGAGCAGCAAGAGCACGGCTTGCGGACTGTTTGAAAGCGACTTGCAATAGCCCTCAAGCAGTTCTTTGAAATGGAGAAATAGCGAAGTCAATGAGCACCGCATAAAAACTTTTGAATAATGCGCGCCTAAGGCAATTAGTATACGTCGTGTGGCGTCAGTCGGTGTGATTTCAACTTCAGCTCAGAAAAAAATACTTTTTCTAAACCACTGCATCCTGTGTGACCAGATGTCTGAGAGCTTTTGGTGGATTTACCCAAGTTTGCAGCTTCTGGACGCCACAATCAACTAACTCCGGGTACGTGTGCTCCCACCACCCACTTCCCCGTGGGGCTTCCCAGCAAGGTTGTGCTCCGCATTTTTCCGAATTTTGCACTTGAGAAATGCAAATTTGGAGGAGGTTACGCTATATTATGTGCATGCTACAGAGTAAGCGCCTCCCGTTTGAAGAAGAGACGCTTAACTGCACACATTACACACGCGAAATCTCTCACACCACTGAAACGACGGCTTTTAACTTTCAATGATTGCATACCCCATAATATTCCTCGTCGTTTCTACGAAACAGAAGCTTCCACTCCAAACGAAAATCTTCCATCGCAAGGAACGCTACTCGGTCCGCGTTGGCCATAGGGCAATTACAGTAATAGCTCGGCTGTTTTATTGTGGTCAAAATCAACCGACGGAAATGTGTAATGGTGTTTTGGTCCGGAACATTAGAACCACCGAACTTTGTTTGCTGCTTAATTAGGTTAATTTTTATGTATGCGCCGCAATAGACTTATATTCATCGAGATGCGGTCGTGAACGTTACGGCACAAAATGTGCACCCGGCGAGGATGCTGTTTTATTTGTGTAAACGAACTTTAGAGTTAACGGCAAGCACATCTCCGTAAAAGCGCACTGCGTCGCCCAGTTGCCGGGTGAGGTGCATATATATTTTAGTTCATGTCTGATAAACTCCCATTAATTTCTCGTCCCACTAATTTCTCATGCGGGCGCAGCCGCAAGCCACACTGCTGACTAACAGTAGCGGATATAGAGGTTTGTTTGACCAAATCTTTACCAGGTAAACACGGAAATGGGAAACAGTGCTTGCGAGATAGTGCACGCGATCCACGCTCGGCATCCTTATAAAATATGCGCGACATCGCCCGTTTCAAAGCAGAGATTCATAATGCGATTCAGATGGCACGGGCGAAAATGATGTGAATAAAAAAAGAACAAGCAATACAGATGTAGGAGATCCCCAGAAACGCGGGGAAGACACGCGTCTCATATATTGTTGTTATGCGCACCTCGTCGGGCTTCGACCGGTTTAGGCGACTGATTCAACCATCTCCCTTGCGGATCATGCGAGCGCCATGAAACATATATCCTTGGTTTCTTTTATGAAGGAAATGTCTGGCGAAGAAGGAGCCCGCACGGAAGTATTCCCTGGATGCGAACAACTCCTAACGAAAATGTGGTCTGAGCAAACCAACCCCGCAAGCGAGCGTACTACTTCGGTGCGTGATTGTTAGCGGCGCTGAGCGCCCAGATAAACGGGAAATTTGAATAATGAGCCGCCAGACAGCATAACATACACATCAGGTGCACCGAACAGAGTCGATGCGGCTGGTTTATTCGCGATGAGAATTGTTCGGACGCCACGTTACAAGCTGTGTTATATTTTTGTCATTGTGTGCAAGTGGGAGGCAACCGTAGGTTAATCGCACGTTAATAAATAAATAAAGCATTGGTGAAAAAAAAAAATCGAAGCCAGCAAGCACAAATCTAAGCCAGCCTGATGTTCGTCTTACCAAGCTAAACTCGACGAGCGCCATATAAGTTACTGAGAACTGGTTAACCTGTGAATATATTTTATTTATTTTATTTCATAATACTGTCAATCCCGGAAGGAATTATTGCAGGATGGGCATTTCAGTCATTCAGTTTCACTTCAAACAACAACAAGAAATAAATGGATCACAACAATCTCTTGCAGAACACCAGAACTAAGAATAACGCGATGTCAGACACAGCAGCACAAGAGCGAACACCTTCCGTTCGCTTATCGAATACAACAAACTAGCAATAGTAGCAAATTAACACAGAAGCAAGAAGAGGACGAAATGTGAAAAGAGCTAACAATTCGCAAATACTACAGTCCCAGTACGTACGGGAAGGGGTCACACACTTGATTACGGAAATAAGTATTCACCAAGGCGCTCACGAACCTTCTCGAGTGTTGTCTGTTCTATCAAGAAGTCATCTATCAAGAAGAAAAAGAATATTAGAAGACATTGTTTGTACAAAAGATATTCTTCATAGTTAACCTGTGTTTCTGTCGCGTTTCCCTTGCGCAATTAAATGTAAGAAAGAATTCGGAATCTATTCTCAGCTTGCCATGTATCAGACACAGAAACTTGAAGCGGTGAAACTTTGAGCGAGTTTCAATCGGTGAGAGTTCAGTGAAACGAAGCAGAGCGGTTGGGGGAGTGGGTGCGTCTATATCTGTTAAAAACGAAGCGGACAGCCTTCAGCTGTATTAGCTCCAAAATGGTGCTGTTATTGTTTCTGTGGGGGAACCACACTATGTTCGCACACTCAAGCATTGGCCTGATAAGCGTGACGTATGCGAGCGGTTTCGTGTCAGAGGTCACATGCTTGAAGGTCGTTTTAGATAACATAGCTTGTTGAATGCATTTTTTGTTATATTTTGTATGTGTGCAGTCCAGCTTAGGTCGGAGGAAATAGTGATCCCCAAGTGTTTATAGTCTGTAAGATTTTTTCAGGACGATGTTTTAAAACCCGCATAGGAAATTCATCATCACCAGGCTATCTACGCCCACTGCAGGGAAAAGGCCTCTCCCATTGATCTCCAATTACCCCGGTCCTGTGCTAACTGCGACCAATTTATCCCTGCACACTTCTTGATCTGGTCTGCCCATCTAACTTTCTTATCAATGTCAGTATAAAAAAAGTCTATTCTTAATTTCCTTTCTGATAGGAAATTAAGAATGTACGTTTTTTGATACTGACATTGATAAGGTTTTGTCTGGATTAATCATCAATTACAAGTTTCGACGCCACTATGTAGTGCGATTCATTACATTGTTCAGTTTATTTCGGTCATCAACAGCTTTTATCCCTCGGTACAACATGCAGTCATCTGCAAGCAGCCCAACTTTAACGTCAACAACGTTTGTTAAATCATTTATAAAAAGCAAAAATAATTGCGGAGCTAGCTGAAACAGAGCCCTGTGGAACACCTGACGTAACGGGAACGGTATTAGAAGCATGGTCGCTGAATTGAACGAATTGAGGCCTATTGGACAAATAGTCAGCGATATCTTGGAGGATGGGTCTATCACCTGGTATTTCTTTGAGCTTAACAAGTCATTTTACGTGCGAGATGCGATCAAACATTTTGGAGTAATCCATAAATATTACGCCAGTTTGAGAATGATATTAACACACTGCGCGAGGTGATGCACTGCTTCTACAAGCTGTGTTACCGTTGATAATCCGCTATGGAATCCATGCTGATTCAGAATCAGAATCAGAACAACAGTTTGTTTATTTTGCTGAGTGGAAAAAAAGTTTGTTTGTTTGTTTCCATAAATTTCTTATTTAATAATTTTAATTATCCATATAAGTAATAAAATAGGTTTAATTATGAATAAAATAGGTTTAATTATTGATAAGTTAAATATTATTCAAATAGACTTTATTCATTAAGTTTGTTTATTTTCCTCAGTGGAATGGATTAAGAACGTCGTCGTGCTCGACAAATTCTGGTGTATGTTTCAAAATAATATGTTCTAGTAATTTGCTACAAGTACCGGTTAATGAAGTCGGCCTAAACTTTCCGGAGGACTCATATCACCTGTTTTGTGCACTGGAATATCTTTGCTGCAGACGGCATACTGCGCTGGTAGACGGCAACCTTGAATCGATTTAGTGTAAACAAAACATTGGTATTTGCTATTTCGGCATATCTTTTCAAAACATTGTTCGCTATTCCGTCCGGACCACCGCTCTCTTTTTTTTTTTTTTCATCTAACTTTATACGTAGCGAAAGCACGCCTGTTTCTTTAACAGTAGGGGTTACTTAACAATTTGGCCTGACGGTACAGAGCTCGGAAGTCACACGACAATGTACAATCGTCTGTGCAGACAGACTTGAACTACGCGTCAAACGAGTTGGCTCTTGCTTTCTCTACTTGTGTAGAGACGCAAGTGCCGGTGTTTTTTTTTTTTTTTTTTTTAGAGCTTAAGTAGTGCCACATTTACGAGGAGATTTTTTGATAAAACTCTTTAATGTATTGCTACGAAACATTTTTTGGCAGTACGCATTTTACCCCTCTCTATCTTCGTTAAATTGTTTATTTTGGAATGAAACCGAGGAATAGCAGGACATTTGTAGAACTTTTTAAGCCTTTTGATTTTACGCTTTATATAAAAAGTCTCCCGTGTAATCCATGGGTTTCCGTTTTTGGGCATCTTTGCAACAGTAAGAACAAATTTCTCCATGGAATAAGTAACGTTCTTTAAATTTAAGCCAGGCATAGTCGATGGTGCAATGTTCCTCCGAGCAAAAACCGTAGAAGTCTAAAAGTTCGTGGGTGAGATAGGGTTTATTGCTACACCATTAGCCTTATTGAAAGCCAGGTACGAGCTTGGTAAGACCGTGCGCACAGCTAGGCGCTCGTACAGGCATACTCGACAAGGCTATTTTGTGGTCCGACAATCAATAAGCATATGAACGATAACGTCGTTCTCCGGAAAGTTGTCACTGGTTAAAACAAGGCCTAAGACGGAATCGCATCCGTCATGCACCCTGGTTATAGTGGTGGCGTGTTAGGTAAGGTTAAACGTAAAAAGAAAGTTGAGCAATAGGCTATTGATATCACTTCCCGTGTTCAATGGGCTCCAGTTAATATCGGGTAGGTTAAAATCTCCCGCCGGTACTATCATTGAACCAGCCATGTGCAGGTGCATATATGTTATACAACCCTTCTAGGTATGTTAATTCGGTGTTAGGAGCCTTCTAGACCCACCCACAAAAAGTGCACATATCTTTCAAGTGACGATTGACCCTTAAAGCCTCGACATTTGGTATATCAAGCTTAACAGTGACGGCCAGATTTTTTAACAACTGCTACGCCCCTGTATATTGTTCCACACAATCGCATAACCCGGTGGTATGATTTCATGGTCCTAAATGTTACTGTGCAACCACGTTTCCGTAATAGTGGCGATATCAGGAAAAAGTGATAACGACAGAACTTCAAGTTGGTCAACTTTATTTACTCTGCTGCGCGCATTGATACTGAAGAGGGTTACGGACGCCGGCGCCAGGTAGCGCGCGTTGTGATATCGTCCCAGCTTTCGTTTTTTGATAGTTTGGTTATATCGTTACCGTTTTTATCCCAAGCAAAGAGCCAGCTATTGATGCGTACCTTGTCATCCACCAAGAAAACATTGTCTTTGCGGTCACGATTGTCTTTGGATTGTCGCGGACAGTTTTTGTCCGAGCCTTTAGGCTTACTGCACTATTTGACGATAGTGGTTTTGTTGCGGTAGTCAAGCAATTTTAAAATCATGGGCCGGTGGTTAGGGTTCTCCACCTTGGTGTACTCGGCCGAAGCGGTATATACGTTCGATGCAGGGCATATTTACTTCCAAGTTATCCTGAAAGATTTATTTGATGTATGTTTCACTCAAAACATCTGCCGACTCGTTTTAATCTTCTTTTACACTATAGATTGCAAGGTTAGATCGTGGGGTTCTGTTGTCTAACTCGTCGACTTTTTCTGGTCATCATCGAGAGTTTGTGTTCCAATTCAGCTATTTTCTGCACGCAGTCGGTCACCTTTTTTTTTTTTTTTTTCGAGACCCGTTGCGGTGGCTCAGTGGCTAAGGCGTTGCGCTGCTGAGCACGAGGTCGCGGGTTCGATTCCCGGCCGCGGCGGCCGCTTTTCTGATGCAAGCGAAAAGCAAAAACGCCCGTGTGTACGAGATTTCGGCGCACGATAAAGATCCCCAGGTGGTCAAAATTAATCCGGAGCCCTCCACTACAGCGCGCCTCATCGCCTGCATTGCGTCGGCGCGTTAAACGCTACAATCAGTCAATCAACCTTTTTTCGAGACTGGCAATTTTTCTAGTTTCTTGTCAATCGCAATTAATTTTTGAGTACTTAGACGTCTTTGTTTCTTGATTTCATGATCCCCGCAATGTACTCAGTTCTTCTTTAATTTGGTGGTTATCGAAGCCCGGGTCGGTTTAAATATATCCGCTAAGTAGGAACAAAAACGCAATGAAAGACGCGCACTAAATAGTAGCTTAGAAAAAAAAAAAGCCGAATTGCACTCGTCATATATGGCACTCATCAGCAGAAGACCAAATCAAACACGAAGTAAAGTATATAAGTACTTTATTTGTATAGTGCCCTCTTTAATCCTCGTATACTTCATCTGAAACGCGCACTTGCACGCAGCAGTTCAGGGTCCTCGGCTCGTCACCGCCGATTACATTCTCGCCTCACAGCGAGGCGCGCTTGCTGATAATTCCCCTCTTCATCGGGCGTCCGGATCTTCTTTGGGCACCCCATTCCCCATGTAGGCGGCACAGCGTTCGGGAGAGTTTTGCCGCCGCCTAATGTCACAAGATAGTGGCGCTTCCTTGTTGAACGAGATTCTTTAGGCTTTGCTACTGGAGTCCTGGAAAAAGGACTTCACCCATAACTCTTTCTACATTCCCTTCTCCCTATTTTCAAATAAATTTTACTCTCTGTCTCTATCTCTAAACCAAAGCTGAACGTAGAAGAACCCGAAGAAAGAAGAAGTCAAACAGCTAAGCAGGCCGAGTAGTTCGCATTTTAAACAGACAGATCCGCTTTGCGGCGGTACTTACTAGCGAAGTCTCGCCATTATTAGTGCGGCATGCGACGTCTGGAGCAGACGACAGGTGGCGCGCGCGTTTCGGTTCATTGACGGCGCAACAAATTCTTGCTTGTGATTATATGCTCTTTCTTCATTCAAGCGTTTAAGTTTCTAATTTACAGTTTTGTGTTGCGGGCGCGTTACCCGTCCTTACGCCTGATTCTGGCCAGTCCCCCACGTGGGGGCGTGCCATCTTAGAAACAAGGAGACAGTGTAAATGTAAAGTCGTTCGTTCCTAGATGGCACAATGAAAGTCAAGACTACCACACTTAAGGAACGTATGTTCATTTTCTCACCTTACTTCAAACAAATCAACTACCCCTCTGTCTAACGAGAACGGTGGGAAAGCGCGAAGCTTAAGTGCGCCTACCCGCGTCGAACCCGCCAGACCAGCGCTATATCCGAGTCAAGCAAACGATCAAACTTAACGACCAAACGACGAACTCAACGACTATAAAGCGATGCGTTTCCCATAGTTGTCGTTAGACAGAAGGGTAGTTGATATAAAAATACCCGCGTGTAGAAATAACATCACACGTTAAAGTTTAGTTGAAAGTTAGGGCCAGTCCTGTCTACCAAGTGTTCGCCTTCCTTGTGTTGCTAGTAGTGCTTCACTCCGTGCCTTATCATCTCCTCATACCCCAATAGACATTTATACTTGGTCCCCCAGTGGTCCACATATATGCTCAGCCCTCAAAACAGGGCGTCTGACAGCCTCGGTGGACCTGCGGTGCGCCAAATTTCAATTTTAACTAAATACGTACCGCGTCGCTACGCACCGTAAGGTAGAAAAAAAATGGAAGAAAAGATTGCTCCAGTGTGGAATAAACTTCCAATTCCCTGCAGTTTTATATATTCCTTAAGCCATCGGAAACGGTAAGCTAGGGATGAAAAAAAGAAAAGAACTTGAGTTTTTCTTATGTTTACATAAAACAAGAACTCAAGTTCTTTTCTTTTTTTTCTCTGTGCACTTTTTTTAGTTTTTTTGCGTTTATTTTTTTGCACATTCAATGGAGTTTTCAAGGATTAACCAGCTGCAAATACATCTCAACAACAAGGAAGAGAACAAATTTCTTGGGCTCATGTGAAGGATGACGGTAGTGTGAAATTGGAGAAACTACTTTATCGCCGCTGAATGTCTGCTATACGGGCCGCCCGTTAGCGAAAACGTACGACGTTCTTCAAGTTTTCCATCCTGAAATCTGAAATGAGCTCGGCTGAAAACGGAGTTGCGATAAGATTTGAAAAGGAGTAACTGGATCGAGCACTTCACGCTGCACCTTATGCCTAACGCTGGCAAACTTCTCGCTCAATTATTTGGAACGCTCATTTCTCAAGCCTGCTTTAAACTTCCCGCGCCGAGAATTCAGCGCATATCATTGCGCTGTATTCTCGGCAACTTGTAATATACAGGCAAAAATGGGAGCTTTAATTCGCACGTCGACGGCACAGGTTCAGAAGACATCTTCTTTTTAATATATTATGCAAGTTCTACACAGGAGATCTGTAGTTAACGGACATTTAAAAATACAAGGTACTCTTACCATCTCGATTTTTGCCTTGCGAAGTCAGCATATACCCGTAAAACTTGGTGTGATTATAATAAAATTGCTCTTTCCGGATAAACACAATCAGGTGAAAATGCGATCGATTTTTTACTGGACTATAATTTTCACGTGCCGTTAGGTGAAAATGCAATTGAGTTTCTCACAGAACAATAAATTTCACGTACGGTTAGATAAGCATGGTACGGTCATCAAGGAAATGAATAGTAATGCACCGATTTGACAGTACTTCGGAGCGATCCTCGGCGGATCCAGAGAAACGTAAGAACAAATGTAGCTGCGCCAATCGCGCAAACTCCCTTTTACCTGTTTGTAAGTTTTTTTCGGTTGTTTATGGTTACAGGGACATCAAAAGTCTTTAAAGCTGTTTTATAAAATAAATTTGGCTGCAATACAAACCACTCTTCACAGCTTTTAGAGCCAAGTCACATACGGGCACGCAAAATAAGCTATTTTCTCGCCTGTGTTTCCATAAGCGGTGACTCTTGAGCCATCTATTGGCCGTAAGAGCGCCGCTGTACCAAACATTTTAAAAATTTTTTTAAGGATAACAAGCGTTCTTGATGGGTCTCACTTAAAATTGATATTTCTTGGCCGGGTTTGGGCGAGTGTAACTCATTCTATTATTTGACTTTTTCATTGAAATGCAGAAACGTAGCATAAGTTAGATTTTCACCTAGATATAATGACTTCCCATCAACTGGGTTTACTAACCATTGCGTCTTTTGTACGCTGTGTCTGTTGCACTACACCGGCTTCATATAGTCTTCATTTTATTTTTGATTAGTTTAAGGTTCGTGGGTTTATTTCTGTGCTTTGCTCACGGATAATGCCTTTTTTTTTTCTTGTTTTCTGTTTTGTCGCGTGTCTTTTTTATTGCTGCAAAAGTTCGCCGATGGCTACGCCTGCTTTAAATATAAATGCAATGTACTGCATTGTAATGTTATAGCAGCTATTTATTGATAGCGTTTCGTGCATATTTGCTCTGAATCCTCAAAAAGCGCCTTGCTGCAAAGCTAACTTTAGCCACGTGGCTGCAGCGCGAGGCCCTTTCCATAGCGTGAAGCACTTGTGCGTGCGCGTTGGTATGTTTGCTTGATGGCTTGCGTGTTTGCTTGCTAACAGGCGGCCGCTGCCAAACGAGGCATCCGCCGGTGCAAAAACTTCAACTCTACCGGCCAAGCACAGACAGAAATCCAGAAAGGCGTCATTTTCAGTGTCGAATTTTACATCTTTTCAGTTATGGCTGTCGGGAGGGCACTGCATTCCCGGGACGTCAAAAATTTCCGAGTGTGCGGGAAGCGTAAAGATCTCTGCTTTAATGTGACGTGCCATGATTCCTTCCCCCGAATGGATATTGATTCCCGCGATTTAAAACCATCTACCGAGACTGAGTGAAGTCGAGGATCCACTAATCGCAGCACCACATCCGTCAACAGCTCGTACCTTTGTGCAAAAATTCCGTGTCACCTGGTCTTCGCTGACACTTCGCGACATCAAAGCGTCGCAATATCTTTCTCCGAGCGTTCCCGACGGTGCGCGATAACGCGACGTTAACCTATCCTTCCCTCGAACTTCGCGCCCCCAGCAGATACACTGACATCCTACACCATTACCAACAAAGCCGCCTCGTCTATACCCCCCCCCCCCCCTTCCTCCCCACATGTGCCTCAGGGTCCGCCTACGTCACCGGCTTCAAACAAATATCTACTTAACTCAGACATCCTGAATCACATATCCACCTCGACATACCCATGCTTGAAATGCCACACACCCAATACAACCTACCACTTCGTGTGGAAATGCCCCGACCGCCCTTACCCCCTCTCTTCCACCTACCCAAGAAGATCTCCCTGGCTAGGGCAGCGGCTACGGCCTGCGGCTTTTCAGACTAAGATGCCTCCCACCTTTATTTCGTTTTCTTTTTTTTTTTGCTCCAACAAGCATTATTAAACAACAACAACATCTGCTTCGCTGGTAATCCGCCATCGCAGAGAGCAATGCTTCAGGAAATTTTATGTTTCAGAATATCGTTCGATCATACGTTGGGTAAATTTATTGTAAACCCGGTATGTATTGCTACCGCGGGCTAGATTACAATATCCATATATGTGGGGGTTCAGTTCGGATGGGCTTAATATTCCACTTGAGTAGGCCTGCATGCCGTATATTACGAAAGAGATGAGAGCTTGCGTAACACGCCTAACATATTTTTTCAGTGGGAGCATAGTTACCGTCTTCTTTGTCCCTGCATAGTTCGCGAACAATGAAACCTTTGAATATTTAACAGTAAAAGTATGTATTTACAATCTGAAACGGAAAGCGAAAGCGCATTCTCGACGGGACCGCACAAGCGCTCACAGATATAAACAGGTGTACTGGCACGCAAAAACTCACACATTAAGAGAGAGAGAGAGAGAGAGAGAGAGAGAGAGAGAGAGAGAGAGAGAGAGAGAGAGACGCGCGCTCAAGTTTGCCTTTCCTTGGTTCGAAACGAGGTTCAGTACTCGACAGGCGACCAGGAAGCGCTTGAGGGGTCCGAAGTCTGCGAGAGATGGCGTGGCCATTCTGTGTGTTATCATCATCACGCGCGTGTGGGGCGCGGCTGCCACAGAAGCGATCGAGTACGCGTGTCCTTGCGTCGTTCGCACGCCTCCGCGTCGTCTGCACAAACAGCACAGCGGGACGGACGGCGACCTCCGTATACGGGAACACGAGAGTGCGTGCGTTCTGACTCTACTTGCGCGTGCTCTTTCAGTCGCGCGCTTTCGCGCGCTAAGTCTCAGTGTTTTGCGCTTGCGTGTCATCTTACCGGCAAGGTGCTGCCTTTCTACCGGAGATGCCTTCATAAATGCAGGACGTCGATTCGACATGTTACCGCGAACACCCTGTGCCGCCTGATGGGGCGGACTTGACTGAGGATATTCATCTTAGTTTTGATCACTTTAAGCCCCGGTGAGTTTCGGCTCATGCTTTCAGCCCTGCGTAGATGTTTCCACAGTTTCGGAAAGGGCCACTCACTAAAACAAAATGTCTCGGGATAGAGGACCACAGAACGCTAATATATTGAGAAAGCATACTGAGCCCCCCTTTTGTGATCACGAATCCCTTATTTTTACATTGCCTGCGTGACCCCCCTACCTAATATCGCTTTCGCGAGGAGCGCTTGAAAGAGCATCAATGCATCGCTTTATTCATCTGGACAACGATAGAATGAACGTTACTAAAAACACCGTAAAGAGACTCTTTTTTGTTCGGTTTTCGAAGTTCATGTTCGACTTTTATGCGTCTAAGCTACAACATGGTAGCAATTATGAATTACGTACTTGCCAAGGGTTGCTCCAACCCTACCTACCCTACCCTATCTGGTTAGGTCATTGACCTAACCAGGTAGGGTACCACATTTACTTGTTTAATCAATGAGCTTTGCTTTGGGGGAGAAAACTTTTTTAATTGTGGAAGCATTACTGCGCTGCTTATAAAATACTTCTTCCATGCGCGTGTGTGTTTGTCTCTCTCTTACATGAGGAGTAGCATGATGATTTTATTGCTCATTAAAGCAAAGGAATCAGCAGTGTATGGAGCGAATTAATGATCCCAAATTTAATTTCCAACCTCTAAATAACACGAAGATATGGAAAGAATGCCGTAGCTCTCTGGCCGAAATTTGTGATCCTTCTCCACTCGAAGCGTACTGCAACGGCTGGAGCACTGCTTGGCCACATTCTTTATAAAGACGGCAGTGTGCGTGAAGTTTTTGTCTTCGTTCTGCGTACTAATTAATGTTTTACACTGGCAACTGTCAATGCGTAGTTATGTAGCGTCCTCGTATTAGGGAGTTATTTTGTCGGCGCGGGTTCATCGCCGCTATCATAGTGTATGCTCTGCCGAGCAAAGATCTGAAAAACAATATGCTTGCGCCGCATTGGGCGGGAACCATAAACACATGCCTCGAACTTTATTCGGTTATTCGGTTATTCTTACCCACGCCGACAACGAGCGAAATTGTGTATTTCTTACCCAAATTGTATATCTTCTTTTAAGGCATCACCGATAGAAGAATAATTCAACATTGCTTATAGATTTCATACCGACAATAAATAGGTTCCCCAGAGGCTGGACGCTTCACGCCCACTATTACGCACAGATCACACATGTTCATGAACGTTTACGATTTACGGGTACACGATGCTTCTGGGTCCTTAACATTTTCCCACCGTAGGGCTGCACAACAAACGTATGAGCAGTTTTAGGTGAGCCCTTTATGAGAAATGTGAAGAATGGGTCCGAAAATGGATGTATTGAATCCACGCAAGAGGTGGGTTTTTGGTGCTCAACGGCGCAAACATGCTGTAGGCATCTTTCGAATCACTCGTGGGTAACAAAATCTTCAGAAGCGCAAGACGTCACAGGACAAAGTACACTATCATGCAGAAAATTAATGCGTTTAAATGATTCGTTAGTGCCAACACTGCCGTACTCAAACACTCGTCTCCGAAAAACGTTACTTACATTACCACAATGGCCACTGCCGTGCCTGAAAAAAAACAATCAGAAAATCACGTGCAAATTTACATTAACTTATAGCCAGTGGTCAGTGGTTGTCGCACCCCCTTTGACAACTTATTTGAGCCTTTTAAATACTTTCGGGCTAACTTTTTCGTTACTCATTGCGTTTCCTTGTGTGTCTGAACCGTTCAGTTGACCAATAAGTTCACTTAACAAAAAAAAAAGAACTTAATTGTTTTAGAGTGCCTATAGTCTGCCATGGAGACTTACTTCAAAGATGCGTAGTCTCCCGTGGAGACTTTTTTAAGGGCAGTTCCATTGCGGTAGATCGCTCCTTCGTGAATTCTTTCAATCCCCTTTCGAGCATTGCTGATCCCTTGAAGAACGCTACAAAGCCAGTCACGCCAGCATGCTATGTAGCATTCACGCCTTTAAGTGGATTCGTTCGGGCAAAGAACCGTTTTCTCACGTACAACCGTCGCCGTTACAAATAATAAACACACTTTGCAGGCATTTTAGTCTTTATAAACACGGCTGCGCCATGCAGGAAGCAGTGCAAGTAAGTTTTTTCGCTGCTCGTTAGACCTAGTGCTCTGTGTCAGGGCGCGGGAACACACGCACATGTGAGCGCATGCTCCCACACCCACACTAATAGGCGTGTGTAGATGATTCAATAATACTTGTTCCTAACTCCACAGCTCCAGACAGTACGTGATTTATAAAACACGCTTAAGGTGTACGCCACATCCACCGGAACGTTCACGCCGATGGAGAGAAACAATTCTTATTAAGCATCCCAGTAGTATTAACGTAAGGGAGATCCTAGGCGTCGCTATTGACTATAGGGAAGCAGTACAGAGTTTCTCTCATAATAAGATTTGCTTGCGCTCGGGGACATAAAAAAGCAGGGGGGACTATTATGTGTACTGTTCTATCGGTTTGCCTTTCTTGGGCTATTTATATCTGCTATCACAATAAAACCAGACGCCAGTTGATAGCGGTAGTCTAACGCCGGTTTCGCTTCTACTAAGTAGGTTTTTCAGAGCGCTTTTTAATTTCAACAGATACACTACAGGTCATAACTGAGGGCCCATACTCCGAAGTCAAGGTGTTAGTTAACGCCTACAAAATCAATTTTTATGGGATTTTATGATGTTCCACTTGTGGAGATCTGTCTGGTGTTGTTGAAGCCGAGAATTTAAAATTCCAGGAACGAAAAAATCATCGTGTGTATTTAAGGGTACTTTTGTGAACTTTGTCATGAAAGAGCAGTTACAATGTATCAATGGCAGTGTCAAAGACATTTTATTGGTATTTCTGTGTGTCAGCGCAGGAAGAAGAGGAGAACGTGGAGGTTTTAGTGTGTGTCCACTCCGGAAAACAAGCCAAAATGAAGAAGACAAAGCAAGCTCACAAAGGGGATTTTCTGAGGCCACGTTGCTTAAAAAATACCAGGGTGAAATTTCGGAAAGAAAGGTGATACTTGGCACAAGAGCCAACTTTCCTGTCTTCTTTTAAACATTGAAAAACGTGAGGCCATAGGTAACGCTCAAAAGTTAGCGAATGGTGGTCCATTCAACAGCAAATTATGGAAAAGTACTAGCAAATTTTCTTGATTACATTCACTTGTTCAGTGTCACCAGATCAATGCGAAATTAACAGCAAACAGTTGCAATGTGGAGTCGTAGCGTATACCTGATGGGTGTGTTCTTGCAGGTCCAAGTCCCAGGCCGTGATTTAACCACGACTTCTGAGAACGTAGCTTGACCAACGCGCCAACATATCTACCGCATTCTCGACTCTGGACGGTCTTTTGGGGCTGTACCCTCTACGCTCCGAGACAATGGACAATCAACCGTTCCTTCCGTATATCCGAACGCGCTTGCATAGAATTGTTGCGTCTAGCTTTTTAGATTCTTTGTCTGTCGATTAAACTTGTACTTATGTTCCATATTCTTAATTTTTTCTTTCTTGTTACAGCTCTAGCTTCGCGATGGAACCAAGCCCAAATATTCAGGTCACTCTGCTTGCCATACTTCCTTGTTCACCCCCTTGCAATTGGCCCAGGAATATAAACAGAATATTGTTGCTGCTAAAATAAACGCTGTGTCTGATTTTATTAGGTGCATCTAATAAAGGACTTCTCATGGAATGGCCAAGCTTCAATCACATGGAATGACCGATGATGTCTATATCTTCCTTACTGGAGCCAAGCAACGTGTATTCGAAACCAAGTCCGCCAACGCTGTGGTCACGGAGAAAGGTATTTTCTTGCTCCGTGGCTGTGGTTTGCCGCGAAAAGTGGAGATCGATGTACGCCTATACGCCCCTTGTGAGGGCAAGCGAGAGTTTTCCCCGACGCGTCAGCCCGTCGCCGCCTCCAAGCTTCAGCCCACGTTGTTGGACAATGTCAGAGCAGAAGAGGTCTTCTGGGGTCAATTCAGCAGTGCCCATGAAGCTGCAAAAAAGAATTTGATAAGACTCAAGATACGTAATCCTGGCATCTTTGTTGGACGACCAATTTCTAAATTGTAACTTTTTAAAGTCCTGTGCGTAATCTGAATGCAAAGGTTTCGTGTTCTATCAAGTACCCGAGTTGAGCTACGTGTCCTTCAAACAAATCGCCCTTCGGACAAGATTTCGTTACCACAAACCCTGGGTCCAGATGTGTGCGCAATAATACTCCGCCTTTTCACTTTATGAATATCGTATTCCAGAATAAGTGCTTTCATGTACATATCTTGGCGTTCAAATCTTTCCTGACTTATCCTGGGTACTGAAAATTAGGCACATTATACCAATGCCCGTTCCTAAGTAAGTTTAGATAAATCTTTTTACGTCTCCATCTGCACAGGCCTAGTAGAATTTATAAACAGAGCCGTTTAAGCTTTTAGTTCCGCTGTGGAGCATTACTAGAAAAATAAGCCCAGCCTAGTGCACGTGAGCGTGCTCCTCGTGAGGAGCACCCGGTGTCGTCCAGTCCTGCGCGTGAGCTTCGGCAGAGTGAGGAGCTTGTAAAAAATACAAAGAAAACACATCGAGCGCATGGGAATGCGCGCTTCGTGAGTAGCCCCCGGAGTCGGCCAGCTCGTCCTTCAAGAATACTCTGCTCAGAGTTTGTGGCATGGCCTCTCGCGTGCTGTTATCCTCGCCATTTCACGGGAGTTTGCGCCTGAAGTGGGGAGCACGGTCGCGGATTTTGCGCTACAGACGGCGAATTTGCGGAGCCGGTTGACGCAGGTTCTAGCGTGTGCTACCGCGTTCCACTTTGTGAGAGATGTGAAAGGCTTCGGACAAAATGATGCGGGTCTGCCAGTCATGGAGAACTTTCAGCGGCAAGTTTGAAAATCCATGTGAGGTGCAATAGCCGGGTCTCCGAAGAAGGGAGAGGGGCCACCAGCCCTGCTGGTTCTCCAGCTTTGCACCAGTAGGGCAAGCTGCGGGGATGTTTTTATAAGTTCCCGCAAAGTTTTGAAACAGGTATACATGAGGAAGTGGGATGCACATGTTCTCTGCTGCAAGCGCTGGCGTTGTTCGCTGCTGAACAACAAAGTATTTACTTTCGCATCTATTTGCAGCTGGAGAAACGATCGATCCCAATCTTCAGTGGCACATTACACCAATTTCTGAGGTGCACCTTTTCTTTCAACTGAGCTCGTGCGTTTTTGCAAGAAGCTCTACCGTAGTAACGCACTGTATGCGGTGGTGCACGCTTTACAGGGATAGACAAGTGTAGGCTTACATTTTGCGATGAGTAGCTGAGAGAAATTCTTTGGAGAAACACTCAAGACCTTCGAAAAATCTTGGAAGACATTGGTCCAAAATTATCAGCGGCCATTATAAGAAATGGACGTGCTACGCTTGCGCACAGGTACGTAGTGTCTTGAGATATCGTGTTGGCATGTAAGCGTGTGAGCGTGAGCACTTAGCTGAAGTGTTAGAAATATTACTTGGGTCAGCTCAATTTGTGCGGTTCTTGGAAAGAAGGAAAACACTTCATCAAAGGTTGATCTGGATTTAATTCAGTAATAAATTAGGCCTTGAAAGTGACCAAAATAAATTGCCGCATTCTATTTTTTATTGGTTAATAATGGGATAAGCTGTGGTTAAACTACCAAATTTCTTGCAAGTAATACTTCTTTCCTTTTTTTATACTAACCCTTCCCACGAAATTTGTTCACTATATTTAATTAACTGGCTTCAGGGCTGTTCAGAGTTCTGCAATTTGATCTCAAGTGCTGTTTTGTTTTCTTCTTTGTTAGTTACTTCTCCCTTACTTTTTCATGCCTATTATGCGGCATGGCCTCGGCCTTGATGTTGGTAAATTTCACAAGTTTTCTCATTTTTGAGGTACCATACATGGGTTGGGTCGCAGTTCGTTGCACCTCAACAAAAGAGGCAACAAATTTTCTTGTCACGGGTGCCGATCAGGTATAACGTAAGTGCCCATTTCGGGAGCTTAGTGGCATTTTGTGGGGATCTTTCCACATTTGTATTACTCCACGAGGGCCAAGAATTACACTTTAATTGAAATTTCACAAAAATTTCTTTATTGCCTTCATAATATTTTTGGCAAATGCTTACTTCAGAAAACTTTCAAAATATCAGACAACTGGAAAGATTATTTCTAAGTTACTGAAATTCACGCGGAATAGCGCATGAAAAGAAACCACAATAAAAGCCTTGTGACATTATTATGCATAAGTTACACATCTGCTGCTTAGTGGTCAGTAGAGATGAGTTACAAGGTCCTATCGGCCTCCTGGGGTCATTTCGTGCTCGTACATTTTGTTCAGGTAGATCATCTTATTACATCTTAATGGTAATTGTTGTCTACTCTGGCAGGAATAATCTTTATCCCGAGAACAGCAGTATAATGTGCAGTCACCACGAAAAGCCAGTGGTAGTACGTTAAAAAAATTATGACAGAAAACTGTGAATAAGAAAATTATTGCCAATACTTACCGACTTTTAGGGCATTCTGATGGCATATGGTTGGGAGCAAAGTATGTACATATTGCTTTTGCCCCACAAAAAACAATCATGTCTGAAAGAGGGCAAGAATCATAAAGAATTGTTTCGCAAGTTCGCAACCCGAATCGGGAAATATTGACAAATGCATTGCCTTGCTCATTGTGTTGATTACGAGCATTTTCCTTGGTGGAAAGCGCGTGCACTTCGAAATCGGAAATTAAAATTATCAACGGCGGAAATATTTGCGCAAAATAAAATGCGATGGTTGGGGTGGCGGTAGAAAGAAAAAATGAAAGGCAGCGAAAATGGGGAAACTGTTTTCCTGCTTAAAACTGTAGTCAAACGCAATCTCTGGGCATTAAGCTATATTCGAGCTTTGCTTACGGTTAAGCCTCGGTACGAAAAGAAATGCGTCCATCGGCTTTCATAACCAAAAACTGCGGAAAAAGACCATGAGCCGTTCCACTCCATCAAGGCGGATGACAAGAGAAGCTGCGCAAGACACGAGACAGAAGCACCACGAAATTCAGGTGCAAGGTGTTCGCAAATTTACTTACCTTGAGTGTTGACGGCGGTCGATCATCCATGAAGAAGACAGTTGCAGCCGCTTTCTGTTCAGCATTCGCGATAAAGTTGGCCTTCCCGGAAGGCGTCCTTGTAAGCCAGAACGAACAGAGCGTATGTCCGCTCCGCACTCGGACCACTCTATCCTGCATGTTAAGTAGCGTCAGTGAAAGAAATCCTTTCTAGACGTTTTTGAGGCGTGTGCAGCACTAGAGAAGAAGTCCCGAGCTCTTATCATAAGGCAAACGAACATTCATGTGTGTTCTATACCTGCGCGGTCACCATCGAAATTACTGGCCTTTTGAATTGTGCGGTGACACACACTAGAACGTTCATTTTGGAACGCCTCCCGCTATAGAACGCCTCGGGGTTCAATGACTCGTGGAGACTCTGGAGTTTTGCTACACGAAAAATCTGCGGTACACGAAAAACGCGATGACGTATGGACCGATAAAAGTTGTCCCCGACGTATCGACATTGCTCACCTGTCTACAGCCGAGAAAATGGGAAAGCGTTGGTCACTTTCGTCACGTGGGCAAAGTATTCAGTGCTCATGCAGAATCGGTTAAACCTTAAGCTGTAGGCCTTCAGATTGCAAGTCGTCTCATTGGGGCGTGATTGTGAAGTGACGTAATTTTAGATAAGTACGCTGATTAAGTTCGTTTTCTCGGAAGAGTTTCATGCCTCATCCCTGCTTGCATAATATATATGTCACACGAGTGAAGGCTACGTCACTCATGCTACAATTGTTCGAGTGAAAAACGAGCCCGGCCGTAGCAAATAGCCCCCGCCATGCCTCACTGAGCGCCGTCACTGTAATTTTCGATAACTTTCCCCTTGAATAACGGGGTATGCACAAGAGTAGACAGCGAGCGCGGTCTAAGGAAGGCCGATACAAATGGGATATCTAATTACGCATAACTAATTCGTGCGGGTAGCTATTTCCGCAGCGATATGTCAGTAACAAAAAAACCAAGGTTTGTGAGTTTTTCCTGTGACAACTCCCACATAAGCCACATGAAAGCTGAAATTGTCCAACAATGTCTGCACAGAGATTCCACTACTAATTCCCGCGACCAGGGGGCGACAGAAACACTTGCATACGCAGAAGGGGGTTCCGAGCGAGCCGTGATCCACGACCGCGAAATTGTAGAGCCCGGGTGAAGAGAAACGAAAGAGGCCGCCTACTCTGCCTATCATCACATAACAACTACTAATAAGTAATTTTATGTCGCAAGTTACGCACCGACTATATTCCGCTTTGACGTCTGCTTTTAGCACGACGATCAGCAGTCTTGAAAATGTTCTAAGAAAAAAAAACTCCACAAAGCAATCCGAACGTCTTGTAAAGTACGGCATGGCATCCTGCAAATTTTTATTTTTATTTCTGAACTGTTTCCTTATTGAGGCCCTTTTTTTGCCTTTCTACCTCTTTTATGCCAGTTCATGTTCGTTCTTTTTGTTTTGCGTACATTGCTACACATTTTCTTCCATAGCCAGAGTGAGTTACATTGTAGAGTGAGGCAGAGGGAGGGGGAGATACAGGGAGCTCTTTAAAGGGAACTGGTGACGTCAGCCCTGCTAGTGACAAGGCTTGCTACGCCAGAAAGGGAGTGATGAGTGGTGAATGACGAACATGATCACCACTACTATGATTAGTGGTGAATGTTGAACATTAGGGATACAGGTGGGAGAAGATAAATGAGAAACGTTAAAAACGAGACTCAAGGGACTGCTGCTACAAGAGTACGTAGATAAAAATAAAATTGAAAAGGATACCGTTAATACAAACTTTGAATCAAAATACAAAGTAAGCGGTGCAAAAAAAGGAAGTACGCCAACCCAAGAAAAATAAATGGATAAATATCACAGCGCCAAAAAGTAGATATCTTGAGACACTTGCACTGTCTGTGATCTAAAGAGATTTGTCCAGTTCTAGGAACCGGAGAAGAACTTTTGTTCTCCATGGTACTGTCAGCACTATTGGCCCAGGGTCCAAGAAACCAACAAAGTTCGAGCCCGCCTCCATGACGTAAACGAGACTAGGATCTCGCTGCAGTTTTTTGCGCTGGAGCGAATCGAGGCCAGCTGCACAGAAAGTGATTAGTAGTCTCACGCATGGGGCAAGTCGGGAAGAACGGTGAGTCGTTCCGACCTATCTTGTATTAAAAACTTCTGGTAAAGGATACGCTAAGGCGGAGACGGTGCAGTACTCCTTCCGACCGCTTGGTGTAGCCGGGAGGAAAACGAGTTCGCAGTGGTGGTCAATAGACTGCAGAGGTGGACACCTGCGGTGAGGGTCCTGCCAGTCCGACATTTGTGCAGTCCATAAACTAGCGAGGATAAGGGCGTTACTGTACTCTCGGGAGAAAGGAAGTTGAGTCGTGGAGCTCAGCAAGTGGCCTGCTGGCGGATGCGTCGGACCTAGTGTTGCCTTGTACACTCTAGTGACCAGGCATCCACTGAAGAACAATATGATGACCTGCGGACAGTGCCTTTGTGTGGCTTTTAGTAATTTCACATACAAGCTGACCGCAGTTGTTGGACAGCTTTGGGAGGGCTTGTAAGGCACCACGCGACTCGAGAAAGATTACCCATTGCTGGGCATGATGTTTGCTCATGTAATGAAGTGCAGCCCTTTTAGCTGCCAGTTCTGTAGCGGTCGAGGATATGTTTTTCTGGCTTAGCTTTCTCTTGATGGTGCACTGGGCCGGCGGGATATACGCGTCGATGGCGGATGAGTCCGCGGTGACCAAGCCATCCGCAGAAACCTGTCTAGTCTTTGTAAGCGCTGAAGATGCACTCGAGTGTAAAGAACTTCAGCGCTGGCGCGGGGTAGCTCGACTTTTTGCTGATTCCGGGAATCGTTGCGCCTATTTGTGGCGCATCACTAGTGGAGCATATTTGTGGCGCATATTTTTGGCGCATCGCCAGGGAATTGTGGCGCGTCGCCAGTATCCACGGCCCCGGGTATACTCTTCACCTTTGGATACTGTCGAACGCTAAGGTATTTGAAAATTCGCCGGCAGCAGGTATCCTACATGCTGTGTGTAGATGTCTGCCAAATGATGCGTATGACACGGAGTCAAGTGGCGCACAGACGTTCGTAGTTTCTCTTGGCGTTGTGGCACTGTGGCGTAAAAGCACCGAGCTTGGCATAGAGTTTCAACCGTCGATGTCCATTTGGGTAGATTTATGCAGGTGCGCATAGCTCTCGCTAGCACTGAGTCTACGACCTTCAGGTTTATTGGCTACCGCTGGTGTGGGGCCGCCAGGGAGGCAGAATGAAAACAAATGCCCAACCAGGAATTAAAACGGCAGTAATAAGGCGAACGTGAACCACCGCGGAAAAAATAAAAAAAGAATGATGCGCGTGATTTAACACATTTCGTCAAACATTATGAGGAAGATGGCCACAGGTTACTTGTGAAAGCAAGACAGTTTTTATACCTGGGGAAAAACAAGATAGAAGTAACGAGCGAACGAAGAATGAAAGAAACATAGAGTTCGACGCCTCATAATCAAAATAAAGGAAAGCATATTAGAAATAATGAGAAGCGGCTGGCATCTATCGAGAATAAGGATTGATTGATTGATTGTAGGGTTTAACGCGCCGACGCAACGCAGGTGATGAGGCGCGCCGTAGTGGAGGGCTCCGGATTAATTGTGACCACCTGGGGATCTTTAACGTGCGCCGAAATCTGGAACACACGGGCGTTTTTGCTTTTCGCCTCCATCAGAAAAGCGGCCGCCGCAGCCGGGAATCGAACCCACGACTTCGTGCTCAGCAGCGCAACGCCTTAGCCACTGAGCCACCGCGGCGGGCATATCGAGAATAAGGAACAAAAAGTTAGTTGCGCATTGGGAACGGCAAACGAGGCCGACAAAACATGTAATATAGAAAAAGAGAGCTCACGTCTCAATAAAAATAAAATGACATTCCTAAAAGCAAGATTCGACAAAAGGAAGAGTGAAACCAAAACCGTTAGAAATGAAGCCCGAATCCAATTTAAAGGGCGTTGTTTGGGTGCTGCGAAAAAACCTCGGATTGAATTTCTCCGGGCGCTCAACAAATAGCTTGCACCGAGGTGTCGTCGAACAGCGCCTCTATAGGCACATTATTGCGTTCGTCCCAGGGCAACTGAGTATCGTGGAGAGCAAGGCAAGGAAAGCTCCGTATACTTGCACAATGTTGTTCTGGTGCCCTGTCGATGGCGTTAGGCCAACGACCTGTGCTAGGCTTCTGTTTGCGGGAGACATGAAGTCCGTTTGTACGCTCCGCAAATGCGATGAGACCTGCCAGTTCTCAAAGAACTTGAAGGGGCACCCTTTCACATCCACCTGTTGTGAGATATTGTCATTGCAGTAAGCAGAAAATATGAATGAACAGCCATGTTTTTTTGTAGTGTGAGCTACACTGGCTCAGGTTGAGCAGTTTCGCGTGGCTCCTGAAGAGCCGTGCTGCGCAAGCGCCGCACGTGGCTGGCCGGTCCACTTGATGATCATGCGAGGGGTGGCCGGGTATGGAACCGATGGCTCGTGCGTCACAGCAACACCAGCGTGCGCCTGCGGAACGAGCTTAGGTCTGGGGCGATTGCTGACGCTGCGCCGGAGCCGCTTCATAAATATGCATGTGTCCAATAATGCGTATACCGTGTGTGTGTAATTGGAGCAGCAGGAAAGCTCTGAGTAACAAGCTGAACCTTAACTCGCGCTACGAATATCCTGGCATAGCCGAGCTACGCCACTGCTAATTTTTTCTTCTTCTTAACACTGCAGGGATATTCTGAGAGAAACCGTTAGGATTAAGGTAAATCCAAACCGCAGATAGTATTTTTTTTTGTTTGTCTGTGCCCCAACGACAAGTACACCTATAGCACCAAACCCCCTGCAGAAATTTCTCCATCAGCGCTGTTTTTGAGACAAAGAGGCATCGTTACGCGAATACTTTCCACGGCTGGCTGGTTGATTCCCTTTTGCAGGACAAAACACAGCTGTTACATGGTGGGTGACGTTGCCCAGGCGACATTTAACTGAGAAACAAAAGCATAACAAATTACACCATCTTCCCGTAGGGGAACCCTTGGTAGTATGCGAAGCAGCCATGGGGTCGACTGAAGTTCCCATTAGTGTTTTCAGTTCGTCGTTTCCGTTGACGTTCAGATTCGCGTGCCTTCGTTGTATCAGTAGCTTGTTGACGTAGTTCGAATGACTGAATGACATAAGGCGCGTTCGTAGCAGATGCTCCCGTCTCTGTTTGTAGCACAGTGGGAAGAGCGCCACGTACCTCCCGTTGCGGCCAGAGAGTCGTGGGATCGAAACCGGGCGCCGCCTAACTATTAGATGCGACTGCATCTCATTCACTCGCCTTGTCCCTCCATACGGCGTTGTCCGTCCACACCCTCCCACTACACTATAAAAAAATGATAGTTAGCGGCGCCCGGTTTCGATCCCCCGACCCTGTGGGCGGAACGCGAGGTACATGGTGCTCTTCCCACTGCGCCACAAAACCGAGGCAGAATCAAATGCTACGAACGCGCATTATATCCTTGACTCATTCAAACTACATCAAGATGCTACTGATACAATGCATGATGGGGCAATGATTAACACTTGCTATAAAAGAAAATAAGCTCCCACTTACAGCAACAATGATGGAGTAACGGTTGTTGCGACAGCGAAGCCCCAAGCATACCACTTAGAGAGACCAATATTGGCCAATAAAACATAATAATAATCATCAAACATATTAATCATACGCGTTCCCGACACGTTTCACGTGATTTCAGAATCAATCCAACGGAAACACCAAGTGAACCCCACGATGCGTCGCATCTACACAGGGTTCCCCTCGCGGGGAGGTGGGCGCAATTTTTCTTTTAAGACGATAGTCTTTCTTGGGCTGTCTGTATGTCTGTATTTGGTCTGTCTGTATGTCTGTCTGTCTGTCCGTCTGTCTGTCTGTAACTCGATTCAGCCACCCGGCCAAACTAAAATTGATATTGTGCAATAGTCTTATATACTCACAGCCAAACGTAAACGTCTAAGCCCGGTTTATATGTTCATACTTGTCAACTTTGTTGAACACGAACAAGACGTTGCGGGTTCAATTCGCGGAGGGTGGAGGTTCTTTTTTTTTTTGAGCGGTATTTTTTAAGGAGCATGGTTTGCGTATCCAATTCCATTTCCATAGTTTGCATATCCATGGTTTTTATTTGTCTGCATCCGAGGATGCAGACAAAGAGTCCGTGTCGGAGCTGTCGCGGCTTGACATGGTGAGTCGGCGTGTTTACTTCCGTGGTGAAGCATGTGTGTGCGGGAGCAGACGCCGCAGTAATGTCGCAGCGCACCGCAGCGCCGCATGGTAGACACACGTGGCAGAGCGTCCTCGCAACACTGTGACGTCGCTGCTTGAATCGGCGCCCAGAAACCGAAACCAAATCCTGTTCACATGAATCGTGCGATAATAAATTTTTTACTCAGAATATGTGCATGTGAGGGCATGTATCATGCTTTCTAACGAAATATAAAAGGTTTGCAACAAAGAATGCACAAGCAACAAATTTGGTGGCACAACACCTTTAAGGCGACTCAGCTTATATAATGCTGAATAAAAAAGATCCTCGGGGCATTTAAGTATGCTTACTGGCTTTAAATGCCAAAGCATCATGGCTCACCACCGCGATACTTATCGAAGGCTTCCTTACTGCTACACCATATGTGCGTCAATTTAGTACCATTAAGTTACCATAATGTAGAGTCGTAGCTTCAAATGGTCTCTGGTCTGGTAATCAGAGAATACAAAAAAGGTAAACCGAATAAAGAAACGCAAATATGATGTGGCAGTAAATATGTTCCATAGGTATCGCCAGGGTGCATGAAACCACGTAAGCAAACTTAAGTGCCGGAATAATTTTAATGTCTTCCTTTTAATATGTGAATCGTGGCGCCATCTAAGGCGAGGGAAAGAAGCGTTTTCAAAGGGCCATAATTTTGATGGTGTGTTGGTTTATCCAGAACTCCATGCCGCAATTAATGGGAGTGGGACCCTCCCCCATTCAGTAACCCCCTCAGAACAGGTGCCTTTTCCCCTTGACATCGTTGGGATTCGCTTCGATGCTGTGCTCCCGTACGTTTTTTCCCACGCAACTTCTTAGTACACCTCGTTATAACGAAGTAGTATCGGAACAGCAAATTAGTTCGTTATAACCGATATTCGTTGTAACAGTATAGGTATAAATCGGCTATAACGAATCGACAATCTGGCTCGCGCAAAGATACTTGATACAAAAATGCATTTTTTAGGGCTTCAAATCCACTGTAAATAATGTAACCCCTACCTTTCTCCTTGCTGCGTTTGAAGCCCAATGAACCGGAACATGAGTACGTGAAATTACAACAGAACAAAGTTCACTTGACAAAACAGGCCTGTGCCCTTATTTATTTGATGAAGGATGTGATCTTCGTCTGGTGGCTACTCACAGCACTGAGCCAGATTACGTTTTCCGCTGTGTCCACAAGCAAAAGGGCCTTTATACTTCTGCAGTTTCGCGCTAAGGGGAGGTTTTCCAAGTACCTTCTCAGCCTCCTGGTCAAACATTTCTTCGTTATACCGGATATTGTGGGCGCCTCTCTTGGTTGACTCAGCGCCCGTGTTTGTCTTTTTCTCGTCTTAAGTGTCGTTTTTTTTGCGCTGTTTTTTGCCTTCAGTTTTTTGCCTTGGTTTCAGTTTTGTATAAAGAAATAAATGTCATTGAAATAAAGCGTTACCAACCAAAGGTTTTATTTATTTCGCTATAGCCGATAATTCGCTATACCAATGTTCGTTATAACCAGGTTCAACTGTACTTGGTGCGCCTTTGGCGTGGAGAGTGTTTTTGGGTACAACATTATTGCATGCATTTGTACCACGTGAAGTGCCTGTCTTTCAGTTACGGCTTTAATATGAGATAGGTCTGTATATAAAATGTGTGCAATTGTGTGCAATGTGCAATGATCTATATAGCGAATTCTGTGCAATGATGCCCAGACACAACCACGCAGAAATACGTACTCTCGCTCTTCAATGTTACAAAGAATTTCATACGTGCTTGTGTTAATCCTGTACAACAAAATATTTGCCCGAACTTGCTGCCTTTCATTCCCGGGATCAAGTACAAACGGGATGAATAGGTCAAATTTTCTTCTACTTTGAGGAATGAAAATCATTACCGACCTGAGTGCACTTACCAGTTCGGTTTAAATGGTGCCTCCAACGAGAAGTAGCGTCTCCTTTTCTGGTGTGATGATTCTCAGCCTTATTTTCGTATTGTCGGCGCCCTTGCCGATTGCGTCTTTCATTCAACCTTCCATCTCAATTTAAAGAGAAGTAAGTGTAAGGGTTCACTAGGACAAATATTTGTGGCATATCATCATCATCAGTCTACTCAGGTCCACTGAAGGACGAAGGCTTCTCCCAGTGACCTCCAACCGCTCCTGTCATGCGCTGCTCGAGTTCAATTTTTTTTATTTCTTCCCTCCATCGGATTAATGGGCATCCCCTTCTTCTAGACCCATCTCTGGGTATCCACTCTGTTACCATAATTGTCCAATGGTTGTCGGTTCGTCTCACTACATAGCCCACCCAAGTCCACTTCTTTTTCTTTATTCGAACTGTGATATCTTCTACTGTAGTTTGTTCTCTGAACCAGGTCGCCCGCTTCCCGGGTCCCTGATTCTTACTCCTAACATTATTAGTTCCAGGGCCCGTTGAGCTGACCGAAGTTTACTTTCTAGTTGTTTAGTAAAGCGCCAAGTTTCAGCTCCCTACGTCATAACCGGCAGCATGCACTAGTTGTATATTTTTCTTTTGAGTGACAGATGTAGACTATTTTTCATTTTGGAGGTCTCAGGTAGTTGCCATCTTTCACTTCATCTAGCGTTTAGTTTCTTAAGCTGAAGGGAACGTTTTTGGTATGCTTATTTCTGATTACTTTGGATTTATTCATATTTATTTCTAGACCGATGACCATGCTTTCTGACTGTAATTCCTCAAGCATTGTTTGCACGTGTTCTGGAGTCTCACTCAGCATTACCATGTCGTCAGCAAACCTCGAATGTCTCGAATTCCTCAAGCATTCTCCGTTTATCCTTCATCTTATGTTTTACCACTCAAGCATTTTATATACTCGCTCCAGACATGCTGTGAGTAGTTTTGGCGAGATGGATCTCCCTGTCTTACTACCTTTCCGAACGGGAATTTATCGCTTCGCTTGTGGAAGGTTACCCTGTCCGGGCATTGTTATGCATATCTTCTAGAAGTCTTACATAGGTGTTCTGTATTCCCTGGTCTTTTAGTGCTTCTAGCACGGCTGCAGTGATTACAGAATCAAACGCTTTCTCGTAGTCTATAAATGCCAGGTAAATGGGTTTAGCGTATTCTAAGGATTTTTCTATCACTTGATTCACAAATTATATAGGGGACATGATTGAGTACCCTTTCCTGAACATAGCTGAATTTCTGGGCTGTTGGAAATTCTGGTTAACCCTATGCGGCTACTTTTTGAGCCTTCAAGCATTCCTAAAATAGTACAGCAAGCTTTTCCCGTACAATATATCCTCCCTCCTTCAAAATGTACACGGTTATGCCATTGTCACCTGCAGCTGTTCCTCTTTTCATGCATTTGAGAGCCTTGATTTACGCATCTTTAGTTACTAGTGGCGGTGGAACATCGCAAGTTGAGCTTGTACTCTCAGTAGTTTCCCCTTGTCTAACGTCGCTGGCACCCGCCGCGGTGGCTCAGTGGCTAAGGCGTTGCGCTGCTGAGCACGAGGTCGCGGGTTCGATTCCCGGCCGCGGCGGCCGCTTTTCTGATGGAGGCGAAAAGCAAAAACGCCCGTGTGTACGAGATTTCGGCGCGCGATAAAGATCCCCAGGTGGTCGAAATTAATCCGGAGCCCTCCACTACGGCGCGCCTCATCGCCTTCGTTGCGTCGGCGTGTTAAACCCTACAATAAAAAAAATCAACGTCGCTGGCATACAGATGGGTGTAGAATCGTTATGCTAGCTTTATTATTTCGTCCAAGTTGTGCGTAATGTTACCCTCCTCGTCTCTGAATGCGTACATCCTGTCTTTGCCGATGGCTAACTTTCTCTTGGTTGCTTTCAAGCTTCCCCCTGTTTGCAGCGTTCCCTCGATCACTGCCATGTTATATGCACGAATGTCGTTTGTTTTACTTGTGGTAATTAGTTTCGACAGCAATGCTAATCTGATTCAATCTGATCTTCCGTACTTGACAATTTCATCTTCTTACGCTTGGCAATTAGCTCCTTCGTTTTCTTAGCTAGTTTTTCAGTTTGTTCCCTACATGTTTCTTCTCCCACATCTGCTGCTGATTCACTGACTGCAGATGTTAGGTTGTCATTTAGCCTGGCTACACTGACTTCGTTCAGCTCGTCTAGAATCGGGAATTTGTTTCGAAGGGTTATTTTAATCTCCTGCGTTCTGGCCCTGGCTTACTCCATGCGGGGTTTCTTAGTTTTCACGAGTTTCCTCCTTTCCTTTTTTGATTCAGTCTCAGCTTGCATGCAATCATTGCCTGATCGATGCTCCGAATCTTGCTTAGCACCTCTACGTCTTGCACAATGCCTGGTTGTCACGTAAAAAGAAGTCAAATTTGCTTTTTGTTGTACCATGGGGACTATTCCGTGTCCATTTCATATTCTCCCTTTTTTTAAAGAAGGCGTTCGTCAACCTCAGGTTATTTCTTTCTGCAAATCCCAGCAGTCTATAGACAATCGACGGGTCCGATTGTCGTTACCGAATTTTCGCACTGACCTTTCTCCCACTTGCTTCTTGCCGACCTTTGCGTTAAAGTCTCCCCTCACAATCGTGAACTGTTTTTTTGCCTTCTTCATTGCTGTTTCTATGTTCTCATAGCAGCTGTCTACGGTTTCATCATCATAGCTGGTTTGTTGGTGCATACTATTGGTTGGTACTATATTTAACCTGGATCGGTTGTTTATATGGATTACAACAACTCTCTCTCGCGATTATCTCGCGTTTAGCGGCTCTCTCGCTAATGCTGAAAAACTCCATGTTCCCTTGTATTTCTCTGTGGATGAACAGTCCCACCCCGTATTCTCTTTTCTCTTGTGTTCCACTGTAGCGCATAATATGCCAGCTAATAAGCTCCATGAATCTGCCTCCTGTCTTTCTAACCTCGCTTAACCCTACAATATCCAACTTAAGATCAGACAGCTTCTCTAGTAGTACAGCTAAACTTCCCTCGCTAGACGGGGTGCGTGCGTTGAACGTTGCCAGGGTCAAGTTCCAATGGCTGCGTGTCTGGACCCAGAGATTCTTAACACCCTCTACTGTATCGCCGTTCTGACCGCCGCCGTTGGGAGGCGCTCTACAGCTGCTGTGGACTGAGGGCCGAGATCAGTTGGTCAGTTAGTTAGTTGGTTAGTTAGTTGGTCAGTTAGATCAGTTAGATCAGTTGGTCCGTTAGATCAGTTGGATGGTCATGGGAGGTGGTTGTCAACTAATACACCAGGGTGGCCAGATTCTTCTCTGTTGAGGCAGTACTGGTTGAGTTTCAAGACCTTTCCTAGCACGGTTGAACCTTCCTAGTGTAGCCAATTAGTAATCCGGGATGATGGTTACGTCAGGACCATTCAGCACTCCATACCTGCATGCCACGGTTAGGCTCAGGGAGCCCAACGCTGTGATTGGTTTATATGTGGAAGATGAAGCTCACGAAATTCCGGGATTGTGGCTTACATAGGCATAAAATATTGAGCTACGACGTGTAATCCTCCGTGGCTTTGCCTGAATACTACGGAACCTACAAATAGCCACAGGTTCCGGTATGTACCCCTTCCGCAAAACTGCATTCTTCAAAGAACTTGTCATATAGGACGTGGTAATTATACGTATAAGGAGCGGTAACCGTGGCAATATCGGAAACCCGCGACAACTTTTATTTCATTTCATATATTTCATTTATTGTACCCTCAGGGCTTTACAGCATTGCAAAAGGGAGCGGGCACTGACGAACAGTGTACAAGATACAAAAACACATAAATAAGGTACAGCAACATTTTCAAACAAGAGGCAACTAACATCAAAATGCAACTGTTCTCAGTATCATAATTCAATAAAAAGCAAGTAACAAAAGCCAGCTTGTTATACTGTCAGTGCAAAATAGATTATCAAGCGCTCTTTTGAAACTGCAAGGATCGGCAATGGATGCAAGTGACTGTGGGAGGTGATTCCATTCCTGACACGTGTTAGGTAAGAATGAATGAAAATACGTTGACGTCCGGCAGCGAGGTACGGTAACTTTCTGCGCATGGTCAGTACGATTTGACACATAAGATTGTGGTGTTATCAAAAGTGAACGAAGAAGGGAGTTGTTATGATAGATTTTGTGGAAAAGTACCAGGCGCGATATCTTACGGCGAGTAGCGAGCAGTGGAATGGCAAGAATCGATTTCATGTTTGTAACGCTAGCCGCTCGGTGATAATCAGATAATATAAACCTTACGGCACGATTTGGGATCATCTCGAGTTCGCTAACCAGTTCGAGTTCGAGTTTGCCAGGGTCCCATATAGATAAAGTATATTCCAAATGTGGACGAACCTAGGTAGAGGGGTGTAAAGGGGTTATGCAAGCAAAATAGAAGTTCGCTTTATTAACAGCGAAGCTGTTTAGCAAATCGTAATCTTTCGTGACCACAGTTAAAAATACCAAGAAATTGCGGAGCGCACGCACGTGAGCGCGGGCGTCGCAGCGACGGCCGGGAAGTTTACGAAACCTACAAAATGCCTAGCGCTCATGTGTGCGTGCCTCGCGACGACTGCGTATTGTTCCCTGCGCACGTTCGTCAAGCTAAGGATACCCACTTATGGAGATTGACCAAGACTGCGGCGACCGCCCGGCAGTTAAAAAAAACGAGAAAATGCCGATCGCTCGTGTGTTCGTGCCTCGAGGCGACCGCTTTGAGTCCCCGGCGCACGTTTGTGAAGCCAAGGATACCCACGTAGGGAGATTGGCCAAGATTGCCCGTAAAAATACCCAGCGTTCGCTGTAATCGTGGGAACACTGGCTCGGAACGAGAAAAACACGTCTCTCCAATGCGATGTCTAATAATTATCACTTCCAAAAAATGAGTGAAGCAACAATAATTGAGTAATGGTCACTCCGGAAGCGATGAAGAAGCAAATCGGCTGCAGTCGTGTACCTAAACCTTCGTGATGGTCGTGAAGGTTGCGTACAGCTTTGCTACCTTCAAGCCTTACGCGTTAGTGTCAGCTTCCTTCTTTAAAAAAAATCGTGTTTTATAGCCCCCGGCGCTTGCCCGGCAACAAGCGATGCTTTATTCTGAGAAATTAATCAATTTAAGTTTAAATCTGCATTCTCCAGCCAAATCGTGTTACGTAACGCCTGCGAAGACGCAACAAGGATAGGCCTTCAAGCGAACGTTAGTGCGCCTTTTATCCTGCAGCGGACTCTGTAACGCCTTGGTTGGCGTCAGTCCTCCTAGATGGCGCCACCATACCACTCGGGGGTGCTGTCGGCACTCGTTTTTTTTCCACCGTATATGCACCTGGCTTGTTTTTGTTGCGGTCGGAAGTCATAGTTTTGTGAAACATTGAGTATGTTCGACAAACAGGGTCACGTAAGACAATGTCGCTTACGCCAATCGGCCAGTGTCGTGTGAGACAACCCCAAAGCGCCGAACTACTGTGCAGCTATAAAGCGCATAGTGCGCGTAGTAGCAACAGAAGCACGCACTGCGGCTTTTATGTTTACGTGTACTAGTGTTTTGTGTTGATACCATCGAGACAAACTAGGGATTTAACTGCATGGCCCCTTTGAAGTCCAGATAGCGCAACATCGGATAGATCGTAATTCATAAAGACACAAAAGGGTGCCGCCTCTGCTGGTTCTGTTCGTGTCGTCTGTTGGAAAGGCTGCACACGGGCACGATAAATGAGAGAGGCGGCGTAAGAACGCCGTCTGCAGGCAAGCATAAACTCAGTGGGAAACAAAAGATAAAAAACACAGGCAGAGGGACCAAGAGAGAAAATGAAGAAAAAAAAAACAATTTTCAGGGAGCACTGGAAAAAAGAGCAACGTAGAATAACGAAAGAGTGTTGGGAAAGTGACGCGGTAATTAGGAAGAAACAGAGGATGTAGAACGCAGCAAATTGGTTTCCCGAGCCTGCTCGCATTTGCCTTTCTACGCTTCCTACGCACATTACACCTAAACGTGCGCGGCGAGCGGTGACAGAAAAAGGTTCTAGGGCTCCGGAGTTAGCTTCAGCGACGCGCAGTTTAGCGGGTGTGGGCAAGAGCCGGCATAACCACGTAGCAATCCGAAACAGACGCCAGCTGAGCCAAAGGCGACTAATCACGATCAGGACAGAGGGAGCATAAGCCTACGCAAGCGGGATCACTCTGTAGGGTTGAAGTCAAGTTTCCAGCGCCGACGGGCGAGTTATGTTGTCGTTAGCAGGGTGTAGCAAGAAGCGCGGAAGGCAGAGCCGGTGTTAAGATGAAGAGCCTCCTAATTAACTTAGGCAACCTAATTGATTTGTCGGGTAGTCAGGGCCTCCGGAGGCATGGCCCGTTAACTGCGAATTTTGGTCCCAAGCCTTCCTCACCGCCAATGTGGCGACACCAGCGCCCCCGAAGCCATGTGGCGATGGCCAGGAATTGCTGCCTGCACCAGCAGCGTCTATTCCATCAATCAGGGCGAGTGTCAGGGCGCTTATCAGTGGTCTCTCTCCCTTATCTCTCTGCTTCTCCTTACATATCACATATAACCCATCCACACACACACATTATATATATATATATATATATATATATATATATATATATATATATATATATATATATATATATATATATATATATATATATATATATATATAATGTTTGTGTGTGTATGTGTGTGTAAGCATAATTTTATCAGGCATGCACACGTACCGAGGACGAACACGTGCATGCAAAATGTCAGGATAAAAACTGGATATATACAAAACAATAACCGTGAACAAGGCACAACTCACTCGTTTAAGTAAAGGACTAATATTAAATAACGCTCGCAAGTCGCAAGGCAAGTTTTCGACCGTATTTTAAAGCAACCAAGATAACTAAGCGTGTGCGGCGAAAGTTGCACGAATATAAGCCAAGGTCAGAAAAATGGTTTGTTCCCCAGAACAGACCGGGATTTGCCAGTGCATCCTCCAGCAGCAAGCTATCGGAGTGCAATTGACGCACTTGCTACCAGACAAGACGGCGTTCCGTAGTTGGAGGGCCCATATGGGTGAATCGGCTCTGAGTGCAGCACATGGTTTACGATTACACTTGGTAAGGCGGTTTCATCGCATTACCGACGGTGATACGACAAACTGCGACCGATAAAGGCTACTGCGATCGAAAATAATCACCGAGTATCCAGTTCAACGGCTACCTAATGTAGGTAACCATGCCAGCGGGTCTCTGCTTCTTTATTTGCGGCATGGTAGTACTCAGACAACGAGGGATAACCTAAATGCCGAAGCGGGGAGAGCCGCGGAAGCCTCAAGGGAGCGTTTTAGACCAAAGGCATCTGGCCATTAGCCCACACACCCAACTTTTCATTCTTTACAAAACCGCCTCAGATTAGACGGGTAGGATTCTCAAAGGGGGAGAAAAATCGTACATAAAAAGGACAGTGGTAGGAAACGGAACAAAGAGAGACACAGAGAGAGATAAACAACAGGAGAAAAATAATTTAAGGTAGAGTTCTAATTGAACGGAAAACAGACTTAGCCAGGCGATTATTCTTTTATTATATCAATTTCTACAACATCCTCGCTCCTCTTCCTTTATCTCTATCCCTATACCTTTCCCATTCTATAATGCGCTGCTCGTTCACCGTTTCTTATTCTTTGTCGGCTGCGCCTGCCTCAAATGCGAAGAACAAAAGAATTCGCGAGAGTAAAATGCGGATAACTATCAAAAAGAGGCATTCTAATTATCACTAGGAGAACTAAAACAAAATTTAAATCCGGGGTATAAAGGCACCTTCCTTTGTTCCTCGTCCCGGATGGTTACCGTCTGGGTCGTGGTCTAGGCCGAGCGCGCACTCATGATTGGCTAAGCGGACCTGTAATCAAAAGTAAGGTAAGGACTCAGAACAAACACAATGGGGAATTTCCGTAGGAACTGCGAAATATTCCTTAAGTGTGCCGGTGCGAAGAAATCCAACGCACCCGGAATCTAAAATCGCCTTTTTACGAGTGTAATGACCATTTCGCCGAAGGAAGGGAGAACGCATTAGCCGACCGGTAGGCGTCGCACACACGCGGAAGATCTCCTGCAGAACAGGAGAGTAGGCACTTTTAACGGTTTCGAAAACTTAACGCGGCAAGATTGCAGGCTTTGCCTGCATGTATTAGCGCACAGGCCTTAAGGAGGGCGTAATAATTCGTCGCCGTTGCTCCGCCACTCGTGGAAATATCCTTCCCGGGCGTAAGTGTTCCGGCCTTTCGGGGGTTTCAAACCCGAATATATTAACACGCCATTATTACTGTTTTCTTTTTGTTTTTTAACACAGAACAAGGTTGGGCGCCAGTTGGTTGCAATGGTATAACGGTTTCCATGTGGCATACGGACCGCAGTTACATGCTAATTTGTAATTGCTGCTCCTTCTCTTATCCCAGTGTGAATAAATATCCGAGCGTTTCTGTGCGTGCGTGTGAAGTTGCATTTAGCTATATCTTATTGTACATGCATATCTATATGTATATGCGGGCGTGTATTTGTATACGTGCGCGCGTGCTTGCGTCAGTGTAAGAGCGTGCGTGCGTGCGTGCGTGCGTGCGTGCGCGTGGGCGTGCGTGCGTGCGTGTGCGTGTGCGTGTGCGTGTGCGTGTGCGTGTGCGTGTGCGTGTGCGTGTGTGTGCGTGCGTGCTTGCGTGCGCGCCCGCCCGCCCACGCGCCCAAGAGCAGAAGGTCACGGGTTCGATTCTGGCCGTGGCGGCTGCTTTTCTGGTGGCTGAGAAAATTGAAAATTCCCTCGTGTCAGCCGTCTGGCGCACTTTAAAGATGTCCCGGTGGTCTACTTATTCGACGCCCTCATACGACGTGCCTCACAGCCAACGTAAGGCTTCATAGCGTAAAACCCTAAGTAATACTTTATGTGGGTGCTCGTATATGTGTATGGGCATATCACTATATACGCACGCAGATATGACTACATACACGTATGTGTACACATGTTTTTGAGCGCACGCCCATTACCAGTCTTCAGATAATGTAATTTAATGACTGCGGCATCAACTTACAGGAATTGTAGCCCTTGAGCAGGCAAGAGTATACGCTCTCAGTCAGGGCGCCGTCTGCTACAGTGGTCTCTTTAGTCGACGCATCCGCAGCTACAGTGTTCGCACGGGTTTCTTTGCGCTGTCAAAGAAACCATAAGCGCATTGGCGAGGCATTTTCAAACGCTCGTTCATTTCCCTTGCGCCTCATACCTAAGGTAGAAAGCCGAGAAAGAAAGCTCAGCAAGACGCGCTCGGTAATGCAAACAATGTGATTGACTTAGCCCACTGTGCTGTAGGAACACAGTCAATCACTTTAAAAACTACATCATAACAACAACGAGTGTGTCGCCTTGTGCTTGCGCGTATTTCATCTTTTCTGCTCCCTGACACTGTAATTAGCGAATCCCATAGTTAATAGGTGATGTTCCCCGCATTTTATTCAATTTCGAAAGGACTCTACACAAACGAGCACTTTCCATTTTATGCAAAATGGAAACTTTTTTGTGAGTAATCGAGATCAAGTGACGAAGGTTTGTTTTATGTGCCTCATTCATATCTTCGTTTCCTGTAACTACTGTGGCATATCAAAGCATTGTACTTGTTGTGCCGAGCTGCAATACTCTCTATCTGAGAGTGGCACTATTAGAAATAAACAAAATAAATAAATAAATAAATAAATAAATAAATAAATAAATAAATAAATAAATAAATAAATAAATAAATAAATAAATAAATAAATAAATAAACACGAACGCATGCATTTATACGAAATGAATGCTAATCCCGCTTTTGATGAATGTTCATGGCGGACAAACAGGCATTCTACAAGACCTGGTATCATCTGCCGCCCGTAGATCGGTAACGCCAAAATACCGGAGGCGATTGATTGGAGAAACTTTCTTTAAACGAGCGGTAGGTGTCTACGCTGAGACTACCCTAGCCTGAAATGACTTGGCTTCGCCTGAATAAGCACGACGTTGGTTCCACGCGGCGCTGCATATACATTACTCGTTAAAAAGCCTTTCCGCTCGCAAGTAATCGTTATCTCGGTGGCTGTCGGCATGGTTGAGAACGTCAATTGAACAGCATTTCTTCAGGAGGGAAAAATTCTCCATCATACGTAAACTGCATGGCGCATTCAGTTCATTTTCGCTTCTTTTCCTGTCAGATTTTATTTTATTGTGGGGATTTAACGCGCCGACGCTACACAGGCGATGAGGGGCACCGTAGTGGTGGGCTCCGGATTAATTTTTAGCCCCTGGGGATCTTTAACGTGCGCCGAAATCTCGAACACACGGGTGTTTTCGCTTTTCGCCTCCATCAGAATAGCGGCCGCCGCTTGGGAATCGAACCCGCGTCATTTGGCTCAGCAGCAAAACGCCTGAGCCATTGAGCCACAGGGGCGGGTGTTTTCCTGTCAGTTTTTCGTATAACAGTGATGTGCTTTGTTGCAAAAAAAAGCAGTGCTATTCTCTAGCTCTAGAAAAAGAAGTCAAATCTTCGTACTTCCATGTCCAAGCTTAATTTTATACTGGGTTGTTTAACTCATCAGCTCAACAACTGACCTGTGAGGCATGCAGTATTGTAGAGCTGCGGGAAAGCTATTGCCACCTTGGGAGTTTTTACGTGTGCCGAAATATCGACACACGGTTGTTGCCGCCTTTGGTGTCCAGCTGAAAAGCGCCCGCCGTTACTGGAATCCAACCCGTATCCACGGGCCTAGCAGAGCAGCGCCTTCACCACTTAGCCACTGCAGAGGACGCTTGCTAACCTTCCTGTTTCCCTTATTGGTGACGTTTCATTTCGGATTTGCCATTCGTGAGCTTCAGTTGATAATCCTTTTCTTTCATCGCGAGCGTGCGCCGAATTTATTCATCAAACTTAGCTTCAGGCATGGTTAACGGATTCGGATTACTAAAGAAGCAGCCAATATCTTGGCGACGTAGGCTCCCCTATTTTGCGGTCACTGGGCTGTGGAGAAATAATTATGCTTGCATTGAGTCCATCTTTGGCCCTCCTCGCAAGAAACACTAGACCAAAATTTATTCGTCATTAGTGACCATGTTAACGTAATGTCTTCTTGCTCAACCATGTTGCAGTGACCGGTGACACAGAATAGCATAAATCATTCCGCTAGTAATTGTACCAAAAAAAAAAAAAAAAAACAGCAAGGCAACGTGCAAACACCAGGGGATGGGTGAAGACACCTAGGCAATCAACTATTGTACGCGGGTTGAAAGGGTGCCCTATGTATGCCTGTTGTGGACATGTGGAACAGGTGGAACAGCTGAAGGGCCATTCAATTACCGAAGCTTACAAGATTGCCAAGTATGCGTGTAGTACTACGCCTGGACAAGCTTCGATCCGTGCAATGATGTTTTCGGAAGGCGTAGGTCAATACGCAGTTCGGCCTTGTGCAAGCACCACGTGTCAAATCCACATTGAGCATCTGATCGAGTTGAGCCAACTGCAGGACAGAACAAACGAGCGAACGACCCGACAAGTTTGGACGAGTCGTGCATTCCAGGAAAACGCCCGTAGCTTAAAACGAGTTTAAATTTACATTCATACCTGCTCGCCACGTGAGGGTTACCGGAAAGCGAGAACTTTCTGCTGAAACCCTTAATTTATCGCACGAACCAGCCCTGACGCCCTCGTACCATGGAAGTGCTGTAACACGCACTTTTGTCAAATATAAAAGCCGGCCGCAACAGTCGATGAGTAGGCAAGGGACGCTACGTACGGCGAGTCCGAATTGGGGCCACTGTTAGCCCGCACCACAAAGGAGTTCTTATAACCGTCCTGCCACTCGGTAGTCTTTACATGAGTAGTGCTGACAGCACCGCAAACTCCAACTGCAAAGGATGAGACTCACTCACTCACTCACTCACTCACTCACTCACTCACTCACTCACTCACTCACTCACTCACTCACTCACTCACTCACTCACTCACTCACTCACTCACTCACTCACTCACTCACTCACTCACTCACTCACTCACTCACTCACTCACTCACTCACTCACTCACTCACTCACTCACTCACTCACTCACTCACTCACTCACTCACTCACTCACTCACTCACTCACTCACTCACTCACTCACTCACTCACTCACTCACTCACTCACTCACTCACTCACTCACTCACTCACTGTTACTAACACGCACGCTCGCTTAATCCAATGAACTTTCTTGATACTTATAAATATATCATTTCCTTCCATTCACTCACTCACTCAGTCACTCCCTAACTCTAACTCGCTTATTCTTTTTGATTCATTTACTCAATCATGCGCTCACTTGGTACTCAGTCTCACTCGCTCTACTCAGTCCCATCAACTTTCTTGCTCGACATCACGCACACTTTCACTCTCCCTTACTCACTCACTCTCGTTTATTCATATGAGTTATTAATAACGCACTCTCACTAAGTATGGTTACTCCATGCGCCCGTTATAAAAATGTCAATTTCTCTGCTCCGAGTACACGTTCACAAGCTACATATGCAGAGTTTTTGTCATTCTTTTAGCATGCCAAGTGACTCCACCCGCATAATTAAGGCTACGGTAATTAAACTCACATTAAAGTAGTGCAGCAACCGGGGCTGGTCAAGGTGCTGAAAAGCGCCGCCCTGACACCGGTTTGTAAAGCGGGATTGCATTTGCCTCTTCGTTTGGCGCTGCTGTTGACGCGTATGCTTCCCTTTTTTGTTTACTTTTTTTATTTGTCACGCCTATGGGGTGTTCTGGACACGCGTGCTATTGGTATTACCTCGCCAGGCAGATTTCCACGTGCACTACCGTCATAACTTTAACTGGAAGTTGAGGCACGTGTGTTATAAATGGTCACGCTAAGCGGGAAACGCTCAGAGCCGTCCTCGTCATATTTGAGCGGTGCCTACAGGCGGTACCCTGGAGGTGCCCTTCGGTGACCGGTACGTTTTCGATACGCCCTCACCAAATACATTCCCGTACACTTTCTTCTCTCTAAAAGCAAAACATGCTGGGCTAAAAGTATTTGCCATTAGTTTCCGTCGCACAAAACTCCCGAAGGAAATCCTGAGGCGTCTCCCGCTGACAGCTCTGAAATTGGACGCCGATGTGTTTCACCGTAGCTAAGATTGCAAAAGGGGAGAGCCTACTTTACAGTGAAGGGTTGTCTCAACACAGAATACGTATTCGTCGTCGTCTATGCGGAAGCAGGAGAGTTCCACGTGCCATTGCGTTGACTGCCCGAAGCTGCAACGGAACGGGGAGAAGAGATAAATTCTGGTGTTATCGAATGATTCCGTAACGGAAGAAGATGCGCCTGAAGACTTAGAGTTCACGTAGTACGAACCGCCATCAAGTGACGAGATAACTCCTATCACATTGGGACTAAAGCGTCGCTTGATTCCAAATGCAACACCACTTATTGGCATTTCAAACAGCGTGTTGTTATAACGTCAACTCGTTATCACCGTGATGAATATGGTAGGATTGATGAGTACTCACCCTGTTTGTATCTGCCTCCGAATTCTTCAGGTTTACGGCACAATGTTCGTGGCATAAACCTTCCCATACGCAAGCTGGCAGTCACCAGTAAGCGTTATTATATTTTCACGCTGGTTCTTTTTAATATTTCCATAACCTTTCCATACGTGCACTTAATAATTATCGCCGTGCAGATGAAAGCAACACGCAGGATGCGCGTCTCCTTTAATGTCGCTAAGTCCGCACGAACTGGCGTGCACCTCAAAAATTAAAAAAAAAAAAACAGGTGGTGACGCAAGAAACGAACGGCGCCCTTTGGGCAATCTCCTATTGACTGCTGTCTTAACCGAAGGTTCAGGTCATGTGAGATGGGCAATCTTCCGGACGACCTAGTAGTTCGGCCGTCGCCTCCAACAATAAAACAGACTAATGCTTCTGTTTCGCTCGTTTGTAGCGTTACGAAAACTTTTTTCTAGTAGCATTTTTTACTCTAACCCTTTTCGAGCGGGTCTAACCAAATATGTACAAATGTTACATCCGACCACCGCCTTGATACTGTGGGTTGAAGGACTGTGGGTTGAAGGGCTGTGGGTTGAAAGACTGTCCGGTCAGTGGTGGCCTTAATCCATAGCGAAGTAGGGAGGAAACGGCTGCAAACATCTTTCGTGCGCCGAATCAGCAGAAACTGCTGCAAACATGCCCTGCCGGCTCTGATTGCACAGGAAAGGGGCCCCCTTTGATCAACGAGAAATGACGCCGCGGCAACTCCCACCAGCTCCACGGTGCCGCCCCCTCGGTGATAGCGGCACGACTGTGCCTTGCGTGGTTAATGTCTTCGGAGGTCTTCTGTGAGCAGCGATATGGCCTAGTTTTTTTCCGACATGACCACATTTACTGCGTCACCATTCTCCCACGCACTTTAACGTTGGGAAGCGCGATTTTGATTAAGGAGATTCGGAGAGCATTTTACAGCGGAGCTGTTTAGGCCGAGCATTGTCCGTTCGTCGCACCAAAAAACCTCGAAATGTGAGGGAAAATGGTGAGGAGGCAAGGAGGCCACGAGCAGCTGTTGGAAGATCGCATCTCACGAAAAATACGGGGTTTATTTATTTATTTATTTATTTATTTATTTATTTATTTATTTATTTATTTATTTATTTAAGATACCCTCATGACCCCGGGGGCATTACAGAGGGAAGTGGTACATGAGCAGTACAAAACAAACAAAAAATTACGAACATAAGACACCTTGGCAACGCGTGTAGAAGGCAAAGGAAAAAAGATAGTAATACAGCCAAAAATCTGTAAATGTGTTCATACTCGTAATGAAACACGTACCAAAAACAAATACGACATGACAATGACAAAGTGAAAATGATACTGTGAACAGATGACCCATGAAAACGAATTACAAGACAAAGTACAGTAGCGGAATATATGAAACATTGTACATGGAATGAAATATTTCCCTCAGCTGATAGAATACAGGTCATTCAAACGTCTTCTGAATTCATCAAAATCGTCGATAAGCGCCATTGATGCTGGTAGGTGGTTCCACTCGGATGCTGTGTTGGGAATAAATGAATTGGAATATGCAGCAGTGCGACAACGCGGAATGCCAACCTTGCGAGAATGATCAATGCGTCGTGAAATGTAAGTGGGAGCGTTTAGGAGTGTATTTTTAGGTCTGTGTTCTGATGATAAATTTTAAAGAATAGGGAAAGACATGCTATCATGCGGAGCAATGCAATACTGGGTAGTGATAATGCATTTTTCATTGCGGTGACGCTAGCTAGACGGTTATAATTACCAGAAATAAAACAAGCTGCACGGTTCTGAACCGCTTCAAGTGCTTCCGTTAGTAATTTGGTGTGTGGGTCCCAAATTGGTGCGGAATACTCAAGTTTAGACCTGACTAATGAATTATACAGAAGAAGCTTCACGGACGGCGTTGCAGCTTTGAAATTTCGTTTCAGATAACCAAACATGCGGTTAGCGTTTGATATAATGTACGTTACATGCTTATTCCAGGTAAGGTTAGAAGTTAAGAGTACACCAAGATATTTGTAGCAAGTTCAGATAACCAAACATGCGGTTAGCGTTTGATATAATGTACGTTACATGCTTATTCCAGGTAAGGTTAGAAGTTAAGAGTACACCAAGATATTTGTAGCAAGTAACAACCGATAGTGTGGTGCTCACTAGGGAGTTCCCGGGAATCGAACCCGCTACTTATACGCTATGAAACTGGTAATCTTACCATTGGGCCGCCCCAATGACCCAAGAGGTACGGGATTATCAGCGGCGGGGAAGAATAACACGTGCAGCCAATTGTAAAGGAAACGAAAATGCTTCCCACGGCCGGAATCTAGCCTGCGTCCCTCACGTTGTGAAACCATCACCTATGCGATTGGGCTATTATCGCGTTCCAAACCGCAGCATTTCCTTTCCGCTCGTATCGCAGACGTTGGCTTTGGACTTGGCAGCGGGTTCTACCGCGTGCTAACGCGGTGACCTTTGGAAGAGATGTGAAAACTTTCAGACGAAACGATCCGGGCCTGCCCGTCATGCAGAATTTCCAGCGGCTAGTTCGGAAATAACAGGGAGGTGCAACAGCCGAGTCTCCGACAAAGGGCAAGGGGCTGCCAGCCCTGCTGTTTCTTCAGCCTTACACCACTAATGCAAGCTGCGCCAAGTTTTTTCACATGAATAAATTCAAAGATATGGAACACCGATGTTTTAGCGGGAAACGTTCTTTAGCTTCCCACACAACGCTTTCGAGGTATGGACTGGTGGTGCCCTTAGCTCGGGAATGTGATAAATATGAGTACTGTACTCTATCAAGTGTGCGTTGCTGGTGAAGTTAGAACATATCAGGAGTTATAGGTGTGATTAGTGTATTGGAACAAATCTCTAAAACCCACCACATGGAGCGACGAACACATGCTTAGCACCACACGAAACGAACATTTGCCGTCGAAGACATCATATGGCGTTAGGAGAGCGAGGCATGGTAGGTCCAGGGTTTTTCTCGGTTGACGATGGCTGCTTTTTTTTTTTTTTTTGCTAACGTGGGATGCGCAGCTCTGTCGCCTCTTTACAAAGTCTCTTGCCGGAGTGGATTGCTGTCCCCACTTGTCTTTCGTATGCTAGATGCCTCTCGTCCCTGCTGCCATCCAGTTGTGACCACCCAGATGAAGTACGAGTGGTTCCGCTATTATCTGGGGCCCCTACGCCCCGAGAGGCCCGGCCGGTTCGCTTTCTAATAGCTGAGGTTTCGCCAAGGAACTCAGGACACCGCCGAATGGGTCAGAGGGCACCAAATGTGCGCCCACGTGGCTGTGCTTGCTTGTGACAGCCCTACCAGCATGGTCGCCGTGCTCGCTTTCCCTTTTCTGTGGCCATGCCATTGCAGGGGTCCCGGGACTCAAGTTATTCTCGCAGCGCATGGGTGGCTCGTCCAGGGCGGTTGGTTGGTCGGTTGGAGGGTGGCGACTCGGCGCTCACTGCTTTCTCGTCATAAAAGGAGGTAAATAATTTGTAGCCGACTTGAGGGCCGCCTGGCTTTCGACCTGCGTACCCTTTGCTACCGCGCTGTACAAGCGGCGTGCCGCACAGCTCATTGTAGCGTGGGGCACCGCACAACGCTGGCAAGACAAGTCACAGGGTTCAGTTTTATGACCGTAGATGCCACATCGCTCGCAGAAGGGGGCCCGAACACTTGCCCCCAATGCGGCCTTCTTGTTTGCAAAGTCGGCATGTACACCCTTCTTGAAGCCCGGGTAGCCTAAGACAGCCCGGTAGTTGCCAACAGAGATTAAGTTGGGTGCTCCTTCATTAGCACCTAGACGTATACAGTGCGTGCCAGTGCGCCCTGACGGCTCCCCCTTAAAGGTGCCACCTCTGATATCTATAACGGTGCCGTTGGGCCTAAGTACTTGCATGCGGGTCGATAGCAGGAACAAGACGGCGACGCTGAGGGTGAGAGGGCCGCATGGATGAGGGGGACGATGTTATCTCCGAGGTGCATGCTTTTGAAATTAATGAGGGTGGTTGCGGCTGCTCTGTAGTTAACGGTGACATGTAAGGTGTTTCCACCCACGCGCTGTACACAGTAGATTTCGTTTGAGTTGACAAAGCGAGCCACGCTGTCGATTACATCGTAAGCGGTGGATCCCACGGGACCTTCAAGTCAAAGACATAGCTTCGAGGAGGAGGAACGGCTGCCAAGTTGCCGGGCGGCCAAGCTGGCACGGAAAATGACTAAAACCGGAAACCACGCCCAGCTCCGTCTCCGTCAGCCGGGATAGATCTAGACGACTGGGCACCAGACTCGAACACCAGAAGCAAACAGCCAGCCAGGTTGACAGCCCTGGGGCCCACGAGGTCTGGGTGTGGCACCGGTGCGACATTCAGGCCAGGTAGTTCCAGGGCAGGTACTCCCTGTTCAGCCCAGGTACTTCCTGTTACATCCAGCGCCGTATAGTGGCTGTAGCCTTGAACACTACCGCAATCTTCTTGATCAACTTCGGCCTTTGTGCCCTGGGGGGTTGCGTCGCATCTTCCAACCTTTACGTCCTTGTTTCGAGCCTCAGCAGTCTTGCCGTTTTCTTCATACTTTTTTGTTCTTTTACGCATTCTTCTTGGCAACACGAGTCGTTTAGTGTGTTTTAGGTCGGTTTAGGTGCGGAGACGAAACTATTCCCACATTTAAAAATTGGCTGGCCATTACGATACTCCTTAAGGCGGTATTTGAGCGCAGCAGCAGTGCGCTTAGGCAGCACTCCCCCGTGGGTTGTCTCGCGACGGCAGTGATGATGGGCCTCTGCGTCGGCGGCGCGAAGTGCGTCTCAGGAAGGGACCGCGAACTGTGTCTTAAATGAAGGCACTAGTCCCGCGCACGCCCCCTCACGTTTTCGCCAAGTGTCGCGCCGTGGAGCGCCTCGCGCGGGCACAGTGTACTGCCCCCTCCTCTCCCTGACCGCGCACTTTCGCAGAGCGCTGGCTCGCGCCACCACGGCGAACCGCCCTCCCTTCCGAATGTCGCGACACTCCCCCACTTTGCTTTCTTTCATCGTACGCTTTTTTTTTTCACTTGTTGGTCCAGCCATCCTTCGCCCGGTCACGACAACGGTGACGCGGCTCTCCCCACAAACGGGAGACAAAGCGCTGCGTCCTAAAAGGTACTCTATGCGTAACTCTATGCTATGCGTAGCGCGCTCTCAGGGAAAAAATTAGTTCCACCAAGTTTTGGCAGATGGCAGCACTTGCCAGGGAATGGGACTCTGCACTGCCACCACTTTTCCCGCCTGTTTCGATATCGCGGTGGTAGTACTGTAATTCCATTTTTCGCGACCCTTTATCGAAGCATAACGCCAGCACGTCGGCTCTCGCTCGATGCACTGAACGCGTGTCACGGACTGAGGGGTAAATTGATGGTGCACAGCGTCCGTATACGAGTTGATGCAAAGTTTCCGCTTGTGTGACCCCCCATTACGCACGACAGGAGTTGGCCATAGTACGATTATCGGGCATCCAAGCGTGAAAAAGCGGCTCTAGTTTGGTTTCCCCACATTTAGACAAGTCTGGAATCAAATTATAAAAACTGAGCGCATGGATGCGTTCGAAAAAAAAAGGCAGGAAACTGACGACACACTGAGAAAAATACGGGTGGAGTGGAGTTGGGAAATCACCAATGTTAGCATTAAACTAAAGCACTCTATGGCGTGGTTGGGCAGTGCGGTGGAAAACTTTCCAGGTAAGAGTGCAAAATTAGAAGAGAAATGAAGGAAGGAGGAAACCGTAAACTAGCATAGATGGCGTGCTGCAGTTTGAGTGAACTGTGAGAACTCTTAAATAAATTTATTTGCTTTATTATTCGTTAGGTTCTTGTGCTTATTTGAAATGTAGAGCGCGAAGTATGTCAGCAGGCACAGTCACGCAAGTTATAAAAGGAGCGACCATGTATCCCAACTTCTGTGCAGTGCTTCCTCCTTCCCTGTCCCCTTCACACAGGGCACAGACGAGTGGAACGGGTGCACATCTATTGGAATGAGTGTAGGTGTGCGTTTGCAGTAGTACCATTACGAATTAACTAACCGCAACCGTGTACTGATTGCACCCTGGCTGGTTCAACTGCAGTATGATCATTATGGTGCTGCGGGTCCTGCCCAGCTGCTTTATAGACCCTAAATTCAAACAGCTGAAGGCGTTACGAAGGTAATTATTTAAGCAGAGTGACGTAAAACGTTTGTTACACAGTAGGCATTTAGAGTAGTTGCACCAGTGTTACGAAATGTACTTCTGGCAAGCCTTTATATGCGTGACGTAAAAACAGTCAACGGAGGGGGGACACAGAGACCCTCTTATATTCATGTCAGGTGGATTCTGCATGCGCAGGTATATACTCGGTAATAATCTTACGGTTTTCTGATGACATTGCCTTGTTAAGTAACTCGGGGACGAATCGCAAAGCATGATTACCGCACTGGTCACGCATAGTAGAATCGTGGGCCTGAAAATTAATATGCATAAAACTAAAGTAATGCTTAATGTCCTCGGCAGGGCACAGCCGTTTGAGATAGGTGGCGAGGCAGTAGAAGTGGTAAGCGAATATATCTACTAAGGCCAAGTTGTGACCCCGGATCCCAACCATGAGGCAGAAATAATTAGAAGGATAAGAATGGGATGGAGTGCATTACGCAGGCATTCTGAGATATTGAATGGCAGCCTACCATTGTCCCTGATGAAGAAAGTGTACGACAGCTGCATCTTACCGGCACTCACCTACGTGGCAGAAACTTGGAGGCTCACTAAAAGGGTCCAACGTACGTTGAGGACGACTCAGCGAGCAATAGAACGGAATATGATAGGTGTAACATTAAGGGAAAAGAAGAGAACGGAGTGGTTTAGGGAACAAACGCGTGTTAAGGACGTATTAGTAAAAATTAAGAAGAAGAAATGGACGTGGGCAGGGCATGTAATGCGAAGGCAAGATAACCGTTGGTCATTAAGAGTAACAGAACGGATCCCTCGAGAAGGCAAGCGGGGTGGCGGCGGCAGAGATTTGATGGGCAGATGAGATCAAGAAGTTCGCGGGGATAAATTGGTCGCAGTTAGCACATGACCGGGATAATTGGAGATCCATGGGACAGGCCTTTGCCCCGCAGTGGGTGTAGATAGGCTGATGATGATGATGAATTTTATGCTTAGAGCGCGGTCTGCGAATTACACATTTACTTCTACCTTAATTCGTGCCTGGCTACACTGCGCCACAAAGATGATGCGAGAGCTGCCTACCCAGAGCTAGTCAAAGGAGCAGTCCTGAGCAGGGGTAGAGAAAAACAGCGGTGCAACACGAACGGTATGACACGAAGAGAGGAGGAAAAAAAGGCAAAACGTTTACTTAGCAAGAAAACAGAAAAAGTGGGTGGCCTCCTCGGTCCAGATGGCCGCGCGCCGCTGCTGCTCATGTGGCCCGCTGGAACAGGCTGCACTGAAGGGTAAAAAAAAAAAAAAACACACACAACGTTCCGACACGCCATCGTCGTTCCAATCTGGTTCATTTTCATGACCTCCACATCGTTGCCGCACGAACGCGCGTTCAATCGGCTCCGAGGTGAGACATGTGCTCGGGAGAGCAGATAGACAGGTTTAGGAGCGCTTAACCATCTCAGCGCGGCACGTGCGTGTCAGTAACTCCATCGTCATTTTCACGTTGCTTCATGAGGAAATTTGGTTCTAGATACCTGCCTGCTTCCATTTGCTTGCCCTGTTCGTGGAAGAGCAGCGGCATGACTTTGGGGAGCAGACGGCAGAAGCTGCACCATCAGCGGAAGCAATGCGAGCAAAAGCAGCGGCGTACTACGTGCCTCCGGAATCGCAGTATCCGGAGTTCCTTCAGCTATGGGCCAAAGCGACTATGGCTTTTTGGCAGCGAAGTGAATGACCTGGCTTTCGGTCTCAAGAGAACAGCCGTCCGGCACATCGAACAGCCAACCCGTGGGAATTCTTCACGGTCTTGCGGAAAGGGGCTTTTGGCCATTACGACGGTGTGCGCCCTGCAAGCGGCCGACCAATTCTCATCACCTTTTTATTTGATCTAAATTTTTGTCCTCACATCTTTCGTGGGTTTTTTTCTTTTTTTTTTCATTCCACGCGCCGACTCGTTTACTTCCGCGGATCCATGTATCTTTGATCAGTTCTCGGCATGCCTCGAAGGTGAATATGGTACAGTCGAATCTCTTCCATTCGAACGCTAAATTCGACCTTCCGGTTTATTCGAACTGACGCTGTGGTCCCGCAAGAGTTATGTGTATTGCAATGGCTGAGAACACCGGGTAATTCGAACACGCAGGCATCTGCGACGGTTAATTCGAACATGCCGTGCTCCGAAAATGCCTCGAATCACGTGGAGATGTTCTGCGTTGCCGGGCACGGCCGGACAAGACTCTCAACCCTCTCTCCAGAGGAGAGATTCCACTGTGGCCGTGGCGGGAGCTCCACCGGAAGACTTCTCCGGCCGAAGTACCGTCAACAGAGTACTTCTGAGGGCCCTTCTGCTCACAGTGGTGAGGACTTTGAGGCCAGCGACGAAGTGCCCCCTGCCCCTTCGACTCCACCAAGTGGAACTGAAGTAGCGTCGGCGCTGGACTTCGCCGCGTGTTTCTTCCCCCGCCAGCAAAATGCGGATGCTGATTTAGAACTTGTTAGCAAGCTTCAAGCTATGTTCAACGATGCATTGGGGAAAAAACGTGTGCATACGCGCATAACCGACTACTTTATTAATGATAGGTATGGTGTAGTTTAAAATGCAAATACGCATGAATAAGTCTTCGTGTACTTTCCACTCAAGTGTTCCCTCACAAGTGTACACATGACGACTTAACTGCTGTGGTAGATCTGCCACTGCAGGTAAGCCCACAATTTAATTAGCTTTCGTTAATTCGAACTTCCTTTAATTTGAACAAATGTTCCGGCCCCGTCGGGTTCAAATTAACGAGATATGGCTGTATACAGCCTATGGGTTTTCTCGCCGCGTGGGAGTTCACTGGAAAAGAATAATGGCAACGTATGGTTGTTGAGCCGTATATTGCGAAAGAAGGGCACTGAGACAACGAACAAAGCCACGGAGAATAGGCTCGTGTATTCGCGGTGAGTTGAACTAACCACAGCCCTAATCATTACACATCCCCATTTTTTTTGTTTTTTTCTTGGTCAGTGACCTGTGTTTCATCTTTTATATTATACCCCCTGACCTAGACAGTATGCCGTCCAACTGTTGACTTCATCAAATATCTCTGTACAGCGTGTTAACGCGAGAAATAATACTCTATAAACATATTTTCTGGACAAAACACTTCTCAGTTCAGGCTGAGATTTCGTCCGAAGGTGACCTTTTTCTGTCTATGTCTTTTAACACCGCGGTTTGTGACGGCACGTCTTTGCTCATTTATAATATAAAGAAAAATGCTCTTCGCGTATTGTGGATAGTGGCGACCATATTTGCCATTTGGGATCATGCTCGGCACTCTCGCGCACATTATTGGGGAGTGCAAAAAAACTCAAGACACCCCCCTACACCCTTCCCCCCTCCCCCAATTCCAACCCGCTCGAGCGATGGGAGACCTTACTGTCCAGCTCTGACCTCGCCATTCAGCAACAGCTGGTGGCTCGAGGAGGAGAATTACTGGACACATATGGGTCCCGCGAATAGGGAACCACCCCATCTGGTGCCTGCGCGCGCCATTCTTTATTTTAAGCTCCGTTCAAGTTGTTCACTCACTCGAACGGCGACGCCACATGGGGTATGCAGAGCGAAACGTGCGATGCTGAAGCCGAATAAAACCGCCCATCAAAAACGCCTTTTCGTCCCTAGCTTAGGATGATCCCGAATAGTTATACTATCGAGCCTCACTAATTAGAACTCAAAGTGGCCCGAAAATTGGTTTGAATTAAAAGAAGCTGGATTTAAGAAAGCTATTTAAATGCATACAACTTTGCCATGACCGCAGCGCCACTTCGAATAAACGAGGACTTCGAATTAAGCGAGTTCGAATTAACGAGGTTCGACTGTATAAAAGTTGATATTGATCACAATAACATATTTCTACAATTCATTAATACCAACAAAAATACACGTTCAAATTTTTTTCATGGGCTTCCTGGCCGCCTGTCTTTTACTGTGCTAGACTACATATCTTTCCGAAATCAGACCAGCGATTCTATCTTCCTTATTGATGGTTCATTCTCGCTTTACTTTTGCTATTGTGTGCGTGCGTGTCTGGGATTCTGACCGACCGTTTTGAGATCTTTCACTGCGCACAAACAGACGCCCGTCACTGTATAGCCTCTGGCTGGACGGCATGTATATATTGGATTTCAATCACACATAAAATCAGCTGGAAGTTTAGAACAGTCCCTGTAGTCTTGTGCCCGTCCCTGGCCTTTGGTGCTCTGCTTTCTTTGAATCACGAATGCTGGTGTCCTAAGCGCAGACTGTTTGATGCAAAGGATTTGCCAAGGGTGCTTGTGGTGTCGCGTCGGCGACGGCCCCGAAGGGCGAAGCAGGAGACAAACGCCCGGTGAAAGGTGAAAGAGTCAAGCCAACAGACAACATTTATTCAGAGTGACGTCACATATATACCCGCGGCATAGCCCCCTAATGGTATAACCACCGAAATGCTTAGATACGAAAACCCCGGATACTACATTCTCCTTCCCTTAAATTTCTTTTTCGCAGTTCATCTTCCCCCCTTATAAAGAAAAGAATAAAACGAGCAAATGATATTCTAATACTCTACACAAACAACTGACAGTCCACACAGCAGAGGTAATATCATTCACATGTCTAAAACTAACTAAATGTACTTGACGGTAATGGCACTGTGCTTCACCTCACACACTGCATTGTTTCCTGTCCCCATTTTCTTTTTCTTCTTTTTCTTGTCGGCGGACTCTTCGTCATATTCGACGCCCTCGATCTTGGGCTTATCCTCTTCGTTGGCCTTCTCGACGCCCCCCTCAGGCTTTCGGCTTTGTCGGCCTTCTCGGTGCCTCCTTTGGCCTTCTCGGCTTCTTTCAAGATCGTGGGCTTTCCCTCTTCGTAGGCCTTCTCGACGCCTCCCTCAGGCTTGTCTGCTTCTTCCTCTTGAAACTCCTGATCCTCACTTGTGCCCTTCTCAAGTTCAGACGAGTTCGCTCGAAATTTCTCTCGAAGATCTGCTAGTTGAGACTTTAGCAAGCGCATTTCTTCGGCCAATTTCGCTTCCCTCCTTCTGCTTTGTGCTAGCTCTGATACATGACCCTGTAGTTCAAGGCGGAGTTGTTCAACCACTTCACCCAGTTGATCAATTCCAGACTGGCTTTTGCCAGTATTGAATCTGGTCTTCTTGACGTCAGAGTAGAATCCTTGGCGTGATGAATTTTTGTGTTGGTTGACCCAGGTGGTTGACGACTATTGCCTTATCGTCGTTGAGTGGAGTCTCGATGTTTCGCAACGGTGGCCGGGTGTTTCGTTTCACAGGAGGTGACGACCGATGCGTGGTTGCAGAACGCGGCGTACGGCAGGCATTCCTTAAGTGGCCGATTTTACCACACTGGAAACACGTTTTCCCCAGATGGGGGCACTGTTGAAGCGTGTGCCACATCCTACTACAGCGGCCGCACGCTGGAGGACGCCGAGCACTGGTCCGGGCTAACCTAAACCCCGGACGTGACGGTGCTGCACTTCTGTTTGTTGAGATTATGGGGCGAAACTCACGACGCGGAAATCGGGTGGGGCGCTGTTGAAATCGAAGCGGTCGAATTCGTTGAGTCCTGTCGATCGCTTGAACTATTGCTTCTCTGGCTGCTCGATATCGCTGGAGCAGATCCTGGACTTCAGTTACGTTTTGGATGACTTGGATGGCTTCGTCAAACGTGAGTGCCGGGCCTTCTGTGAGCAGACGTTCCCTGGTGTGATCTGACGCAAGTCCCATGATGAGTTGATCCACGAGTGACGCGGCTTCGTCGGAGCCGAAGTTGCATTGTCGACCCACGTATTGCACACGGCGCGCGAAGCCGATCGCCGATTCCGTTTCTGCTTGACATAAACTTCGGAACTGTATGCGGTTCGCCCGCTGTGATGTCGAAACGTCAAAGTGAGCCGCGAGGCCCTGAACGAGATATTCATAGTCGTTGCCGGTGCTTGCGCCCGACGGTCTGGCTACCTCGATCATATGCGCAGTTCCATTCGCTTCCGCTTCCCAAAAGGTCTTCAAGAGCGCTGTTTTGCGACGGGGAGTGAATTTTTCACAGCCTGCTGCAATAAGGTATGTTTCGAACGTGCGATGCCACTCGCGCCATGCGATGGCCGGTCTCCCCGGGTTCGGCAAAAATGGTTGTGGCTTCGTGGCTATGCCAGCCATCTTGACCCGATAATGAACGAAGTAGTGCCGCTTTACATTGCTTTATGAACTTTATATAATCCTGGTGCAAGAAATACTTGCTGCCAGTTGACGATATCTTGCAGTATTACCTGAAGGTTACATGTCACTGGACGTATTTTCTGCGTGTCGCTCGATGCACGTCGATTTCGGCACTATGCTGCTCGCCGCCCTTTCCTCGCCGGTGCGGTCGTCCGCGTAGGCCTAACTCTTTACCGCTCTTGGCTGACTGTTTCAGCCCTCACTACTTGAAAATAAAACTTGCGGCCTATCGGCGGCTTACACCTTACTGAAGGAATGTCGAGCGCTTACACTTCGGACTGTTCTTGTGTCGACTACGCCATTGTGGTGTCGCGTCGGCGACGGCCCCGAAGGGCGAAGCAGGAGACAACCGCCCGGTGAAAGAGTCAAGCCAAAAGAGAACATTTATTGAGTGACGTCACATGTATACCCGCGGCGTAGCCCCCTGGTGGTATAACCACCGAAATGCTTAGATACGGAAACCCCGGATACTACAGTGCTCTTGTCCAATCACTCCAAATGGGCATGTCGCATAAATTCGGGCTCTTGATTAGTCTCGCTGCAGCCACACACTGCTTAGCACGAGTCATGGTGTCATGTCACGCTCGCAGCCCGTGCCAGCACGGTTAGTTGGTCTCTCGAGCATCGATGCCACGCGCCACGCGAAGAACGACCGCCGACGCCATTAGCTCTTCACCCGAACCGTCCGAGCAGTGTCTGATCCTCCAGAGAAGAGCTCGCTGCGAACCAAAGGTGAGCCTGGCGTGGTTCTATGCCTTAACCAGCAACAAACAGAGGGAACGTTCCTCGTGGGGGCTGGAATTAGGCGGTGTAGACGATGAAAAACGCGCTGTAGGATTGGAGGACGGTGAATAAGTGGGGTGGGAGGAGAGGCGACTAATCGTGTTCAGCTTAGAGGACGGGGAAAGGTTCCAGCACCCTACCCCAATAATTTATTATTCTGATGGTGCCTCGATATGAAAATTTGGTTCATGCGACTAACGCGTATTTATTCACTCCCGCTATTTGAATCGTGCGCAAATGAAGTTAGCGAGATTGAAGCTGCTTGAGTCTCGTCATTGAAAATGTACCAGATTATTTTAACGACTCAATTTTCTTTTCGATACAATACAGATATTTAGCGTTAAGCATGCTCGCGCGTTCGTGACTAGACTACTCTTGTGGATGACCTTTACTGAGTCGGCAAACATGCACACCTGTATCCTATGGTACGATATGGTAGAATAACTAATTTGGTGTAGCTGACACGCTAATCCTGAAGTTAGTTCCCCAAAAGTGGGCATGCTGTGTGGTGTAACGGTTTTACAAGAATAGGTTGAAAAGAAAAACAGTGATGGCAGCGATGGCGTTGTAAATTTTAATCGGCACTGTTTTGCTCGAAGCAAGCATGGTTTCGCTCTGCATACTGTTTTCTTGATATGTACCATCTAACTGGATCCCCAGCTGAGATTTCATGTACAGATTTCCAACATGGTCTCCTCCAAATGTTCTTCAAATCTTGATTTGCGAAACTTCTCATTGAGATTCTCCTGATGCGCTCCCTGTCATGAAAGGGGCGTGCACGTTGTGCTGTCATCCAACTTTAAACTAACTTTTAACTAGAATATGTTTCGAAGCTGGTAAAAAAAGACCGCGCAAGAGCTGAATAAAACCCTTTATTATTGCAACACGCATGTTATCGTCTAAGCCTGCTGGCTATGGCTGTTCGCAGAACGGTGCAGGTGTCGTTACAAGTAATTGAAAGAACGATTTGCTAATATCACAAAATATTTATCTTACTGGCTTTAGGACAGCCACTACTGGTTTACAGGAAGCTTTTTATATTAGGGAGGACTCCTTTAAACGGACACGAATGCAGCCCGTCAGTTTTCCGGATGAAGAAATTCCTGTAAATTTACCAGACCGTGTTCGAATTAATTTTGGCAGCACCTGTACATTCTTCGCTCTAACAAATCGCCGCAGTTTTGCTTCCCCTCAAGGATACAGAACAAGCAATCAGCGTGAACAAATGTGCGAATGTGGCGAATGACGGGGCGGAGTATGCGAAACATTAGGGGATGTCTTACCAGCGCAAGGTGTGCTTTTAAACCTGCAGCCATTTTTAATGATGCCTCGGCCGCTGTGAAGCATTTATTTACTTCATACGGACATTAACATTTTCAAGGAATTTATGTCTTATCGGTTGTAGTACCTGCATATAAATGTTGTCGCACTTATTCACCGGCCCAAAAAAGCACGCGCTAATGTTAGCGCGGCAAAAACTAAGGTGGTGTCATACTCGCGTAAAACTGAACGCGCGTGCTTTTTCAGAAATCTTTGCGATTGGTTTTACTTCTAGAAGTTGACGACCACTGATATTAAGCAGCGCTTGAGTCAAACAATGGCACCGTTGGCGTTCATTCCTTCGCGCCAGTGACCTCATTACGGTTTTCTGATATTTTCCCCCGTGTTTAGCTCTTTGTAACGTTGCTCACTATTCTCACCGCTAGTCACATACTATTCGCACCATGTATTTACCCCAATTCCACATCTGCATATGGGATTTATATTCATTCTATACGGGATTGATGTGAATGTATGTTGTGTGAAGTGGGTTATATTTTGTGTTTTGCATACAATATTTAGCTTAAACGAGGTCTTAGTGAACAATTAAACTTAAGTCCCTTAGGACATACACCTCTGTTCAGTTCAAAGTGATGAATTCAGAACGACGTTTTACGCTGGAGCTTGTTGGAGATTTTCAGGCTGCTCAGTTACTCATGGCGAATTTCGGCCCAGAGTGTTATTTCAAGTTGTTGCCATATCGTAGTCCATTGGGGTTTCACTTCAGTGGGAGAAGAGTGGCTGCCATAAGTGCAGGTGATGTTTGAGAGTTTGAAAGTTTCTTTATATCAACGACATGTACAGGATTGGCTAGTCCAGTCGTCGAGGGGAGCGGTCAGAAAGGCAGAAAGGCTGACAAAGTGACGTCTCCCCCCCCCCCCCCCCCCCCCCCCCTGCCGTTTTGGCTCGACTCTGCGGGAAATGGCATGTCTTATGAGGCCATACAAAATAACAGAACAATGTACGCAATTGTACTGACAGAAAATAAGTCTTCAGTTTTCAGAAAAAAAATTATTACAATACTCACAGAGAGAAAAAAACAATCACCTCTCAGTTTTCAGAAAAAACAAAAATTAGAATACCCGATTTCACAGTACGAAAGAGTTTTCATAAAAAAAAACAACAGTTAGAATACAAAATTTTACGGAGGGGAAAAAGATGAGCTCTCAGTTTTCAGAAGGAAGCAATACTTAAAAAGTTTTTTTTTTTTTTACTGTGGTTCTAAGAAGTATATGTCTAATTTATTTTTGAATGCTTATTTAGGTTTAGCGTCTTGTATAATGGTTAGAATTGCAGGGCGAGGTTTAAGAAGACAGGTATCTGGTCACTCAATTTCTGGGGACCTTAGTTTGCGGGAGTTCTTTGGTTTTGTGCGTGTTATCGGCCTAAACTCGTGTCCATGTTCTTTTGACGTGTATTTTTTGTTGTAAAACATATTTGGGTCAGTCCTAATTTGGTGATAAATAATTTGGGAGTTTTCGGTTTGTAATTCTCATAATTGCCAAAATGTGATGCTTCCTAAATATTGGAGTACTGTAACTGATATAAAATGCGTTTTCAATTATGTGTAACACTTTTTTTGAGGCGGTGTAGGTTTTGTATGTTTGTTTTTCCTGTTGAGCCCCGCACTGGAACGCAGTAGTGAAGGCGAGAATGCACTAGAATGCAGTAAAGTTGCTTTTTGACCATCTAATTTCAATGGTCTCGCTGATGCCCCGCGTGAACTATTTTCTTCCCGGGCAGTGTGCAGTGGATGGTGTGGAACTTGACATGCCTGCGTCGTCACTGTGTCAACGCAGCGCGAGTGGCCGGCGGAAGCTTCCCTTGGCCGTCGCCATCGTGGGGCAGCCTCCCGTGCTGCTGATGGATGACCTGGTCACCTGCCTGGACTTGTTCGCCAACCGCACCATCTTCAAGAAGGGGAACCTGCTGCGCCGCCTGGACAAGTCGGCCGTGCTGCTGGTGACCACAAACCTCTGCGACGCGGTGGTCATGTCGGACAGCATGTCCATCATGGTGGACGGCCAGCTGCACTACTTTGGCCTCCTCGACGAGCTACGGGTAGAATTTTGCCGAGGGTTCACCGTCAGACTCAAGGTGATTTCAAAGGGCTACGAATCTCGCGAATGCGTTTTCGTGAAGCTTCGCTGAGTCCCTTGGTTAGTGCTTTATAAATACAATTTACACAGGCCTTCCTCTTTGGTATTTGCTTTATCACTCAATAAGGGACATTAAAACAAATGCCATACCGACCCTATTTGGCGCTTGAACTGTATAACATAACGCGAACGCGGGGGGGGGAGGTGCTGTAGTCGGCCTTCTAGGCCGCCGGTAATCTCGCGGTTTCAGATAACAAATAAACCAAGCACATTGCTGAGCCCTGCGAGTATACGGCGTGTATGAAATTCAGCTCGTGTATGCCCTTAAGCGGAATCTGGGAAACATATCAGTGCCTACAGGCGCCAGGAACTAGTGTCAGGTGGCAGTGGGTCAGGTGTCGCGCCCTATTCATTACCGGCGGAAACTGGTGCTAACCTTGAGACTACAATGTCCAAGTGGCAGGTGTTTAGAAACCTTTGCCAAGGAAGGTACAAATAAATGGCACCGAAGGGTTCGTGCCATGAGGCGTTTATTAGATAAACGGCGCCAATGCTTAAGTATACCATCACTTGTACCCGTCAACCCCAATGTGCTATGCTATTTATCAGAGACAAGGGCTGTGATAATCACTTCACTTTGTTCCTATGTGACAAAGAGTGGCATGCGAGGATCTCCCTATCAGTTGTTCATCCAAATATGATCCACATATGATCCACATATGATCTAATTAATAGGCACTCGTTATTTTTTTTTTTTTTCATTTTGCTTTGTTTCAGCCTGCGTTCTCACGCATGTTAAAGAGGTCTGAATTTGTGCGACATGCTTCACAGGGCAGTTTTTTCTCTTCTTCGACGCGTCAACTGCGATCGAAGTAACAAGGCCTTTCTGTTACCGCTCTATGCAGCTCAAGCCAAATGCTTACGGGAATCCTGCTGCCTGGACTGTTGACGGGTCGGTGAAGGCGGAATTTCCCAAGGCAACATTCGTTGGCCATCCGACCAGCTTCGTCGAGTACGGGGTCGACTGGATGCCGCTGTGGATGCAAAGGGCGGACATCCTGATAGACCCGAAGTCCTGCATCCAGGCGTTCACCAACGCCATGCCGCTGACGGGGGTGATTCTTGAGCACGTCCTGCTCGAGATCGCCAAGTACCAGGATGTGCCCATCAAGGCTCCCGTGGTTCCGTCGTAACCATTTCGACCGCACGAGCGGCTTACGTGTACTTCATCAGGTCGGGGCCTTGAACACTTGTACTGTGCAGATTTATTTTTATTTACACACCGAAACGTGTTTTCCATATTTTGTGGAATTTTTATTTTGGGCCTGCTACTATATTGGAAGACGAGTCCACGAGCGGTGTACCGAGCAGCGCAGTGTCAGTTTCCCCCTCCTGCAACAAGCCACACCACACAGGTTTCGTGCACTGCAGCCCAGTCGGCCTCATGGCCTGCTGGAGCAGCCCAGGCTGGTTCGTCCGACCACACTTCCCATGGAGATCGCCCAAGACTTAGTAAGATAGCAAACTTATGATGCCGATTTTGTGCCCTCGTGACGTTGTTTTGTATTTTTGAATAAATTGTTGCACTTCAAAAAAATATTTTTATCACGCATGAACTAAATTTGACACATTCTTCAATTATAAACGAGATTTCAGGTAGTTTCCTTGAATTCAGCGAAGTTTCAGGAAGTGTATTTTTTACTTTCTTGTGGTTTTGTCTTTTAGGTCGGCTTAGGCTGCTTTTGACCAATTTTTTGTGACACCGTGGTTGTTTCCTGGTTGGGTGCGCGTTGATTCAGTTTAATTGAGGTAGTCTACTACCCTTTAGGTTGATTGAGCTATCCATGTAGGTCAGCAAAGGCTATCTAAGCTAGCTTCTATAACCATACTTGTACGTTTTGTTTGTAAACGGGAATAGTTTTGTTCATTTTAGGTTCTGTTTTTATGTTATTTAAATTTGTTTTGTGCGCTTTAAGTTGTTTTTTTGCTGTGGTATAACCCAACGGCTAGCTGAGAGGATAGCTGGCTGTGCTGGCTACGAAACCCGTATATTCCGTTGGGAAACAATTGAAGTTAGGTGATGTCGATACTGCTGAAGTCTTTTGCCCAGCTTTGATGATTAGTGCGAAAGAATGGGCGATCACACAGATCCTCGCCCTTCCCATTAGTGGCCGTGTGGGAGTCCGGCTTTCCATGAGGGACAGTGAATTTCCATCCTCGCCCATCACTAACCCGATAGGTAGTATTAGATAAGGCAATGTCGTTGGATGCCAGCAGAGTGGAACTTCAGTAATATACAAACCAGAGAGCGATAAAGAGCGCGGGACATTGTCGCTTCCTCAACACTGTTTACGAAGAACAGGATGGACGTTTTAGCGTGATGTCTTTAATTCATCAAGTCAAGTAGCAAGCACGGCAAGTCCGGCGAACTATCCGGAAGTTTCACACAGCTCCCGTAGGATGCTATGCTATGTTATAAAATTGCGACTGATTGTTATGCAGGAAACTTCCTTAGAACTTTGCACTTCTCCGGTAGAAGCTAATGTTACATTGAGAGCAAGCGGAAATTGCGACAGGTAGTTATGTATGACACCGACTGAGATAGAACTTTTTATGTGTATGTAGTCGTTTGAGCACACCAGCGTCGTATTGTTTCGGGATAGTTATAATCAAACACCAGTTCAGGCCACATGCCTCCGGTAAACGCTTCCGGTAGGAGCATTAGCACACACCTCTGGTACGAGCCCATGCCTTGACAGCAGACGGAAATGTTAAATTCTAAAAGAAATGTTCCAAAATCCAGGGGTCATTATTATTGCTTATAACTCCGTTAAGCACAGCTAAGAAAACACGGGATGTGGGAGACAAGGACCAGCACTTGTCGAAGGGCCAGTCTACAACGCCCTGTTGCTTATTTTCTGCGCTTAACGGAATTATAATGGAGTAAGAAGTAGCTCGTACCCAAACGTTGTTAAATTATAATTGGGTTTCAAAAACACTGGCTTTATTTCCCAGCGTTTAAAAACAAAATCATAAGACGTGGCGTCGTCATACGGGTGGCGTCGTCATTAACAGGCTGTCCCTTAAGAGACGCAGATAACCTATTTATCAAGCGCACCGGGAACATCCGGTAGTGGGTCACGATTAGTCACGGTGAATAGACCATGCCTCCATAGATTTTTGGGGACCCCACTGTTGTTAATGTGCTAGTGTTTTTTGTATTGACAAAATTAAACCCGTGTCCAGTTTTTAAGCAGTGGCCGACCATTTCTGTTTTTGAACGAGTAGAATTTGTAGCCTTAAACACATCTTTCTCAACCTCCTCCATTGAAGTTCCTCATCGCCTCCCAGTCTCCCGATATACGATGCGTCGCAGTTCTGGCATTCAACTTTGTAGACGACACCACTTCGCTCATTCGCCGGGACTCGGTCCTTTGGTTTCGGGAACTGGTTTCGGGAACTACTCCTTTTGTTTCCATACGATTTTTTCGGGGCTATCTGACAATATTATAAGAGGTCTAAAGCCTTTGGGTGTTAGAATGGTTTGCAAACCGCATTGCTCACTCTCAAGCCACTTCCCGAGACCAAAGGACCACGTTCAGGCGAATGAGTGAAGTGGTGTCGCCTACAAGGTTGAATGCCAGGACTGCGACACATCGTAAATCGGGGAGACTGGGAGGCGACGAGGAACACGAATGAATGAGCATGAGAAAGATGTTTTTAAGGCTACAAATGCTACACGTGCAAAGGCAGAACTGGTTGACCACTGCTTAAAAAAGGGACACGTGTTTGATTACATGTGTCAACACAAAAACACTAGCACGTAAACAGCTGTGGGGCCCCCGAAAATTTATGGAGTCGTTGTTTATTCGCTGTAACCCAAGTTGTGCAATGCTAATCGTGGCCCCCTACCGTATGTTTACGGTGCGCTTGAAAAATAGGTTGTTTGTTTCTCTTAAGGGCCAGTTTCTTATTGACCATGTTACCCTTAGAGGTGGCGCAACGTCTTATGATTTTGTTTTTAAACGCTCTTGAGTAAAGTCAGTGCTTTTGGAACCCAAGAATAAAGTCAAATTCTGTACAACTCCACGGTGAACTAATCATGACAAGCAACGAATAAAATATAATATCCAATGGTGTATTGGTCCAAAACGGAATAGCCGAGTACAACCGTTGGTGAATATATATTTTCCACACCTCACGTATGGTCAAATCGTATAGTCCTGAAAAGACATTAATATCGGTTGTGAGACTTAAGCGCTAACTTTATTTTCTGTAAATATCGCCCTTGGTTGCGAGCGTACGGGATCCACCTGCTTCAGGTTCCTGTTTAACAAGTTTAACACAAGCGCTGTTTCGTCGAAAAACGTACTCTTCAATAACTGTATCAGGTTTTCCGCTGCAGACAAGCGCGCCACCATGTGACGCCGAGGTTCCTCGTTACCAATAAATGGAGAACAAAAGGTCCGAAATGGGTGTTGGCATATCCAGCAGATGAAACTAATTTTGTCGTGTAATTTGTTTGCGAGTCGCATGGTTCGTCGCTAAGCTTTTGTCGAAGTGCACGTACCGTACTAGGAGTCATCAGTCCGATTGGGCTTGGCCCTTTTCCCCCCGAGTTCGACTGCACGCCTCACGCCGAATGTTTGGGAGAGATACATCGTTCTGCTCTGTCACGCCAACAAAGTGTGCGACGAAATTAATTGGGGCCCGTGTTTCTATGGGCGCGGAAGTTGACAGCTTGCGACTGTATCTTCAACTGTTCCAATGATTGGATTGGATCTACATTACTGCGCAGAGGCGACGGGCGGATTGGGCATTAGTGTCGAGGCTGAAGGCACGTGCAGGTTGTGCGGAAGCTAAGCTTCAAACAAATACCGGCAAAAGTTGGTGCGCGGCACCGAAGACGCCCAGACTACAAAAACATTGCGTTTCGCATAGTTGATCACTTCATGGTTGACTTTACAGCGTTGCAAAGATCGTCATTTCTGTATAGGTTTAGGTTTTAAACCACTCGTGTGTCGATTTATGTCGAAGGGGGAGCTTGTGTGTCGATATTTCGGCGCACGTCAAAGATCCCCGGGTGGTAAAAAAATTGGGCCCATCTCCCCGCGAGGGGGACTCGAGTAAATGCGTCGCATAGGGGGTGGGTGTATTGCGTTAACGTTTAGTGTTTGGGGAGTTGGTGGTAGTGAATGCGTTGTATCAGCAGCTTCTTGACGTAGTCAAGGATATAAGGCGCGTTCGTAGCCTCCCATTCTGTGTCGGCTTTGTGGCGCAGTAGGTAGAGCACCATGTACATTGCGTTCCGCCCGCAGGGTCGAGGGATCGAAACCAGCGCCGGATAGTTTTTTTTTTATATAGTGTAGGGGGAGGGGTGCGATATAAGGCGCGTTCGTAGCCTCCCATTCTGTGCCGGCTTTGTGGCGCAGTGGGTAGAGCACCATGTACATTGCGTTCCGCCCGCAGGGTCGACGGATCGAAACCAGGCGCCGGATAGTATTTTTTTATATATAGTGTAGGGGGAGGGGTGCGGACTACGACTACGGACGTCAAAGCGGTTGACATCGTGAGTTAGTGGAATGCTCTGCATTTAAAAAAATTCCGGAGGTCTCCAATACTGCCGCCTCGCCCCCCCCCCCCTTCCCGAAATTTAGAAAGCCGGTTAGCCAGGGCGGACTATTGTTTTGGCGAGAGACGCGCAGATTGCTGTCTACCCCCCCCCCCCCCCCCCTGTCTTTTGCAAATCTAAAGAAACGGTTGGAGAATGTAGAGAGAGAGACAGAGAGCGAGAATAAACATTTAAAGGTGCTAACGGTGGCAGTTGAGCCGCCACTCGGTGGGGTGGGTTTGTTTTAGTCCGGTACCCTTGTGTCCTGGCTCCAACCTTGGTGCGGGTGGCCAGAAAGGATAAATTCAGGCCTTGTTATAGCTGCCCCAATGCAAAGAACCTCGCACTGCAGCTGGTATTTTTTGAAACGGTAGTTTTGCTTCGAGACAGCGTGGGAGAACTCACTCCCGCGCAGGAGCAGGCCGCACCTAGAAGACTACCTATGAACAAAAATATGCGTTTGAATTTCGTCCCAAATAGTATACTGAATTTCGTCCCAAATAGTATACAGACGGACAGCACATCGTAGCTACGCAGTGGGAGCCGTAATTATTTTTAGTCACTACAGCGATTTTTTCTGGTGCATTCGGGAAATGTGCGAGGAACCTCAGCAAGCTATGGAATGCGAATCGGTTTATTCGAGGGAGAAAAAAAAAAACAAGGAGCTATGCAGTGATCACGATCAAGTATTGTGTCCTATGTGTGTTCTAGTTTCGACCACAAATAAAGAACTGCCAGGACAACAGCATCTGTAACTTGTGTTTGTCAGAAGATGTCGGCTGATCGAGCCAAGAAAGTTCGCAAAGAGGAACAGCCCGGTGCTGACTACCATCGTAACGGAAAACTCATATCTTCGCTGACACAATCGACAGTTTAGAGCGACCGAATGACTTCTGAAGACCCCATATGTCTGATATTTGGAGGTATTTTAGCGAGGCACTGAACTGGTTCCGTTTCATAGTGTTTTGAAGAGGAGCGCGCCAATCGGCTGTTTCAAGTCACTTTAACTGAATACTACCAGGGCCTCAAAGATATCCTCGTTTCTGTTGGTCAATACTGACGTGACCTAGGCGACGGCGAGGCCGAGCTGGGGTTTGTGCTTCTGGATCTCGAAGGACGGCGCTGTCTCACTTTCTGTGGCAGTGAAAGATCTTTGTTTCTTCGTGAAACTTTGTGGATGTTCTACACCGCCAGCAACACTACAAAGGCAACCACGCTACGAAGCCTTCGCTTCGCTTGATACTTTTTTTGGTCTAGAGCTCTACCCCAAACTACATTGTTTTTGGCCTGATTTGTAAACCGCTGTGAAGGCGCTTTATCGGACTGAAAGTATACAATAACAGAACGCTGCAAAGTTGTTAGCTTCGCGCTTATAACGACCACTCATACCGAGCCCCGCCTGTTATACGTCATTAATCCTTTGCCTGCAGAATAAAGTAATTGTTATTTTTTGTCATCGCAAGGCCTACCCAGTTTTTATAAAAATATGGATAGATTTGTGCCGAATGATGTTAAAAAGCTCCAAACGGCTATGTAACACGTTAAATGGCGTGATTAAAAGGTTGAAACAACAAGCTTTATTTCTGGGTTTTATCACATAATTCTTTTCATCCAACACACACGCAACAAGCCCACCAGCGCTTAAGCATGTGCGGGCAGAGGCCGCAAGGCGTATAAAGAAACAATACTCTGCAGAGTCTTGAACACCAGGACTCTAAAAACTGTCAACTACCAAAGAAGCGTCACAAATTAAACTACACGTTTGTCACTCGTTTCAGCGATGTTTCCCTGAGCCAGCAAAGCGAAAAAAAAAACGGTTCACTGCAAAGGACAATCAAGATCAACCCCCCTTGTGGGTACACTCCAGTGTTATCTTGGCTCCAACCAACCAAGGTTGAGCCAATTATTTGAACAGATCGGTTCCTTTTTATAGCATCATTTTGGTCCGGGGAAGGAGAGTGATAAAGCAACACATAAGGTAAGAAGAGTAAGAACAGGTTAACATAATGGTGACGACGATGATGATGACGACAACGACGACGATGATGATGATGTTTGTGATGCAATTCATGACAGTCAAATTTGCTTGGGGGAGTGGGGGGGGGGGGGTTCTACCTAGTCCACACCACGAGGCCTTTAGTATGGGCGACATGTCTCGTCTAGTTCACCAGATGTTGTTATTTATCTCGGTTTTAGCTGTGTAGCCGACCGTACACCATTGCTCAAGAAAAGAAAAACAATATTTAAAAAGAGGAAAAGTATAGCTGGAACAGACGGTTTCATGCACAAGATCCTGTTGTATACCAGATTTATATAGAAATTGCGGATTTTCGCTTTCACACGCATATTGTAAAATTCAGTAGACGTAATCAAGTAAACAGCACCTTTCCTCGCCAAAATAATGTGCTTTGTCGAACAAATGTAAACACACCCACGCGTTAGTTAAAAGTGGCCGAGAGGTGGGGTGTTGGTGAACCGTACGGAACGGCAGAAATAATTGTCCGGGTTATACTAAGTAGCTGTGGTAAAAATTTGCGCTCAAAGCTCTAGCAAGCTGGTGTCGTAAAGGTGGACAGCTTGGGAGCTTATATTCATTCAGCCCTGTTCACAGAGCAATGTACACTGTTTCTATGAAATTTCAACCATTGTCTGTTTTTGGATCGACGGGCTGTTCTCTCGCACGAAAGACGCAAAGTATGAGAGGTCTACCTCCACCGCTCCCGAAAACACCTTTTGTGCGCCTGTAGCACAGTTGCTCACTTTACATGAAGCTTTAGCCATGTTCCTTACTGCAAATCGCGATGTGGCATGAAGACAGTGAGGGTACGGGGAACGGATAATCGCAATTGCGGCCACTGGCCTCGGCCGCCCAGGCGAAGCGAGGCACGCACTTTGCTTTAAATTAGCTTCAAGGCAAAACGAGACACGGGCTCTCGCTACTTAAATCGAGTCTATTTATAGGCTTCAATCTTATTTCTGGCCCGGGGCATTAACCGTTCAGAACTTAAGCTGAGAGGAGCGGCTATTGACTCTGCAGTTTATGTGATCTTCGTCTTAGTCGCGTGTGTTTGGCTGCATTTTAATGCGTGGCAATCGTGGCCGAGAACCCCTCCCCTCGCTCCAGCCAGCATCGTGCAACGCCCTGCATTTCCAAAATATTGCAGATTTCGCGAAAGTTCCAGCAGTAATCGTTATAATAGCGTAAGTGTAGATAATTGGTCTAAGAAAATTTTGAAAAACTAAAAACGAAAAAAGTATTCAAATAGCTGATAATGGCGAACTGTGTAACGCTCTGCATTTCCACAATAATGCAGGTTTCGCGAAAGTTTCACTTAGCGTGAATGGAGATAATTTTTTGAACACAATTTTGAAGAACTAAAAAAAAAATAAAAACATTACGGTAATCGGCGCACGGTATCGCCAAACATTTCCACAATTACGAAGATTACGGGAAAGTCTCACTTGTAATTGTTTAATACAATTTTCAAAAACTAAAAAAAATAAGTAAAATATACAAAAATTACGGAAAATGGCGAACAGTGTAACGCCATCCATTTCTACAATAATGCAGATTTCAGGAAAATTCGACCTGTAATCGTTATAATACCGTGTATGAAATTAATTGGTCGAACAAAATTTTGAAAAACTAGAAATAAGAAAAATATAAAAAATACGGGGAATGGCGAACCGTATAACACTCTGTCTTTCCCCAATAATGCATATTTCGGTGAAGTTCCACCTGTAATCGTTATAATAGCGTAGAGGGAGGTAACTGGTCGGACAGGATTCAGAAAAAAAAAATCACTGAAAAGAACTCACACCCAAATCAAGCGGCATAACAATGCTGCGCATTACTAGAGAATTCTCTGATTTTCCGTAGATTTGTTCTTGTGTTCCTTTCTCGTCCATGCCTTGTCGTTTTTTTCTAATGAAGTACTTTTAATTGTGAACTTTCAGTGCCATCGGCCGCCTAAAGGCTTCTGATGTTGAACGCTGACTCGCTTCTGGAATTTCTCCTCCTGCCCCTTTAGTTCTTACCCTTCCATTCGATCGCTTCAGTTAGCACTATGTTCGCTGCACAGATGGCTCGACCTTACGCGCTCAAAGTTCTAAGTCGCGTTATGGACTCTTCCTGTCACCGCCGTAGTTCGCTGCCACTGTGTCGACCCAACTCATGTACTTCGTTCTCCCTAATCTCCGCCAGGGCTCCTTTTTGGGCAACCAGCTGTCCTCCCCTTGCTCTTAATGATCAATGCGCTAGTTTCTTTCGGATTTTTTTCTCTATTTACATTTTGTTTGATAAAAGTTTGGCATGCATCTCCGCGTCCGCCCTCCCCACTCACCACTCCTCCTCACCCCCTCTCCCTCAATTCTGGCTGCCATCCTTTGTTTGTACGTAACCATCTTGTTCTCTGCACTTTTTTTGTTTTCTGTCATGTGGCTTCGACTGTTTCCATCCCTATATTGCGAGCGGCGAAATTTTTGCGCAAGCATGCAAATGAATAGGCCGAACATCTCCTTCCAAACGCCAGTGTTCAAGATAAGAAAGCAAGTTCGGAGAAGGAAGAGGAAAGGGTGTGGCAAGCGGATGGACATTGAGACGGCAGGGTTAAAACAGAAGAACAGAGGGGAAAACATTTAGAGAGGCCTCCTACTGATGACATCGGAGACGGGTGCATACCAAAGAGCGCTCGAGACAAAGACGTTGTTTGTAATTTTCGATAGAGCGTACTTCCTACTTACTTCATTGAATTAAACTTTGATGGGTCAGAGTCTTATTCTAGTGGACAAACATGGAGCTTTCCGCTTCCCGCCGGCAGAAAGCCATGCATTTCGCCACGGTTTACAAAGTCACTCTGAACTACTTAAGACAAGTAAATGAAATTAGGCGTAATGGTATAGTCGTCTTAGCGGCCGATTTCAGTGTAATTTTTTTCAAAATACCTACATTAGATTACGAGCTACAGAATATTCACTAGAAAGTTTGCTTTACCGCCAGATTTATTTTGTTTGACGCAGCGTTTTTCTACACGCCCTGTAGACACACGCAGTTTTGAACACAATGTATATAGTCTGCAACAGCTCCACTGTAAATGGGGGGACAACAATGCAGCTCGTGGCCGTACTCCGACCTGGGGGTGCCGCGCTTTTGTGGTGATGTTTTAAACGGCATGAGACTTTGGTGTTGACCTGTAATAATAGCGCACACAAGGATGTTCGCTTTCTGACGCCCCGTGCAATCTACGGCCAGTTCGGCACCACTCGTGTGGACGACAACGGTCATGTTTCGCTTTGGATGAGAAATACAGTTGTTCTTTCTGAAAAATATTTGAACTCTGAACACATGCTTGGTAAGTCGAGCACGGAGGCAACGCGGCGGTTTCTGTAGTTTTGTTTTGCGGAACTCAAGCCCTTCACGGGATATTAAAGTATTCCATGCCTTATTTCAAATATTCGGTAGTTTTATCTCTTTTTTTTTTCGCAAGTATCTATACATTTGTTCGCATTCACGAGCACCTGTCTCTGTAAATTTCCCTATCTCTCAATTGCCGCTCCCTTTGTGTGCCGCTGTTTTCTTCTCTTGTTCTCTTCAGGCCCCCTAAATGATTTCCTTAGCCCTTTTTGCTCGGGGAATGACTTGTACCTGGGACGAAAGATGAATAAGAAGACTGCGGATGGATTGATCGGAAACTTGACCCTGCGATCCTCGAAACTTGATGCTGGTTGGGAGCTCGGCACAAGACTTTGTTGGCAAAGAGCCCATATACACCTACCTATCTTCTAATACCGAGCCAAGGGATTAAGTAGAGGTCCTCACGATGAGGTTATATCAAATATTACAATGCACGTGCAGGTAACAGAGCACAAAAAAGGCTCTTTGTTCTTTTTGCACCCTGAAAGAAAAAGTAGAACCGAACCACATTAAAGGCAGCAACAAAAAACAATCAATTCGCCTGAACCAATTTTCAGATTACGAATAAAGAAGATAAACAGTTCGATGTAATGCGAAACCTGGACCATCTCTTGCGTCCTCGAGCCGGATATCGCGGGACATAAGGAGCATGGTGCTTTCACCCTCACTGCTAATCTGCAAATGCGCTTCATCCGCTGGAGCTTCTGATGCCTCATCCGGGGTTAGATGTGCCTTACGTACAAAAATACTCTTCCCCATCGTTATACAGTTCTATACGCGCGTCCTATGAAGAGGGGTTTTGCTCTCGACAAAAGCGAGGGGGGACTCGAGCAAAACGTCTCTGGCCGTAATATCGCAAAGCCACGCACCCTGAAAAAGTTTCAGAATTCCCACCCTTGCGCGTTTCGAGGTCTAACGAGAGCAGTCATGCTAACACGTGTGCCTATGAACCTTCGTCATTCTCTTTTGCCGCTTCGCTTTCTTTTTTTTTTTCAAACGCAGTAGAGTCTCTGCGTATTGGCGAAGTGATTCTGCGCCATGTCGTAAATGCTCCTTAGAACTGTGCCCGCTCATCCCTCATCTCGTCGTCGAACTTACCGCTCCTCTCTTTCCCAGTAGCACAGCGCCTTAGTCTGACATGTCGCTGCGCTTCTCCCGACGTTGTACCATTTTCCGCCATGGACGTCGGGGGCAATTAAATCCCAGCCACATACGACGCTTGGAAGGCCGAGGGGACATAATGAGGGAAAGTCTAGTGATGGAGTCAATGCGTCATACAGAAACTATGGGCGGATATTTTAGTTACATTTAGGAATAATTGCCAGTCCATTTTCATGACTCACAGGGGATGAGTTCTTCAAGAGAGACCAGAAAACTAAAACTGCCATGCCTCGGATGTTAACGCACTTGCAAACCAGGTGCAGCTTTGGCTCGCAAAAACCTTAACATTTTTAAAGTATTCTCGATTCTTTTAAGTGATATAGCCATAGAATACTAAATGTAAGGCATTTCGAAGTACCGCAAGAGACTCAGGTTTACAATTATCTCATACGATTACTCCTGAGTTCAAGTGTGGACATGAGAAACAGATCAAATGCAAACTCCGTCGGGGCGGGTAATATTCACTGGGCGCATCGGCGACGTAAAATACCATCAGCGGTTTGTTTCATTGGAGTGAAAATTTGAAATTTTGCGAAGAACTGATAATGGAAGCATAGACCACTCAAAAGAGACACACACAAAAAAAAGGAAATGTACGCCAGCAAAGAAGAAAGGAAGTGTGCCTAGTGGAGTAAACAAAAAACAACGGGGCAGGATTTCCTCGCTGAAAAAGAGAAATAAACGCAAATATGTGCAGGGCCAGTAATGCGGAGGATGGGAAACAGCCGGAAGACACACGCAGTAATGTGGCCATAGCACTACAGATGCGAGGAGGTGAAAATAAAAGGAGGCTGAGGGCGGACTTAAGACGCGTCGTGGACGAAGAATGGACTCGGCTGTCGGAGGTAAAGAGCAATTCGATGTTATTGGGCAAAGGCCGCCGCCTTGGACAATAACACCATGTATGAGCACCTCATTGTTCTCGAAAGATCCAAGCCTGGGGGGTATCTTCTAGCAAGTCTGCTGCTGCAGCCGGCTTTTCAACATTGTTGCTATGGGTGTACTCAGGCACAAAAGCTGACATCTGTGTTCGTGTGTCCGATAGGGCTCCTGCAGAAGAACTTTATCTTACCCTTAGATAAGGTTGCATGTGACAAGCCCAAAATCGTAACTTAACGCTCCCCTCCCGCTCTCCCCCTCTCATCAAGGACTCCCGCTTTGTTGGGAAGGGACCCGCCGCGGTGGCTCAGTGGCTAAGGCGTTGCAATGCTGACCACCGGGAGGCGGGTTCAATTCCCGTACGCGGCAGCCGCTTTTCCAATGGAGGCGAAAAGCAAAAACTCCCGTGTGTACGAGATTTCGACGCACGTTAAAGATCCCCAGGTGGTCAAAATTAATCCGGGGCTATCCACTACGCCGCGCCTCATCGCCTGCGTTGCGTCGGCGCGTTAAACCCTACAACGAATAAAATTGATGGTAAAGCGGCATATGGCGCCATGCTACTCTGCTAAACTTGCAGGAGTCTGCTTTCGAGAACGTTCTTTTTTAACATGGCAGTATCTTCCAAACACTTTTTCCAGCTTACTACTTTTCTTCCTCGTAGCAGTCGGGACAACTAAAGCTAAGCTTACTGGCGAGTTGGAACGTGACGCTTTCACATGGCGTATCGATTTAGGCCTATCGTGAACGTAATTACCTAGATATTCGATTCAGAGCTCTCCCGTGTCCTTTTAATATCTGCGTATTGAGCCCGCTTGAAAGCTTCAGTAATGTAACTCATGTTCAGTTCATCATGTTCCATTCAGTTGAGCGAAGTCTTTCCCGTGAGTAGCGCCGGATCTAATACATGAACCGACATATGGCGCTGTCCGGGGCAGCCATGGGCGGCGAAATATTCGCGCGTGTGCAAAATAATTAATGACCTGACCTGGGGGTTTCAACTGTTCGCTCGAGGTACGCCCGTGTGGTGACTGTTATTACTGTTATATGCGCGGTTACTCACAACCCATGAACATTGTCATTTTTCTACAAATGAGCTTGCGCCCTACTTTTTTTTCAGAAATAGGACGCTAAGTGCTCCCCGTAGTAAAAACGCGCCGGTACGCTGATGGTTATTTGAACAGTGAGTGTGTAATAGGTTGAGAGGGTGATTAATGCATTTTCAGTATTCCGTTGGGACACATAGCTCTGTTTCAGTTTGACGGATATACAATAAAAGCAGATATAAATCCGATATTAGGAATAGAGAATCAAAAGTGCAGAACAATATTGAGCAAACAAATGTGACGCGTCCAGTGAGAGAGGTTTGTAAAGACAAGTATTTATTGGGCCGCCTAAATGTAAAATTTCTGGTTTGTCTGTCTCACAAAAGGCAGGGAGAAATAAAAGTTTCTCTTCCGCCCAACAGATGTAGATGTAGCCCATACCATAATTTTATATGATTTTGCTAAGTTCTCTTTGCCTGCGCTCGAGCTGGCTTAGGTTATTTGCTCAGACAGCCTGAAACAGAATTGCACGAATCTACTCTCTCAATGAGGGTTTGCTTCTGTGTAGGCAAAGAACTTGTCACTAACAACGAAAGTGTTAAATTTACGGCTTTGTTTTTCGCACCTTATTCTATTTAAGAATAACGTAAACGCGTGCCATTGGCTTTCGCAATCGCACAACCATTTTTTCAAGGCACCGATCATTAAGAGACATGTTTCATGCTAGAGGATTATTAGCTTTTTCGATTCCTTCAGCATGGACGACAGTAAAAAGAGACGCGCTACTATAGATTCTGTCCTCATAACATTGGGCATACGTAACCTAAAAACGTCAAATTGCGCATTGCCGGGAATCACTGTTTGCCTCGTGGTGGTGGTGATGGTGGTTGTGTGGGATCAGGCGGGGTTTGCCTGGCTGGATATGCAAGAAATTGATCCGAGCAAGCTTCGCTTAATTAGCCAATGATAGTATCCTTTCACCACGCGTTTGCCAGTTCCGTCTCCTGAAGAAAGCTTAGGAAAAGGCGCGACACGTCTCTGCGGAGCATCCAATGTCCCCTTAGGAAGACGATGTGGCCCAGAGTGCTGTGTGGGCTGCCAGCTTTCGAATCGCTGAGAGCATTGCAGTCCGCTCGACATCATGCTCTAGGCAACACATTACGTAGTGATGTACATTTTCTATCACTGCACATGACAAACACGGTGCGATCGCATGAGGCCCACCTTGAATAGCAATGCTGTGGTCTTTGCTGAGCCCGTTCGGATGCGGTACAGCAATGTTGCATCCGATCTTGTAAGTCCCTTTGTGACGCAAGGCTGGTGATAGGGATTTTCCAAGGACTTGAAATGTTCGGCCACTGCTCGCCTGAAGTTGTTCCAGTGATTGGGGAAAACTTTAACCGTCGGTGCAAACTGCAGCGCACTCCGTGCCATCTGATCAGCGGTCTCATTGCCCTTGACGCCAACACGGGATGGAATCTATTGAAACCGCACATTAAAACCCTTGCTGTTCTTGCACAAGCCGTAAAGAACGCTGACAGTAATTTTATGTGGGAATCCCACGCTGCAAAAGTTGTGCTGCTTTTGAGTCACTCAGAATTACAACTTCCTGCGGCTTATATGACTTAAGTTTTCTCAAAGCAGCAGCAATGGCAATACACTCTGATTCGGTGGAGGACACCACATGATCCAGGCGTACTGCCCAGGAAACCTGGGCATCAGGAAGGATATATACGCCGCTGCATTGGCTCATCCGCGAGCAATGGACTCACGGCTAAGCCACAATAATGTGAGCAGGTACTTTGGCAAGACCCGTGCTAATGCAGTAAACGGTACAGTCGTTTCAGCAAGCCCTACACAGCCACGCGTTATCCTAGCACGTTTTTATATGCAAAGTATACTGCCGAATGCCGGTAGGGTTCTTTTTGTGATTTTGCTTTTTGTGCTCCATTTTTCGGTCATGGTTTTTTTGGGGGACGTTCTTTCTAAATTCATTTCAGCATACAGGGATCGTTCAGTTATAACGAATCAGGGGCGTCATAACTTCTGAGAAAAAGTACAAAGACGGCGTGCCAAGAGGGGAATCATCATCGTCATGAGCTAGTAGAGAGAACGACGATTAAACGAGCGTTCTCAGCAGAGCCAAGGCTCCGGGTCCAGTTCCTTAACAATAACATTGAGTGTTAACACAAGGCAGACATAGAGGCAAAGATATTTCCAACTGCTAGATTTATTGGCACAGGTCATATAAGTAAACATTGCTTAACGCAATAGAAACCTCAGGCCCGTCTCAGTAGAGCATAAGTACATAACCTAAGGTGCACACAGCTTCTTTAAATGAACAGTACACGTTGCGCTGGCTTTTAACAGCGAAGCTGTTCAGCAAATAGTTAGAGTTTGGCGTCCGCAGTTAAAAATACCAATAGGATGAGCGTACGTGAGGGAGTGCCTCACAGCGATCGGCCGGCTGTTAAAAAAACAAGAAAATGTCGAGCGCTCGTGTGTGCGTGCCTTGCGGCGACCGCCCAGCACCCCGGGGGATGTTTGTGAAGCCATGCTGTTGTGCCAGAGCGCCCGGTACAAATGCGCTGCACGGGGCGACGCGCCTAAAGCGGGGCCGATTCACGCCTCGTCCAAACCAGACCGAACCACGCGCGGCGAACAGGCTGAAACCCGCTAAAACATGGAGCTCCGCAGAGTCGCCTCATCGTTTTGTGTCGCGGCGGCTCGGCTGAATCATGCATCGGGGGAATGACCGGCAACCAACATGCTGCGATTCGCCTGGAGGCGACCTCGCGAAGATGGCGTGGGCGTTGCCCTCCCTTTCCCCATCGTGGCGGCTCGGCTGAATCAACCGCTTCGCTACCAGTTGTCGGATTTCGAACTTCAGCCAGCAAGAGTTCTGATTTGAACGATTCAAACTTCTCTGGGATCCAACGAACTTCCTGGAGTATAAAACCCGCCCGGAGACACTTATCGTCAGCACTCTCACCATCGGCATTCTTGGGCGGCATTCTTCGGCGGCACTTTTCGTCGGCACCGAGTGGAGTGGTGCTGTCGCCATTGTGCGGACCATGTAACGTTTGCTTACCCTTGTACGTACTGTATATAAATGTTACTTCAACTTTTCGTCGGCTCGAGCCCTTCATCACTCTGCTCTGCGCCGCGTCGATAGCGGACGGAGCAAGGCAACGCCGCTACACCGGTGGCTGCGCTCGGATGGTCAGTGACAACAGTGGTGGCTGCGGTAAGCGGGCCCAGTCGCAACAGCGGAAACAACGTCGGGATGGCTGATTCCCGACATCGGTGACAAGCTTGGATGCGAGTCACAACCTTAGTGACTGCGGTGGGATGCCTAGCATACGCTCTCAGAGAGATTGACCAAGATTGGAAAAAAGAACTCCAGCGTTCGCCGTAATCCTGACAACACTAGCTCATAACGAGAAAGACCCCAAGGGAGCAACATATAGCAACAATGATGGAGTAAAGGTCGTTGCGGCAGCGAAGAAGAAGCAAATCGGCTGCAATTGTCGACTTAAATCATCGTAATGGTCATGAGTGAAGAAGAAGCAAATCCGCTGCAATCATCAATTTAAACCGTCGTGATGGTCGTGAAGGTTGCACAAAGCTTCGCTACCTTCAAGGTTTGCGCGTTAGTGTCAGCAGAGTGTTCAGTGCTTCTGAAAAGTATTGAGGGACTCTGGTGAGCGCTTCTTTCATTTTAGACGGGAAGCATTTTGGCGGCCGTTTCTGGGGTTTGGCCGCAGCGATGGCCATGGTGACAGCCACGGTGACAGCGTCTTAACCGAGCGAGCAAAGACAGGAAGAAAACGGCGGAGGAAAATGTGGCGAGAGGGTAAGGGGAGGGCAGTATGCTGTGCCCACCCGAGATGCTCGAAGGAGCGTCTGCCGAAATTGTCAGGGGCAGGGCTGCACTTCCTGCTGTGGCGCCATTATTCTCACTGCCTCGCCCTCAAAGTTTCCGCACACGCTACTGCTCCGTACGTGGCCTATCCAAACCACATGACATTGGCGCGGGATGTTCAAACACAATTTGCAAGAACATGGTCGCCGGCCGCGGTGACGACGCGCTACGAGATAACAGCAGAGTAGCGCGCGGCGCCGTGTGTTCGCTGATCACGCGATCACTTGCTGAGACGAAGCTAATTTGCGCTGTGACCGAGAAGAATGCGTACGTTTGCGGAATCCGTGTGTCCGGAAATCAGGTCAACAGGGATTATAAAAAAATACGACAGCAGCGCTTTTCTACCAATCTGTGTAGCGGCTAAAACTTTGTTAAAAAACGCGGTTGTCGTAGTTACAGCAAACTGTAATTGTATGGATAACCTATTATGCATTGCAAGCGCATAAAGAAAGAAAAAAAAAACTGTTCCCTTACTACTAAACGAGCAAATGTAAAGCCATTTTCACGTGCTGCACAAAGGGACGAAGCTTTGGTAAGAAGAGGAGCAAAGGTAGGGTGATCTATGTGCCGAGGATGTGTTTAATGGCCCGCGGCATAACAACAAACGAAAAACCTCCTTGCGATTAAGCACCGCAGTTAAAAGAAATGCCTTTCAATCAAGCGCCCCAAGGGAATTATTTGCCATTAATTTAATCTTATTATAGTAGGGTTCCCAAGGAGAGCTTTCCGGAGAAATTATATTAGAAGAGAAATGTACAGATTCTTTGAAAGTACCGTATTAAAGCTGTGTTTCAAACGTACGTGAAATGGGTTCGCGTTATTTCAGAATCACGCACCCATAGATCATCCTAATGAGGGCGTTTATCGCATTTCTCCTTGACTTGAGGCGTTTCTCCTTGACTCGTTGAGTGCATACTGGGTGTACTTATGACCAACCATTGTAATGGATTGTCGGGACATGCTTTATTTTATTGGCATCCCTAATGGCTAGCCTTAGCGTAACTATGCGAATGTAGAAGATGAAACTGGTTGGGTGCGCACACAGCAGCATTTTCCTCAAGAACATGAAGTAGATGGGGTTTTCCGTCCCCTTGAAACCCCTTCGTGACTTTCCGCTTTTAGTACGCACGTTTTGTTTTTCTTTTTAGAGCCTTATCCTGAGTTGGAGGGCTCCAGTGGAGGGCTTCGGATTAATTTTGACCACCTGGGGCCCTATTCTCGACTGCACAAATTGCCGGCAATTCGTCCATTTTTTTTTTTTGCGTAAGCACGACGTAAGCAATCAGTGACGTGCTGCACCTATATCTATGACGACATGCAGTGTAATTTGACGAGTCACTCATAAAGATCACCACCAAGGTATCAAATATTGTGCAAGAAAGATATAAAAACACTTGGCATGTACTATGAAAACTAAGACGGTAGCTGAGGCTGACAAGAAACACACATTTCTGGAGGTCAAATTTGGCGTCAACACCACAAGGCGATCGAGTAACGTTGATCCAAAAGCGAGCGAAGGGCCGATGTCGAGCTAAAGAACATCACACAATTTTTTTACCGTATCTATTTATTTATTTCAGTCGCTTTTAGTAACATAGCTGGGCTCTCTGCTACAGTGCAAGCTTTGTTACGTTATCACCTTCACTGCCGCCACCGCCGCCACGCCATTGTCTGCTGCTTTGTTACAAGTTTATGGCGTGATCACAGAAAAAGACGGCCGCGACCATCGCTTCTATGTCACATAAGAGCAGCGAAGCGCTACGCCTGATAACCGCGGAGCGCACCGATGTCGCCGATTCACTCATTCGTCAAGCTCGACTTCAATCAGTACTGTAATGAACCAAATAGTCACTTTTATTTGTTATTTTTCTCTTGAGTTCGATCATGTCACCCAACAGCTTACTAGGACAAGTATGGACAAATGCCATGCATTGGGTTCTCTTTGTCGTGGAGAGGCTTGTACTGCCCCCTTATGTTGCGGTTACGCCAAACAAATAATTTTTATTTCATTGCCAAACATAAAAGCAAAATACTGCATGTTATTTGTATGTTCCGTGATCTCTGACTTGGAAGCAGTTGAAACTATAATTTGTTTCGGTAGGAAACATGCTTTAAACAGCGCGCATGCGAAACTGCGCCTGCTGCAAATTGCCGCACATTTCGCGGAGCCGTAAGCCGGGGCAATATTGTGCCCTATTGTGCTTGTATTTTGCGACAAAAACAGCCGCCATTTTCAAGCTGGTACGTAGCATTACGCAGGCTGAAGTTGCCAATGCATGACGTAATCGTTCCCGCCAACTGTTTAAATTACGTCACGCCTTCTCAGCCAATCACAGAGGAGGTGTGTATTACAAGCAGTATTGTTGTTGAATAGCAAAGACAGGCCTACGTTGTCATGTCCGCTGCATTTAGTCTGGTTTTTCATTGCCGGCCAAGAATTATGCGCCTTTAGTAACGAGAAATAAGGCAAACTTTAGAAATGGTGTCCGTAAACGACATGAAACGTCAAAATGACGACAACACACACAACCGCTGCGTCAACCGGAAGCACGTGACCAAAATTGAAAGCCAATCAGAAAAGACTTCCGGCAAATTGCCAGAATTGCCGGCAGTTTGTGCAGTCGAGAATAGGGCCCCTGGGGATCTTTAAAGTGCGCCGAAATCTCGTACACAAGGGCGTTTTTGCTTTTCGCCTCCATCAGAAAAGCGGCCGCCACGGCTGGGAATCGAACCCGCAACCTCGTGCTCAGCAGCGAAATGCCTTAGCCACTGAGCTACCGCGGCAGGTCGTTCAGCATGTGTAGTGGTTAACAACAGCTGTGCTGGGCATCTACTTCCGCAGGGGGGTATGGCAGCCAGTTTTAGACGCGACGCTGAGAGGAGCATCTCTTGCCGGCGGCCCTGTCCTGCGTGCGTCCGTCGTCCGCGTCCGCACAGCTGCGTCTCTCCTCCGCTCGCCTCCTCTCCTCTCTCCGATAGCGAACACTCTATCCCAACATCTGCGGTCGCACTGCGCGCTGTGCGCATGTGCAGTACTCTCTCTCTCCGCAGTCTCCTCTCCTTCGGGCGCGCTGCGCATAGAAGCGCAGTGCCGCGCTCCGGCTGTCCTCTCAGTCGACGGTCGTCCGGGCTTGCGCTTGCACTTGCTCTCTTGCCGTACCCGACGATTGCTTGATGCGACGCCAATAGAACCCTCTTCAGCGTCGCATCACACCAGGGTTCCCGCGAGGGGAGGTGGGCGTAATTTTTTGAAATGAATCCCTCGAATTCTTGAAATGAGATGCTCTGAAAATCTGAATATTTTTTCTTTAATTATTTATTGATTTACTTATTTACTGATTTACTGGTTCATTGATTAATTGAAATGTTTGATTTATTTATTGATTAGTTGGTTGATTGAAATGTTTGATTTTATTAGGCGTTGTGTAATGTGGCGTTCTCTCTTCTTCTGATGAGTCTTCACAACACCATCGACAAGCTTATTGGAGGTCATCTCTCAAGCCAACGCGTCCCGCTTACAATAATATGGAGACCGCTGACTATAATAAGTCGTTGTCGGCCACGGCAAAGAAGTCGGTTGCCGGAAAAGCCGACGGAAAATCAAACTTTTCCGCGCGCTTGTTTTGGTTCGGGGTAAACGACTCATTTCAAAGGGAGCACTGAAGTCATAGTTGAGAAGTTATTAGATGCGACGGCATCTTAGTCACTCGCCTTGTCCCTCCATACGGCGTTGTCGTTGTCCGTCCACACCCCTCCCCCATTCTCCTCGCCGCGCGAGCTGCGCTCTCCGCCACTCATCCCCTCTCCTCTCCGATAGCGAACAGTCTCTCGCGAGGGGCATTGGATTGTATTGGATTGGCTTGGCTTGGCTTGGCTTGGATTGGATTGGATTAAAGAGGATTGTGTTGGATTGTGTTGCGTCATAGCCGCGGCAGGGGGTTCACGGCACGTTTCACGCGATGGGAGAATCAACCTAACGGAAACAACAACGGAACCCCCTATGCGTCGCATCTACACAGGGGTTCCCGCGAGGGGAGGTGGGAGCGGTTTTGGCTGATGGTGAACGCTTGTTGATGGTGAACGCTTTAGCCGCGGCTACCTAGTTAAAACATGGAGCGTGTAATGGTGCACGCCACCTGTTATCTGCCGACATTTCTCTTTTGGCCATGGCTATGGGTACTCAGCCGGTCGTCGTTCTGCTGAGGTTACATTATATAGCACGCCAAAATGACTTCAGATCGCTTGCCTTCAAACTGATGCTGACGCTCCCGTACGTTTCCGACCAAAATAATACGTGTCTTAGCATTCGAACAGCTGTTAGTGTTTGCAGTCTCAGTTTATTACATTTTACTTCAGCCTTGCTCGGTGTAGGGCATGGTGGCCAAGTAAAATTAGGTCCAGATGACGATCGTTAAACATCACCTGGTCATATATCAAGCAAGCTTCCTTCGCCCCTCTCAGATGAGTGGCGTAACCCAATCTAAGTGAGACCACTTCCCAAGAAAAGGAATTGCGACTTTCATCCCAAGCGGAGGACCGCCAGCAGCCAAGCCCACAAACGCATGAGCAGCAATCACTCTGATATATCCGACTCCGATGCGGCTCGCGACTCTGCGAACCGAAGAAAGGTTGCAGTGGCTACCTCCCGAACGCATTCAATCGCACGGGCGTCCATCCGGACAACCTTCACCTTGGAATCCGAAGAACTCGCCATTGTCTCAGCACTCATCCAATTCTCCAGCAAATTCATGCTCACAGATTCACAAGCAGCCTGCTGATGTTTCCTGTCGGGGAGGGTGTCGCCAACACCACTCCTGGTTCTCCAACGCTACCATAATACTCAACGAGTTGTCATCGTGTGGACACCTGCACAACATTCCTATGTGACGGGCTACAACTTCGCCCATCAATAGGCTCGCGAACTGATTCACTGAGTCCCTGAGGTCACTGCAGCTCCCGCACAACTTCTCACCTCTCAAGACATCCAATTTCACAGGGCCACCAAACATTCCCTGCCCTCAGCTTACTCTCAGAAAAAATCAGGAAATCGCACGGTGACCATTGCAAACAGGAACATTCGTACCCAGTCAGAAGGCGTTTTTTTCCCACACAGTTCACTGCGGCATACAAAATCTCCACAGCTAGGCACCTTGCAACATATAATTCTCATGACAGCATGTCATGCGTTTCGACAAATCTTTTTACACCTGAGGCGGTGGCTTTAATTTGTTTTCGCAACAGCCAATTCAATGATCACTTTAAATGAAGAGCTCTAATAACCTCCGCAACGTAATTACGTTACGCATCTTCCCTACGCATCTCAACGTACTTCTGGTAAGGCTTCCCTTGCCACAAGCAATAAGGCAGCGTATTAAGTGTCACCACTGCCTATAGTTGGGAAAGTTGTTTGCCTATGTGTTTTTCGTTTGTTTACTTCTTTTTCACAGGCAGTGTCGTTGCAGAAGGATGTTTAGCTCATGGATACCGTATATGTATCCGTGAACTCAAAGCTGCTGTAGAAAAGCAATGACAGAGATGCAAGACTACGAAAGCCACACCCACCGGGCTTCACGAATATATGCTTCGCACTAAGAATTGAACGTGGTTAAGTTACACTCACACTGAAAGTGCCCGAAAAGATACCGGCAGAATCTCTGTAACCAATGTCGACGATACAGGGTGGAGCGACCACCTTTTCCTCCTTGCAGTGTTTCATCCGTCTTATTTGTTTTCACGGAGCCGGCGACTTCGTCAGTGATACTCCCGTTTATCTTCTGTCAGCTTTTTTCACCATCCTGGCTTCATTCAGCCCGCGGTAGAATTTACTTCCTTGAGTAGAATTGAGGTCGAGCAAGCTTATAGAAATACACTGTAGAACCTTCTTTGCCCGTGTTTGTACGTCGCGCTTGCATTACAAACTTTCCAGCTTTCCCCCGCTAACTTTCCACCTTATCTTCTCCTTTCGCCTTGCCATCTGCGGCGCCCTGAAAGGCCACCGCGGAAGAGAACGGAATCCTCAATCTCAGCAGAACATCCGCACTAATGGCGCCAACATGCAAGGAAAGAAAACGTGAAGCGAAACAAATTTCGGAACTACGACTGCTTTTGTCTGTGCGTGGCTGTAGACCAACCTGCGATAAATAACGGAAAGGAACAAATAAATAGGTGTGGTGAGTATTTTCGTCTTTCGTTTTGCTTATTGTGCACACCTTGGAACGCCGAGTTACGACGTGTTGCGCATAAGCGAATGCATAGGAGTGAGGTAACGCTTCAAGGAAAACAGATGTACAGTTTTGTTTGTATTACAATTATGTGCCGGTCATTAGCTTTTCACACATTAAAAACGCAGCACGTAGTCATTAGGAATATAAGTACCGGATTAAATGCCGCGTGTCTAACTTATGGGAGCAGTTTTTGAGTACGTAATGTTTTCTGTAGTAGGAGACCTCTAGTGTCGTTAAAAAGCCGATGCGTCCAAATGGCATGCCCCTCGCTAGTCATGGGAGATCTTACTCTAGAATTTCAATAAAAATGGCTTTACAGTGACATAGAAAGTATAATTTTTTTTAGTAAAAAGCAGAACCTCCTACATATTTTTGTGACATTTGCTAAACGCCTAACGGTGATTAATTTGTTTAGTAACAATAGGTAAAGATGGCATATATCTTTCATTTATCCCGCATTTGCTCCTACCTTACAAGTCGTGAGTACGGTAGGCATGGGGTAGCAAAGTTCTACTAAACAGGCGGTTACGCGTAACGCGTTCGCGATTGTCGTTTAGCACAGCCTGCGACATTCACACGACGCAGTATTCCCTAGACCACGCCATATGCGCTCTTCAACTGTCGGTGAAACGGAAACCGGCGAGACAGAATAGCCACACTTATGACCAGTTTAAGCGATCGAGTTATGTAAGAGGGCGTTGTGGACAGACTCGCAGCGTGCAGACAAGGCATTCAAGGCTTCGTTGACGTTTCTGAAAAGTAGCGGCTTTGCAACAGAGACTGTTTCTCCCGAAACTGTTGTGCATCGATTTTAAATGGCATAACCATTCCTGTTTTCTGTGCAGTAATAATAGCATCATTTTCCCCTCATCTATTTCATTCCTGCCATTCTCTATCCCTTCTCCCTTTTCCCTTCTCCTTCCCACACACAGAGTAGCTGGTAAGAGCTGACATCATCAGGCTGATCTCTCCGTGTTGTTCTGCTATGAGTAAAGTTGCTCTCTCGTGGACTTATGGAAAAGTTACGGCTTAGGTTACCGCGGTTATTTACTTCAAAAACTATTTTTTGTTTCTGTTACTCTTTTTTAAGGGCATTGCTTAAAATGCAAAAAAAAATGTTAGTGTTAACTTAAAGTATGCTTTGAAGGAGACCTGGCCATCTAGCCGTAATTTCTGCCTCATTTTAAATCAAAAACCTTTGATCCTCTCTGTTCAGTAGCTCGTCCTTTCACGTCACTTAGTTCCCGACTTCCACTAGAATTACGCAAAAACTCTTGCGCACGAAATTAAAATATTTAATGTGCCGTTTGTTGTTTTTCAGAGTGTCGAAATGTAAGACGGCAAAAAAAGAGGAAATCCGAGAAAAGGACAGTTCCTAGAAAAAGAGTGCTCTTGCGCACAATCTATTTTTATTTTAAAGCAAATCTTTGCATTTTTCTTCCGTCTTTTTTCGCTTTTTAACCCAAATATATCAGCAGTCACGGTGTAATGACGTCAGGTAACTTCGCCCGTGAGAGGAAAAGATCAGTGAAAAATGGCAACGTTTTTATCGACAGTGGAAGGCTTCATTATGTTCGGCGGCTACGGTCAACTTGACTTGTACGCAGAAAATGGCCGTAGGAGCCTCAAGGGCGCAAGAAATGCGATTATAAGTACGCTAGACAAAGCAACAAAAACAAGAGTGATGGAACTTCTGACCATCGTCCTCAAACGGCTTATTGCTGTGTCAGCAACATACAGCCTCTGCTTGATAACAGCAGTGTATACACTAAATAATATGTTTGGAAGCGCCTTTTCGTTCTGGTTAGCGCCTTTTCTTGCTTTATTAGTCACTCTATGACCATATAAGCCCCAAAAGAGCTTGGCAAAATGGAGCAATGAGACCGGCAATGCAAACGAACTATTAAAGGACCCGCTGTTTTTTTTTTGTTTTTTTTTTGTAGCTAACCGGCTCAGACTCGTCGATTGTGTATTGCCGGTGCTCTATATATCCCAAAGCCGGAACAGTGTCTATGGCTCCTAGTTATTTGGGTCGCCAGTGGAGATGCAGTAGTGAGATGGGGCTGTTCTTGCGCTCCGCTTCCTATTGGCGAAGTCCGCTCCCCTCGGCCGGATTTTGTAGCTGAAACTGGGTGGGCTTAGATCCGCAATGGTAAACTCCTTCTTTTGAGGCAGCAGTTGACTGGTTAAGCTTATCCACCGCTCTCTCTACTCAACCGCTCACCGTACCTCGGACTTCGGAGCATCATAACTGGCAATGCGAACAGCATGTGGCCCTGAAACGACTTATGTACAGTTGGCTGTGAATCCAATCTATAGACTCCTACTCGTACAAAAAACCAACTTCTTGCTTTCCATTGGCATAAATTGGTTCTTTCTTTCTTTCTTTCTTTCTTTCTTTCTTTCTTTCTTTCTTTCTTTCTTTCTTTCTTTCTTTCTTTTTCTTCTTTTTTCTTTTTTTCCTTCTTCCTTTCTTTCTTTCTTTTTCTTCTTTTTTCTTTCTTTCCTTCTTTCTTTCTTTCTTTCTTTTCTATTCCGAGCTGCTCACCGTCAAGCTTTTTTAGTGCGTAGCATTCTTTGCCGAGTACACCCAACGCCAGGACGGTGTAACGCCCTGCATTTACACAAAAACGCCGATTTGGTGGAATTAACACCTGTAGTCATTATAATACTGTAAATGGAGATAATTGGTCGAACAGAATAAAAAAATAAAGAAAGGAAAAATAGAAAAATAGGAATTTTACAACAATGATTTGACAAAATCAAAAATGTGCCACGAGCGCGACATTTGCAAGTCCGCGTCGATTTACTCCGTGGTCGTTGCCCTCCACGCTTCTCCGCAGGTCCCCCGTACACGTAGGCGCTTAGGGTGCCTCGATGCCAGTGCCGCCGTACAAGGTGGATACACCCTTTGAACGGGCCCGTGCCACCGCTATTGGGTCAAAGTGCTCAACCCGCTGTTCGTTTCGTTTTCCACAAGACCCTGCAATGCGAAACAGATAAGATTATCCAAACTTCGCCAGTGAACTGCGTTGGGGCGATAATTATGGCGCGGTTTCGATACAATGACTTGCTGAAGCGGCGAGCGAGTGACCTGAAGTGGCGGCGTCAACGCATACGTGTGTCCATCCTGTACGGCGGAAGAATGAATCAAAGCCCCCTTCTGGCCACTGGCATCGAGACGCCAACTGTCGACGCTCATTAGCGTCATGATGCACCACTTCGCTTCGACTCTCCTAGACGGCAGCACCATCTGAATGAAAGGATATAAGGCGTGTTTGCCGTCCTGTTTACGCGTCTTTTCATAGCGCAGTCGGGAACGCGTTTCGTACCTCCCGTAGCGGCAAAGGAGTTCGTGATTCAAATCCTGGCGCAGCCCAGTCAATCGAAGTTTTCCTGGTGATGTCATTTCCGTGACGGATATGACGTCAATCAGATCTTGGTGGACCCCGGCATAAAACACTTTTGCGCTAAAAAGCACAGCAAAAGGTTTCCCCCCCAACAGCAGTGGGCCCGGACGGGGTACCAGGGCAGCTAATAACCTGCTTGGAACAAAAAATATGGCATGGTTTATGAGGGCAATAGATTAGGTGACACAAACCAAGCAAATACCAGATGATGAGGAAAACTTTGTCTCTGTTTAGGCGGAATCACTGCTTGGGTGTGGCAGTATCCCTTCAGATGGCGGTCAGGAAACCAAGCGCCTGTCTTGGGCCAGCTGGACGACTGCGGTTTGGACGCCGAGTTGGGAGATAAGTAGCATGGTCTCCCATTTCTCGTGTCTTGTAATGCAAATACCTTGATGTCTCTGGTTTACTGGGACACGCTCAAACCAAGTATCAGCTGCTGCTCCACACCACTTGCACTGATCTGTATATGTACCTAGAAACTTGTGGTATTACAAGGAGGGGTGTGGGAACGTATTCTATTGTATCCTGCGCCATGCAACTGATTGCCTTCTGTTAAGCGTACCATGAGCGGCTGGAAGTGTGTGTCGGCCCAATCTATAATGCTGGGTAATTTCTTGTTATGTAGCGACGCAGTCCCTCCCCCCGTCGATGACGGCACGTTGTCTTCTAAGTAGCCCTGGGAGCTGAGTCCTCGAGCTGTTTCGTGTGCCATCTTGTTTCCCGGGAGAGACGAGTGCGCTGGTGTCCATATCAAACGAATATGTCGTGAGCGTTCGCTTTCGTCCGCTTTGGATCATCTTGGTTGAAGTTTGGGATATTCTTCCTCGTGCATAACTTTGTAGTGTGGCCTAGGAGTCAGAGATAGTGGTCGTGGCCGACGTTACCAACACGGCCACCGCGATGGCTACCTCTTCCCCAATTTTGGGATTAGCCTCTGCGACGGAGCATGATGAAACCATATTGCTCTGCTGGTTTACTGCAACAGCCACAACCGCTCGTCGTCAGTGGTAGTCCGCCGCGTCAACGTAGCAAAATCTGAGTCGGAGTGGTACAAATTTTGGTAAAGGGGCCACTCGTAGATGCGCGCAAGTTTGGTTCGTTGAAGAAGGTGGTTGGTGTCGTCGTGGATGGGTGAAAGTAGCCGATAACACTGACGCAGGAGGTAGATTATGAAGAAAAAGTCTATTTACACTTATTTACAGACGATGAAGCATAACATAAGACAAAGGAAAACTGGATTAAAATTAAAAAGCGCCGCAGCGCACAAGGGGGTATCGCGGCACGATCTCTGGTGGGGGCCCGGAGGCCAAAAAGGTGCCAAATCACCGCACGGTTGGCTGAAAATGTGCGTGGGGTTCTGGCGCCTAGAAACCGCCACGCGAGCGAGTCTTCGTGCGACCACTCGCAGTCGCAGCTCTCGACAAACTCGTTGAGGCATGCGCGAGCAGGGCGCAAGCAAAGCCACCTTGCCACAGCAGCGCACATGCCAATTAGGGTTTTGACCTCCACTGCCCCTCTGTCCATCCCCGAAGGTCAGGAGGACAGGAAAGCCTTCCCCGACGCCGCGTAAAAAGCCACCGGCGAAGCCCATACAAAGGGTTGCGACTCACTGGCGTCTGCGGAGGCCGCCCATCGCTCCTGCCCAAGGAGGGGGACACAACAAGGCCACAAGAAGGGAGGGGGGTCATCGGCCTGACGGGGCTCATCGGCGCTGTCATCATTACACGCGCGGAACTCGTTGCCAAGCAAATTTTTTTGTCCGTGTTGGTCTGTGTAGGAGGTGTGAACACGATATAAGCTGGCTTTTGCGGTGGGGCTTCCGGCTAATCTGCTGCACTGGGCTGTGCGCTCGGCTTCGGCGAGTTCTTCTATTGTGTTGTGGATGCCCATCTCCATCAGTTGTTCGGTAGGGGCCGAGATTGAAATGCCCACTGCTAACTTAATTGGAGGACTGGCTGGCAAGTAGGATGAATTTGTTACATAAATGCGGAGGCAACAACTCCACTATCGATTCATACAGACCACTCACAGTAACGTCACTGGTGTGTGGATTCGTATTGCAGGCAATAAAATCAGGAATTTAAGCATTGATGGAAGAAAATTCAATTCTTAAGCAGCTGCAGAATGAATTTAGACAAGATAGGCGCTTGGATAATAATTCGTTTGTGATAACACAGTGCATAAAATCGGAAAAGCTCAGACTACACCATTATGGATTACGTTCTTGGACCTCAACGGGGCATATGACAGCGTAAACAGAGAACTGCTGTGGAGGGTGCTGAAACTCGAGGGCTTAGATGACGACTTAACACAGTTCCTTATAGCACAATATAGCATATAAAGACACTAGAACGCAGCGGACATGGGAAGGGAAGAAATGCGTACACCAGGTCAACACCCATCGAGGACAGAAACAGGGATGCCCTTTAATCCCGATACTGTTTATGCTGTACACGGTAGGGTTAAAAAATTAACAGCAAAAAAGTCAACTAGGGTTCAATCTAAGGCGTATGTGGGAATGCAAAGCGGTTCACTTACGTATTCTGGAATGTTTTACGCAAACTACATTGTTTTTATCTTATAACCATAGCGATGTAGAATGGCTAATTATATTAGTGGCAGGAAGCCACAGGCCTAGGGTTAAATTTTAGCACTGAAAAATCGGGAATATTGGTTTTCAATGACCCTAGCACTGATGCAGTGTCAATCCAGCATGGTGAGTTACCCAGAGTCGAGCAATATAAACATTTGTTAGTGCGGATAAGCAAAGAGAAAACTACTGAACAACTCACGAGGGGCAACTTAAGAACAGAAGAAGGGAAACACAGCTATATTGATGCATAGAGCTTTGTGGTGGTATAACCAATATGAAGTAGTGAGAGGAATGTGGAAAGGAGTAATGGTTCCGGGCCTCACAGTTGCGAATGCAGTACTCTGCTTAAAATCAGACGCCCTATTATGCCTTGAAGTGAACCAGCGAACGGTATTCTATTTGACCTTAGGAGCGCATGGTAAAATAACTAACGAAGGAGTGCAGGGAGATATGGTCTGGACGTCGTTTGAAGTTCGAGAAGCTCAGAGTAAAATATGTTTTCAGGGGAGGTTCAGAGCAATGGATCAACGTAGGTGGACAGCTAAAGTTTTTAGGGAGCTATGCATGGAAAGCATGGACACGCAGTGGCTAAGGACGAGTAGACGGCTAACAATGAAATACCGGAAGAACAGTGGAGAGTAAAAGACCCCCAAGAAAACCAAAAAAGAAGCAAGGAGATAAAAACAAATAAAAAATGGAAGCTAAAACATCGTTACAGATGGATAGAGCACAGAAATTGACATCAGAAAGGAAAATTTCTACGATAATCCCAAGGGAAGTGCTTTGCTTTTTCAGGCTAGAGCAGGTTGCTTGAGAACTAAATCCCTTGTGGGGAAATAGGCACAAAATGATGCGGTAGGCGTGGTCGGCGGAAAAGAACAAACTATGCGGCACATAGGGTTGGAATGTTAGTGCACCCATCCAAATCTACACGAGAGAAATATTCGGGTACCAGGCGTTTAAAGATATTAAGGTAGCACTGTGGGAGTTAACTTCAAGGCTGTCGAGACGGCTAAAAGAAGATCAGAGTGCTGGTGGACGAAAAGCTGAGAGGGGAATATCGCCGAGGACAGCTACGACCTGTAACAGAAAGACGACTTTTGAGCCTGCCCTGAGAGCAGCGCTAGCATTAATCAAAGAGTATAAAACATAGATATGTTAGTTTCTATGGTAAAATGAAAAGTCATTGCCCCGTTGCAAAGGGGATACCATTATCAATCAATCAATCAATCAATCAATCAATCAATCAATCAATCAATCAATCAATCAATCAATCAATCAATCAATCCATCAATCAATCAATCAATCGATCGATCGATTGATCGATCGATCGATCAATCAATCAATCAGCCAATCAATCAATTAATCAAAAACCGCGATTCATGAAAAAACCTCGGCAGATTAATACTGGCAATTGTCGTAATACCTTATACTCCTAATTTACACGCACAATCTTGATTTGTTGTGTGCTTTGTTATTGCAATAGGTTGTCGACATCCCCTAGAATCGTTCGTGCTGCTTCGCAAGCTTAACCTTTCTTCCTATCGCTATGGGTATACCTATACGGATGTGTAATTAATCCATATTGCCTCGACCTTGCCTTCTTTTATTTAATAAGCCTCTGGAAGATCTGAAAGACGGTGATGGCCACAGCCCTTGTGACGCAGGGGCCGAGTTTATACTTGCGTTAGATGAAGCTGGCCTTCCCAGCTTCCGGGAGCTTCCGTCACGCGATATTAGATATGGAAAGGCTTGCATAACATTATAATAAGTTAACATTAGTTCTGCTGTAAAATGACGCCATGTAGTAATAATTTATTGACGGCGTTTTGCAATGGCGAGCTGTTTTCGACGGTGCGTGCGCTGTGATATTGGGAATGTCAACACGGCTCTGGACAGCCTGAGATGCTCACGCTGACATGCGCACTTGAAAACGGACAGATGGCCATGACAGACACCAGCGGAGGATTGTCCCTCATTATTATAGTGCACCAGCGGTCTTGAATAGCGAACATGAAAACTAGTAGGAGTAATGAACAATAACCACGGGTGAGATACTTGCACATGGGCACACTTCTTCAATGACTAACCTCAGAGGTGCAATTAGCAGCCACTTAGCAGTTTGTCCAGGCAGCGTTCCGGAAACGGCCTACAGGTGACGACGAAGTGGGAAGCAATCCAAATGACCGCTAAGTTGCGGCGGGCTGCTCGTGGTTAGCTCTAATAACGTCTGATTGCGGCTGCAAGTACGTAGGGAAGAACAAAGGAGGTACCGAAACAGAGGTCAGAAATAAACATTTATGCGAGGCAGAGGCTGACAAAACCCGCAACGACAGTAGTCCCCCCAAATGTACTCCAGGAGATACCGTTAAAAACTGCAAAAACAAAACTGAGGTGGGTTTGGCGAGAGAGCAGGATAAATCAATCCGAAAAAGCGTAAAACGAAGCATGTGCATGCATTGCGAAACACAGTTGCTGTCCTTGTTGGTGGTGAAGGAGATAACTCCACCCCCTTTAGTGATAAATTCTGCAAAAGGTTTTCTGAATAGGCAATGTGCGCTGGCTGGCTTTCCTAAAAGCGTTTAGGCCTCGCATCACCGTAAATAGTTTAATGGAGGCTTCTAATTAGGCACGGATGTGCATTTTTGTTAGGATTTTACTGCATATTATCAGCGCCTGTCCACCACAACAAAAAATTTATTCTCGTTAACTGTGACGATCTGTAGCTGCAGCTATCTACGCAAGTTTTCGATCTCACCCAGAGCCACGTTGTCGTTGCTGGCAGAGGCGCGCATCGTGTGGGTTACTTGCCCGTAGTAAGCCCCATGATGAGGCATCAACAGTGAGCAATTTATGGCTTGCTACTTCCAGCGTTTGGGTGAAAGTGCGACTTAAAAAAGGGGCAACGGAAAAGACACAAATGCGACCTCAGGAGGAAATTCTGGTCCGGCAAGAGAAATAAAGCGAAACCAATATAACTTGCAAAGAGACAAATCCCCCGTTATGACACTCAAGCGAGGGTTGACAATATAAATACATCAAAATATATCAGGTGTTAGTGGCACCCTATTTGGGAGACAGTGACTTTTTTCAGATGTGATAAAGGAATAAAGAAATGTGCAGCTGCCCGCGTGATTTTATTGTCAGCCTGAATAATAGCACTCGGAGTATTTATAGTCGATCCGTAAAAATGTCGAGCACAAGGAAGGGTCACATCAATATCCGCAAATATAGCATTTTACTGTCATTCCACTGCCATACCCCTCGTGCTGTTTTCAAATCTCCGAAATGGAGGCTTCCTGATTTTTTCCCATCCGTTCATCCTTCCCTGCTGCGCCTGTACAATGGGGCTTCCTAAATGTGCACATCAGATAGAACGAGAGATTGGCAGACGATAATGGGCGGTACAGAAAGGGAAGTGCACGTAAAGGGGCGAGTAGGCCAGGTATCAAACTCAGGAAAAACAAAAAGGTGCTTTTCAAATGTTCAACGTCAGTTATTGCGTAATACGCATGCAGTGCTGCCGGTTTTTTCTCTTGTGTGTGTGCAGGCATGGTTACGTACGCACGCATGCACGGCGCCCCTACATGACCACGCTAAGTTTCGCGCCCTGTTCTTGCTTTGGAGGCAAGTAAACTGCCTAAAAGAAAAGTGTCCGGCCGCAACGTCTGCCCATCCAAGCGATTGCTTGGATGAAGTTGGCGTAGCACGATGCACTTAAATTGCGCGCCCTCCTTCTGTCCCCACCTGAAGTTTTTTCCCACGGGGAATCGTCTAATTTTTCGTCTACTTAACGCCGTGCACACTCTCACAAAATAGGTTAGCGTGGTTGCAGCTGCCGCTTGAGAAACTTCCTTAACGAAGTCGTTAGATATTAACCAAGGCACCGTCACGCAGCCCAGAATTATCTTTTCCTGCCAAGTGACACGTTTTCGTCGTCTACTTGATCACGTCGTCTTCACAACCTTAAAGCTTTAGGGGGGGAAATACGCCGCAGAAAAATGTAAAAAAATAAGCGAAAATAATAAAAGAAACAACCGAGATTGCCCCAATGTGATTTTCTCCCTCTGCAAAGGTCACGGTAAGTAAGAGCGGTTGCACACTAAAAAAAATGCACGTGCCGCAAGTACGCAACAAGTTCTATTTCCTCGCTACATTCACCTGTACACCTATGGTTAATTGCGAAGGTGTCTCCCCGGTCACAGCCCCCAAATGACGGCCTACTGTTTTTACATCGGTCCCACCGCTTTCCAACCATAGTTCTTGTGCAATTCCGGCCCCCCACCGTGCACTTCCCGCCTGCTCCATTGCACTCCCCGCAGTCATTAGCTTAAAGACAAATTGACCTTGGAACTAGCGTAGCGGAACGGTCTTTTATTTCCATTAGCCGAGGTTATGATTTTCCCGCAGATTATATTGCGTCAACGAGCTTCCATGGCGAAAGGCTGGAATAATAAACGAATTTGGAGCCACGCGCTGTTCTTGTAACGGGAGACGGAGGGATGCAGTATTCATGGTCACTGTCCCCGTCAAACTTTGTGGTATTTATGCTTTGCAGCACGATCTAATGATGTGGCAGCCACTTTATCCCTATAGATACGTTGGCCTCAGCTCGGGCATAGGCATGCTTCCCGGTGGCTCCCGAGAGGTCAGAATCTCATCTTACCATCTCTGTATATGGGAGTGGCCCTGCACAGCGTACACAAAAACAGTGTGCAGTGCATCAAAAGATGAATCCATAAAAACGAGTCTGCCATCTTGAACGATCCACTTGGGGTGCTTTCCTAGGATTTGTTAAAATGCACGGTAAATTGTTCACACTAAATTTCAACAAAAAAAAATGCTCAGCGCAGTGTTTGTTTAATATTTTTTGGGGCGCAGCCCTTTTGCGGCCGCCTCTGGGCTGAGCCGCGTTGTCGGCGTAACCGAGTGAACGATGGCAAGACCGGCGAGTGAAAGAAAAAGCGAACGATGAAAGAACGCAAAGGAGGAGAGTGTCGCGGAATTGAGACGGGAGGGCGGTTCGCCGTGGCGCCGCGAGCCAGCGCTTTCTGAAGTGTGCGGTGGGGGTGGGGTGAGGCAGTATGCTGTGCCCGCACGAGGCCGTCGAAGGCGCGACGCTTGGCGAAAACGTGAGGGGGGCGTGCGCGTGGCTATGATCTGCGTTCTCTTAAGACGCAGTTCGCGGTTCCTTCCTGAGACGCACTTCGCGCCGCCGACACAGTGGCTCATCATCGCTGCCGCCGAGAAAACCCACGAGTTAGTGCTGTTTCAGCGCACTGCTGATACGCCCAAATATCACATTAGGGAATATCGTAATATCCAGTCAATGGTTTGTTGTTGTAACAGCCATTTCTCTCCCTAAATTGCGGTGATAAGTTTTTTACAAACCACCTGTGTGGTTCGTAAAAAACATCACCACAAAACGTATACCGCATTACTGCTAACAAGGCCATTTTTGCCGCTTTGTAGCTACGAAACAACAACCATATACGCAACATGTCTTAATGTAGGTGACAGAGAGAAACATTGGCTTTAATTTGTGAAAGTGTGAAAGTAGTTCAAGGTGGCCGTTTCTTTCTTTTTTTTTTTTTTGAATTCGCATGTGGGTGTGGACCCTTGTATGTCCCGACTTGTAACGGAAGAGTGCATAGCAATCTGAAACCACACCAGCGGACTGCGTTCGGGCGTGTGTGTGCGCCCACCAGCGACCATCGCATGTGATATGCTATGGCCAATTCCTTCTAAGGGAAATAAGATTTTTTTTCATCCTCTCATTCAATACGCTCCTTGATTAGTAATGCCCTTTCTTCCATCCCCTCTCCCCACCGTACGGCCCACGCCCTCCTTTCTCCAATAAAAGATTAATTCAATCAATCAATCAATCAATCAATCAATCAATCAATCAATCAATCAATCAATCAATCAATCAATCAATCAATCAATCAATCAATCAATCAATCAATCAATCAATCAATCAATCGTCCCAGTTACAAGTCGGATGCAGCAGATACAGCCGCGTATATTGCTACAGGCAAAACAAACAGAAAACATTATCTAGATGCCTCAGCCGGTGTGCCCTTTCCTAATATTCTTCAATATGTGAATGGCGTACGATGCACAGGAAAGCACAGGAGACCTGACTGCCTCCAAGCAGGCAACTGTCCCATCAAAGAAAGGTACGGCAGGCGGCGTCAGTAAAAACCACCAAAAGCCCCTCGAAGGAGGGCTCAAGTCATCCCTTGTTTCAGGGCAACTTCCTCGCTGACAGTGAATTCGCCGACCATCGATCAGTGGCTACCGGTCCCTGTAATTGCCTGCCACTACGGAGGCTACTTCATCTTCCTTGCGCCCACACGTGAAGTGGCAGCTTGCGTTTGACCGCTCTGATAAACTCTGATGACGCCCCATCCAAGCCATCGTCGAAAAGGTAACGAGAATTTCCTCGGGTCTTTCAATTAGAAGCGTTAAGTGCTAGCATTGCCGATGCTGTTTTGTTTAATGTCCCATGGATTATACTGGATTATACCTTTGATGTCTTCGACACAGCGGTGTTCCGTGTGTGGGGATTTTGACGTGTCGTTACGAATTTCTCAATGAACACACATTCGTATGTTTATGTTTACAGGTAGTGTTAACTGCGCCGACTGTTTTATTATATGTGATAGCTCGATTAAGTATTATCCAGCATTTGAAACTGGCGCCTCTTGAAGTGATATCAAAGTGATAGCTGTGAATGAACAGCACAGGCGTTAAATGGTGAACGTCGTATACTCAGTGTTTTTTTACAGACTACTATTAGTTACTATTACAATAATACTGCGACACGGCGGCAGGACGAATGACAGGAACAGTGGTTGAATACGACGAACTATATTTAAATGATCTTGGCGATCACAGCATCCAGCAACGGCAGGCACCACGCGCGTACCTTCGTTGTCCGTGTCTTCTTTTCGTGAAATGGCCGTCCTCGTCACGAGGGGGCCATGTCGTGACATGGCCATGTCACGAGGGTGCAGCAGATGGACGAGTGCGTAGAATTAAAATTGAGATGCGTATAAACAGTGAGAAATTTCATGCCGCCATGGATGACGGTGATAAGCTCGATGAACCAGGGTCCAAAAAACAGTGATGCCCGTCAATGCAGCTGAAACCCGAAGACCCTTAAGATGCGCCGGTGGAGTGTGTGGGGAGTGGCATCGTCGTCAATTCTCATCCCGGCGGGTCACTTCTCGGCTGGTTGCGGCGGGTCATCAACTAAGCCTCGGACACGGACGGGTGAGCTGGGGCAAAGCCGACATAATCCTGAAACCATCAGGAAACGCTACAGGAGCCGAGACTGGTAATTCTTAAAGGCCGGTCCGGGGATGCACACCGCACCCTCCCCCAAAATGTGACGTGGAGGCAAAACGAATAACAGGAACAATGGTTTAATGCAAATTGATATATTTACCTCACGTCGGCCACCACAGCACCCACCAACGCCAGCCACCACGCACACAGCTTGGTCGCCTGTGTCTTCTCTTCACCACCGCGCACTTCTACCAAAATGATACGTGGTTCAGAACAAGGATGAGACGAACAATGAGATGCAAGGAAGGATCAATATACATTATGTACATGACGGCCATGACAGAGCTCGGGCAATGTACGCGCCAGCCACTTACTCGTCGTCGTCGTCGTTTGGTCAAGGCGCTGTGTGGCATTGCCCATCTGAGTCCCACAAACATACAATATCGCTGGGACTAAACTACCGGCACATTTTGGCTATCGCGTCCTGCAGAAGCTGTTTACAGTAATTTTTCGCCACCATAAAAAATGGAATTTACATACACACATTGGACAACGAAAACCCAAATCCTTCGTGCAATAGGCCGAGGTCTTGGTCACGACACGGGAATTGACACGGAAGGGAGGGAAGGGGGGGGAAGGGGGTAAAAACCCAGCTAAATGTAGTCTTCAATGCCTGATTGAGTCCTTTCAGTCGGTGTAATTGTCCGTGCTCAGGGACGCCGCGTGGGTGTAGTCCTGCGCGACCAGTCAAGGCGAGAAGGATGACCCTTAGCTCAGCTTCTTGACAGAACCTTGCAATGTAGTGCAGCTGTACATTGAAGTTAACCAGTAATAAATTACCTGTATTTAATTTGTAGCCCCTTCAGAAAAATGAGGTGCCATTTAGTGCAGTTTTCGTTGTATGGGTACCCCACTTGTTGAAAGAGGCAATAGCTACTGCCTATCGCTTTGAAAGAAACAATGTATAATCCTAATAGACCCCATGCCCCCCTATCCGCCTACGCGCCGCTTTCCAACTGTATTCTAGTTTAAAGATCCTTCTGAATCTCTGGCCCAATTCTATAGCTTTACTATGTTAGATGTTTTATTGGGTCCTCTCCTGATGTCTGGAGACGTGGCGACCTCACGTTTTACAAGCACGGGGGGAAATATTAAAAAAACGCGACACGCTGGACCCTTGGGATCAAAGATTAGGGGGACCACATATCCCGTTGTTTGAGGTTTCAACGGGTGCCCCGCATTTTGGCCTTGCCGCAGAAACCCGCACGCCGTCATTCTTTTTCCCCGTGCGTCCGCTGTGCCTCGGGTTTCCAACTCGCACTCACTTCTCCATCAACCTCATTCATTCTCTACTGCGCTCTGAGATCACTCTCTTTGTTTTTGCCCTTTATGAGATTGATTATGAGGTTTAACACGCCGACGTGACACAGGCGATGACGCGCGCCGTGGTGGAGGGCTCCGAAGTAATTTTGACCACCTGGGGATCTTTAACGTGCGCCGAAATCTCGAACACACGGGCGTTTTTGCTTTTCGCCTCCATCAGAAAAGCGGCCGCAATGGTCGGGAATCGAATCCGCTTCCTTCGGCTCATCAGAGCAACGCCTTAGGCACTGAGCCATTAGGTCGGGTATCTTTCCCTTTACAAACAGATCGTCCTCCCGGCTACGGCTAAGCCGATGCCAAGCGCACCAACGGTGTTTAAGAGCTGCGCTCTAAAACTGACACGACTTAAATTTCTAACTTGAAGTGCGCTGTAATGTTTTCTTAGGTACTGACGTACTGCCTCAATTATGCCCATGAATTGAATTATTATAAATGATGTCGACATGTGCGTGCCGTTCCAGCAGTACTGGTAATTGGAAAGTGTCTTCCCAGTATATACTTTGTGTTCGTGCTTCTATGAGGAAACCTTTTTGAAACTGTGCAAGGTCCCTTGCACAGCTTCAAAATGGCTTCAAAAAAATTATGTGAATAAAACAGATGTCCGGAAACCTGTCGGGATTGGCTAATATATACTTCTCGCATAAGAGAACTAAGGGAAGCAACGGTACAATCAAGGTTAGGCAGTCAGATGACAGTCACCTCTTTCCTGGTGAGATTGAAGAAAACATCTTTGTCTGACATTACATGCACGCAAATATACACGCTTAGCTTTTCGCGTGCCAGCGTATTTCCCCGACGCGAAAACGCTCTGAAGTAGTGGTGTGCTAGTGAGACACTTTAGAAAAGCACACAGACCTCTTTTTTTATCCAAACTTTCGCAGTTGGCAATTCGTATTACGACTACCACCACCTCGTACCAGACTAATACATCATTGTTACTCACGAAATTGTTACTCACCAAAGGAAAACGGAGGTTTGCACAGGTTTTCATTGTCTAGCATGCGTAATCATACGAACGGCAAGTTAACTTCGCAGTTCGATGTATCTCGGAGTGCGGATGCGCTAGAAGAATTCTACTGAATGAAACTGCATAGAAACATGACTGCGTCTAAATTTTTAATACAGACATGCCTGCTTACTGCAACCACATAAAAGTTAATTATTCAATTTGAAATTATTCGGCCATTGACATCAATATTTATATCTAATTCTGGGTTCCCCTTGGCGCACAACTTCACTGAAGAGGTAGTCTGCACGTAAATCTGAGCACCTAATTTTAAAAAAAACCTGTCGGCTTAATTTTTATCACCCCATGCAAGTGTTGTTAGGAATAAAACACTTTTTAAAACTTATTTGACTACTCCATTAGCTTGCAAAGCTGTACTCAGCTGCTATATATACGCGAACGACATCTTTTCCAGATTGCGGCAGTGTACTTGAAGAACTGCTGACGTTACGAGTTGATCAACTTTGCATCTAAAAGATGCAGATACAACGCGCATTTTAGTCTTCGCATCTTTATAAAGCAGTAATAAAGACACAGCGCCCGGAACGTGACAACGTATTTGCTCGCGCAAGATTTTATATGGCCATTATTCGGGATCACTGCTAACCAAAACAAATGACGGCGCGCAGTGCGAGTGGGATGTGTGCCACATGTTTACTGTGTCAAAATGGTACCCACAGTCCCCGGTGAACGACGATATCCTCTGTTGCCCTCGCACCGTCACATCACAGGCGCGCTCTTGTACCCCTGCAGCATCACATTGCCGCCCCGGTGGCGTCTGCTTTTTGATGCGACTGCGGATGGCGGAGCAGCGAAGCGGCGGCGACCAGGCAGGGGCCCCGGCGATCAGGTTGTCATTGTCTCGACGGGAACACGGCGTGCTGGATTCTCTCCGAGCTGTGTTTGTCGCGTCACAAGTAATTCCGTGGTGTAGACCCGAACATAGCGTCTCGGGCATGATTAATCGCAAGAGGATCGGCAGATGGTCTGCAGCTGCAGATGCATGCGCACTAATCAAAAGCGATGTGATGGGGACCTAGCGGAACAGGTGCCGTCGCCCTGCCCCGGTTACTTCCGGGTTTGCGATTAGGAAGGAGGCGAGATGCCAACCGTTCCCGTTTCCGCAAACCAACCTTAGCCTAACATATCGGTTTATTGGTAGCATCTTGCCGGCCCCGGCGGTCAAGTTCTTTGTTTGTTTCATGATTTTTCCTGGAATGCAGTATCGGGCCGGCTTCCTGGGTTGTCATTTTTTCCCTTAAAATTGGGGAAAAGAGAAGAAATTTGGAAGCGTAGATGGTCTGTATAAGGTGTAACAGGATTGTAGTCGAAGTGGCTCAGGAAAAGATGAGGCTTAACAAGCCTGTTTGAAATAGTATTAACTAAGTTGCGTGAATTAAGCTTTATGTTAACTTACGTTAAGCTGAACGGTGAGCTACAAGGACCGATATGCAGCGGCAGCGCTTCCAAGTACAGCGTCATGTTTACCAGAGAGTTCATCAGCAAATCAACATCAGGCTCCCGGCGATTAAAATCGATCAAAACAAGCTTCGGGGAGTGTTATCCGAGGTTCTCGTCAAGGGGGACGGGTGCGGCCACAGAGTTAAACAAGCTCAGTAATGGTTCAACAGAAGTTCGACAACACGTCATCAGGAGGGTCCTGGCGATGGCAAGCGATCTGAGTGAGCTTCGGAGGGTGCTTTCCAGTCGGCTGGAAAAGCGGGGGCGGCCACAAAGCTCAAACAAAATTCTATAGCCGCACATCGAAACGAGTCTCCTGGTGATGGCAAGCGAGCACAACGAGCTAAAAGGGACACTGAAGTCAATTTGTCAAGCTCCCGGTTTTGCTTGCACTGCGTAGACTGGCTCAAATTAACACACTTTTCATAGTTTATCGGGTTAATAAGTCGCAATTTATTTTATAAAGCGTGAAAGAAGAAAAACTACCTTGCGCGGTCTGCGGCGGCCGCAACAACTAAAGGCTGTGACGACGCGAGGAGATGCACCTTAATATGACGAAGTCCAAGGTTAGCATTCACAAACGTTTCGGTTTCGGTTCTGTAAAACGACATGCTTGACATCCGACGGCATCGTTGGATGGGCATTCTCGATATCTCATTAATCGTCGTACCGCGCTTCTGCCATGTTGTCGGCTGTAAAATGCCTAAGATAAGCCTCCCAGGACGGCTTGGAATCGTAGCAATCACTTGCCGAGGCCTACGCAGTGAATGAACGCCCTGCGCGTCACCGAAGACGCTCAAATGCCATGCGCTTTTCCCCCATACTTCGAGCTTGCCTCACTCGAGCGTGTATCGTAAAAAGCGTGTTCGCACCAGGCCAAGGGTCTGCTGATTCTGGCCTGTGCCCACTTCCCGCGAGCAGTTGGTTTATATTAACAGCACGCCAACCAGAACTCGCTAGCGCGTCAGTGTCAGCCTGCGCGCGTTCTGTGAACTAGTTCGTGGAGCAGTGAACGTTGCAGCCCAAAAATGGTGAACTCAGCATAGAAAACATCGGCCCAAAACGAGAGAGTCAACTTACAAAAAAATACAAAAAAAAATAAAGTACCCTCCGGGATTATGGCTTCAAAATTACGTACCTAGCGCTCCAGACCACTCGACCACGGGCATTTTTTTTTCTTTATTACATGGGAGAATACGCTCAGACGTTACGGTACGAGAAATACAAGCAAACAAAATAATACACTTAATGTATGAGAAGCACATATACATCAAAATTCAGGCAAACACACACAAACGTTCAAAAGAGGGAACCAGTGAGGTGGTTCGTCACGCAAACTATCACACTATGAACAAATGCCTCAGTTTCTCGGAAAAATGACTTAGTTGATCTTGATCGCTCACCATGCCTATCACATAAGCGGCATCGCCACAGACTGTACAAACCAATCAACACGAACATGTCATAAGGCGGCTCACCAGGATACTCGAATGGAAAAATCGGATAGAGAAAGGCGTAATGTCCATGTCTTTTCTGAGCGTTCGCTGTAAAATGTCCCAGAAAAAGACAGCATCTCTGCAGACTACAAAGGAGTGATCAATTGTCTCTGGTCGAGTACAGAGCCGACAGTCTGTCGACCAAGCTATAAACAGACCCGGTCTTTCATCCAAGTTTTAACAGGAAGCGCGCCAGTGTGTAATTTAAAGAAAAATGTTTTAACACCTGGCGGAACACACATTTTACACACTCTATTGAAGACATCCAGGTACGGACACTGTAGGTACGGAAAACGATATAGAGGTGTGGGAACAAGCCCAGTAACCAGGGCATCAGAAATAGACTCGCGCGAAGCAGTAAATATGTACTCAAGGCAAAACCGAGCGCTCGTGCAGTATGCATCCCGAAATTTCAACAATATCTCACGTCTAGCAATTGCATTTCTTAGACGGAAAAGCAAAAGCTTGATGTGGGGGAGTTGGTACATTATGCTAAAAAAATTACTCGGTGCTAAAACAGGGACGAAGATAAAACACATAATACACAACACAGTGCTGAACTACCAACTGGATTTATTGAAAGAAGACGCTGCTTATAACATTAAAATAAAATATAAAAGCATTGTGACGTCAAAATGCACCACATTTCTAAAAAGGTCACTTCTTCATCTGGCAGCGATATGGACGCAGTACTAACGCAGTTATCACATGCCAGTCTGATAAAATGAGCTTCAAGAATTTCGCGCTCAAGCTTTCCTCTTGCTCTCCGCAAAAACTTCGTGCTATCTAGCAGGGGGCTACACTTGCATCTTTTGGAGGGCTCAGAAAAATGGCCACCAGCATTATTTGCAACAGTACAGTTGTGCTCCCTCGCCCTCTTATTGAAACACCTTTCCGTTTGCCCTACGTACACTTTTTTTGCAGCTCAGGGGAATTTCGTAAACTACACCCATGCTGCAGTCTGTGTAGCGATATCTGTGTAATGGTATCTACGATATCTACACCGTACCTATGCGCCAATTTCTTTATATTATGCGACAGTTTGTGTAGATACGGTATGACGTGCACCTTTTTTCTTCTCGGCCTGTCTAGTTCGTCAGGGCTATCTTTTCGTCTCATCTTTTGGAAAAGAGCTTCACACACGCTCGAAATCAGAAAAGAAGGGAATTGGGCCCGGCTTAGCCTCAAATTCGGGGAATAGCACAGCATCATTTGATAGTAAAAAATGTGATTAATACCCTTGGTCAGGCGTCAAAAGCTCTCAAATTTACGTGTGAGGTGTCAAGTGATAATGAAATCCGCTTCCTTGATTTGCAGCTTTCGTTCAGAGGAGACACGCATGTTTGCTGGCAGTACAGACCGAGGGCACAAAAACAGCTTCTTCCCTTCAATAGTGCGCACTCAAAACTAGTAAAAAGAGTTGTGGCGATGACGTGTATTCAGGGAGCTTTGAAAAAATCGTGCATTCACAAAGTAGAGGCTAGTTTCCACGACCAGATTTTGAGGGTAAGCCGGGCCTGGTTTCCTTCTTTCCTGATTTCGAGCATGTGTGAAGCTCTTCTCCAAAAGATGAGACGAAAAGATAGCCCTGACGAACTAGGCAGACCGATAAGAAAAAAGGTGCACGTCATACCATATCTACACAAAGTGTGGCATAATGTAAAGAAAATGGCGCATAGGCTGTACCAAGCTTGGCGGAACTAAAGACCATACTGGCAGTCGTCCTCAAGAAGGCATTTAATTGTGTGGACCACGACGCCATATTAGAGGAGTTAGCCGCCAGCAACTGTAGACCAAGCCTGCACAACTACGTCAGGCAGTTCTTACGAGGACGTTCTCTCGTTGTTTCCACAGGTGAAAATGATACACCGCCTTTCCCCTCTCCGCAACAAGGACTACCGCAGGGTACAATACTATATCCCTTACTGATCAACCTTGCAGCCCTTAATATTCATAGGATGCTAAAACAGGGGGAATTGACGTACATCACCTCATGTAAGCAGCTGACATTTTCATATGAATCAAGACCGGCTCGCCTGGATATATTCAAGCACAACTACAAGAGGCGTCAAAAATATTCCAAGAAGCAGCCTAAAGAATTGGCCTGACATGCTCCGCGGAAACGAAAACGGAAGTACTCATGGTTACGAACGGATAAAAACCACCCTCATTCAGGTTACGCTACAGGGCACAGCCGTCCCTACCCCGCTAACTCTCAAGATCCTTGGCTAACACTTTCATAAGGACAGTGGGGGCCAAGTCACAGGGAATTGAATTCTAAAACAAGGAGAACAATTACTCCAGCTCTCATATGAGTCTGCAATAGGCAGAGAAGGCCTAAATAAAAAGACCTAGTCCTACTTAAGGAAGCACTGATCATATCTGGCATAAGATACGCTTATCCTTACACAAACTTCAACAAGTCCAACCTGCAGAAATTGGACACCCTACTACGAGAAGCCGCAAAGATACCATTAGGATTACCGAGAACCACCTGTAATATGACCATCGGGACATTGGCACCAAAGCAGCAATAGGGGAAATCGTCTCAGTCCACAAAAACAACCACATTCGGAAAGTAGGACAAGCAAGGCCGGGATTCAACTCCTGCAATCGATCGGCTATGATTCCCAAGCAACACTGGATGAGTACTGCAAGTTAGAGCTTATACACGAACAACAGTTAAAGATAGTACTCATTCCCGGTAATCTGAACCCCCCTAACACGCAGAACTGAGAGATATCAAGGCTAAATACTTCAATAAGAAACTGGACAGGGATCCCCGATGCATGGGTACACGGACTCGGTGGAAAAGGCACATCGTGGGCTCCCGCTTACTGTACCGAACTCAACAGAACTTTAGAGAAGGCAAGAAACAGTTCAACTCAGCCGAAGAAGTGGAAATATACGGCATTGGCAAAGTTGTTCTCCACCTCTCTCAACCAGGCCGCCCCCTCGATATCTTAGCGACAACACGAGGGCATGTCGACTGTTAGGCTCCGGTTATACAACGCGCACGGTGGCACACCTATTGAAACATACTCAAGGAACAGTGAAGCTCTACTGGATTCCAGGCCACGTCAGAGTAATGGAAACGAAAAGGTCAGTCAGCTTGCCGACACGCACCCATCCAGGTTCCCAGCAAGGGCTGCCGAAATTCGACATCTCGGGAACCAATTCACCCACAACTTCGCCTTAAAGAATACGAAATAGCGAAACGTCTACTGCCAGCATCCCACCCTAACCTTAACACGACAGCAGCAAACCCTAATCCTACAGTCACAAGCCGGAACCTTCGAAACACCAGGGAGGCTACAGCTCATTAGATCTGGCAAAACAACATGCTTACCATCATGTTCCAGCGAAAAATTACCAGTAACCAAAATCACAACATTTGGGAGTGCCCCCAACACATCCAAATTAGAAAAAAATGCACTAGAGAGTGGCTGACCTCACCTACAAGAGACGAGGAGCAACGCAACCTGATTGACTTCATCCAGAAGCTGTCAGCAGAAGCCTGGACCGAGGACTGGATCTCGTAACGCTACCTACAACTCCTCTTTGCTTTTTACCAGTCAATAAAATATCTCTCTCTCTGTCTTCGCAGCGGGAGGCGTTTGGAAACGAACATACCCGTGTGCGTGGGATTAGCACGCGGTCACGAAAAAACTCGCACGCCGTTCGAAACGCCATTTGGACGACAAGCGTATACCTCTCATCTCCTAATATGCGTCTCGAGTAAATTATTAACTGGCATCCTTTGCCAGATCAAAACATGATTTACACGTCAAGCTTATGTGTGGTATCACTTGCGAATGCAGCTTATGTAGATTTGTTATAAAAAGGCATCATTTTCAATATCAGTCGCATCAAAACAAAAGTTTGTGCGCATACGTATGTCTTTCTTGTGGATGACGGCCATCAACCCTCAGAAGAGCGGGCTCAGAAGCTTCGCAGAGGTGAATGATTGTATTTTTTTTTTTTGCCTTCAACCTGAGCTGGGTGTATATCAGAGCACGTTTGTTTATGCTTGTATATTTTTCTCCAGTCTTCTTCTAGGCACCATGTTCATAACATTCAATTGCTCTCTCGGCACTGCACAGATGCCACGAGTGTTCCTCCTCTTATTTCGAAGCCATGGAGCACTCGAAATTGAGCAGCCCGAAAAAGAAAAGCCTATATCGGGCCGGGTATGCCGTGTACTGCAGGGTCGTTTATATTCTTTGACGTTTTTGCTCGCATACACTCGGATCATATTGGATAAAGGCGATAGGATTTTGAAAAACCATACGCAGGTCCATTGATTCACTGAGCCTCCTCGAAAAGATTGGCCTTGGAGAAGGCAGCGACAGCGCCGAGAGCGTTTACAAAATCTGAAAAACCTTCCCTCGCCTATCACCTATCGTGAGAGCGCGTCGATCAGCCTGTGTTCGGGATAGCAGCAAAGTCGACCAACTTGCTGTTCCTTTCTTTGTTTTTACCGCTGCCTGCACAGGCTATAGCTTCCCCCGAAGCCATCATGACCAGCCATAACTTTGAGGCTCGAATAGAAATAAAGGAAGACGGGGCGATAACCATGAGAAGCGCAGAAGCGTGTAAAGTAAAGAAAAATAGAAAGAGCAAGCCGTTGTTTTCGCACTCACATACTCCGCGCCGGTGAATTTTTCCACGGCACGACATCGATTTTCTATGAATGCGATCTTTACCCACCCTTTCCCTTTTTCGACAGAACAGTTCGCGCTGCGGGATACATGTCTCAGGGACAAAACAGAAAAACCTGAAGCCCCTACGACTAGCGTCGACGATGGTTGACACGCGAAGCCTTTTTGCGTACAAAAATCAAACGGCGAAGTGCAAAAGTCGAAGCCGCTGTAATCAAACTCAAAGCGTCAACGATCAAAGCGCGAACCGCCTGAGGGTCAGTTCAAGCTTCAACGATGAAAGTGGAAACTGCCTGCGGCGAGTCCAAGCTCGGACGACAGACTGCTCCTCCATTGGATAACGCCAGCGGAGACCGCCGGGCTGCGACGTCTACCGGACAGCCCATACTACTTACTCGTGAGTGTGGAGCGCGCCTCACGAAGCTAGAACTGTTGCGCGTTGACGGAGCGATAACACGGTTGCACCCTTTCTGGGACATGTTTCGCCATTCCGTTCACGAGAATCCCCGGCTGTCCAGTATTGACTGCTTTCATTACTTGCTTTCTCTTCTTGACGGAGCTGCTGCTGAAGCCGTTGCTGGCCTGCAAGTGACAGAGTCGTGCTATCAAGACGCTCTTGATATTTTGAAGTATCGTTTTGGAAATTCCAAAGTGATAGAGCAAAATCATTTTGAAAATCTGCGGAAGGTCCAGCCTGTCAACTCAGCCAGCAACGTGCCCGCTTTAAGGAAGCTGTACGACCATGTGCAAATGAACCGCAGAGGACTGGACCGCAGAGGACCACAGAGCTTGGGCGTTTTAATTTCTTCTTACGTAGCTATGATGAATGAGGTGCTTTTTAAGGCGATACCTGGCGACATTATTGTCGATTACTTTAAACAGCAGAGCCTTTCTGCCAGCGGCACTTCCCCGAGCAGTCAGAGTTCTTCTGCCCAGGACGTAGAACATCTACTGTCTTCCCTGCGAGTTGAAGTCGAGTGCAGGAAAAGAAGCTTCCAGATCAGCAAGCCTCAACGAACTGAGGAGGCTGACCGAGGGCCCAAGAAGCAGCAGTCTATTCCAACCGCTGCTTTCCTGCACAGCAAGCCACAGACTTCGTCTTGCTTCTTCTGCTCCACGAAGGATCACAGAACGGAAGAATGTCCGAGCAACATCCCTTTGGCCGACAAGCGAACCCATCTAGCAAGTGACGGCCGATGATTCATATGTACGGCCAAGGGACATCTCGTACGAAATTGCCGAAAGAAGGTCCGGTGTGGGACATGTAAGCGGCGCCATGCTACAACGATGTGCACCACTGACCGCGCTCGAAAACCATCCGAATCGGCTGCACAAACGCGACATGCAGCGATGCACCTTAACACGCGCAAATCAGCCATCCCTTTACTTTCCAGCGACGTCCTACTACAGACGTTCCGGGCGTGGATTATGACTTCGTCGCATTGCTGCTACGTTCCTGGAGTTTTCGATAATGGCGGCCAGCGGACTTTCATCCGACAAGCGCCTCTACGCTCAAGTTAGCTGCACTAGGCGAAGTTGATTTGGCCATCAGTGCTTTCGGCCCATCTGGAGTTCCCAAGATTAAGTTTAAAGTCGTCAGAGCCACCCTTCGCAGCCAATATGACAGTACGTCTGCTGAGGTTGAAGCCATCGTCGTGCCTTTCATTTGCGGAGACGTGGCTGAAGCACCGAAGGGCAACGCCTGGTCGGCAGAGGAAACCACTGGCTGACACCATCGCTTTCCCAGGCATGGAGTTTAAACAAGGCATGAGCCTCCTCATTGGGTCAGACCAGATCTGGAAGTTAATTCCAGAATCGAGCCAGGTACAGCGGGAAGAAGCGAATCCTGCTTTGGTCACTGTGGATACAAGCGTGGGATGGACCTTACAACGACCATTATCTCTGGAAGGTAGCGATAGATGCAAAGGCAGCAACGTCGTGTGTGTTTTCCCCAAGGACGCGCACGCGAATGAAGACTTTTCTTCCTTTTTTTGTCGGTTTCGGGAGGTAGACACAGTTGGCCTTATGAACACGCCGAACTCGCATCCCGATAAAGATGCATTGCCAAAGTTTGAAGAGTCTACGGTCGACAACCGCAAGAATGCCATTTAGAGACCTTATAGGTTACCTCGACGACACACTACAAACGGAAAAGCAATTAGTGCATCCGACAAGGCCGAGGGACAATACCAGAAGGATAACTGCACAGAAAAAGTGAAGCGTACGTTTTGTCTAGGCCATGCCCCCTTCATGCCGCACCGTGATGTCGTCGTAGAGGCTTCAAGAACCACTCGTCTTTGTGACGCCTTTGACGCATTCTCAGATGCTGTTACAACGTCGTCCTTGAACTACGTTCTCGAAGAAGCTTCATCCTTAACCAGTAACCATAAAAGGAACCGAATGTCAGGGCGTCGTTAGAAGAAAGATGTCCGGTACAACTGCCCGAAGATCATCGCTCTAACCACCCCATTTACAGCGGTCACAAACGACTTCCTCACCGTGGAGTCAGAGTTACTCTCGTTAAAAGACGCAATTGTCCCAGTGTAGTTCGAGGCCGACCATGCGAGAAGACAGACCTCCGACGTTGCGAAGTTGGTGCAGTTTTCAAGCTGCGAACTGCTCAGGCCACAGCGCTACCGAGTTACAGTCAGCAAAATCCTGGTGACATTTTGGAAACTGAACAATATGGAAATTGTTGAATACCGTCATGCTAGTCCAACTGTTGTGACTGTGCTGTTGGTAACTATGCGAGTGAGCATTTGGTGGGCGCAGAGGATGTTGCGGATTTCTAATTTGCCGCCAACATGGACAATGACGATTATTTAGAAACGCCGAAAACGAAGCGGCGCGTTTGCACCTTAACCTCCTTGGTTTGCACTCACGGGGACTGCGAGGAGCACGCGCATGATTTCGGAACGCTGCGCTTGGACTGCCGTGCACGCCTTTGCGTCGGTCACTTCACGGCTACAATAAACGCTGAAGAACGGCTTTCCCTTTTCGTAACAGAGGGCATTAAAAAACCAAAAGAGAAAAAAAAGGAAAGTATAGTATACACTAAGTGGTTATAATATTCTTTCATTTTACTTTTTTTCTTTCTGGTACTTACCGGCTTCCTGGTACTTTCATTTATGTTTTTTTCTTAAAGCGTGCTCCTTTAACACCGTGGTCAGGAACCTTCTGAAAATTATTACACAATGCCTGTGTCACAAAAAAAAACACTATCTGAACTTGCTTTTGGGTTAGGTGCTAAGGTATGCGCACGAACTTTTTTCATTATTCCTCATATACATGACACTGTTCTTATATTTCGTTCGCAAACTAAAAATATCAAAACGAAATAGTGGTTTAAGATAATGTGCGATGGGTTGCCTTTCGAGAACTTGGCCAATTTTACAGTGAAAATAATATTTATTACAGTTACTCCAGTCTCCTAAATGTCAGCGAAAGCTCAACGCAAAATACTGTTCGCATAGTAACCTTTCATGCTCTAAAATGCGGCTTCCGCACTATAGGTGAAGCTTGCTTTCGTAAATGTATTAGTGCGACATTGATTCCCTTGAGTCTCTCCCCGTGCAGAAACAAGATTTAGAAATTTAGACCCTGACATTATTAATAAGGGATACCTCCCCTGGACATTATTAAGCACACAAATCAAACTTTATTCGATTTTTATTTTTCAGACATTCCGCTAAAATACTGGCTACAATCACCAGTAACTGTTTTATTCATGATCACCTTCTATTTTCCCGCTACCCTATATTTCGACAGACATCTCACTCTGGGGTACGGCGAACTTGCCAGTAACAGGATAGGCTGGTATTATTCAAGCTTGGGTGAACGCTCGAGTGGCTTTATTCGGGTGACGAAAACATGACTTTTCCCACGATTATCGCTGCGAATCATGTCTTAGATACAAGCGAGTGTTGAACCCCATGCTTCTAATCACTTCCATTTCAGTTCTGCTGTTCTGCAGCGGCGTTTAAGCCATCCCGTAATCCTGACCTCTGTTCGGGGCACGATCATTATCGAAGCGCGGCAGCAACGACCATGGCGTGAGGTAAAAGCCAGGTCTTAACCAATGGTTACGACAGCGGGACAGATTCCTGTACTCTAGGGTCAATAATGTCTGACTTTTTAAAAGTCAGGCACAGGCATGTGATCGTTGACATATCCTTATTCCAGTAGCTCAGCCACGCCAAATTGTCGCATAGAAGCTTCAGGCCCAACTCGAAGGCCGTGTAATCCTGGGCGCTGTCTCTGATCGCCGTATACGACCCAGTGTTTAGTTTACGGTGCCGCATTTAGCCTACCCTGCAGTGTGGCCCAGCTCCCCTTCTCTAATTCTTCCCTCCCGCAGCCACCGGCCATCTGATCTTCGAGTGCCTGCTTGCGACACCGTTTCACGGAGTCATGGTGTAGCTGCGGAGACCAGCCCAAAGCCACGATTAACTTTACGCTAAAGCACAGCCGCCGTCCTCCCAGGATCAATCGGCCCGTGGCCGGGACAAAAAGCCGCTGTAAAGAGTCCCATCGAACGCCGAACATAAGATGCAGCGCAAATGCCGGTAATTGTGCCGTATCGGGCTCCGTGTATCGCGGAGCTCCATATCGAAGCGAACGAGATCCATTATAAAGGAGGCAATTTCCGGGATGCACAAAGCGTTCTCCTCCGTGCTGGGGGTTGGGGGGAGGGGGGTTGCGGCACCTGTTCTATTTTATCATTGACGCAGGCGGTGTACGGCCGAAAGGGAACCACCGAAAGGTTTAGACCCTCCTCCGGTGTTCGTTTGTCTGCGAGCCGAACGGCCGACGCGATTCAACTGCGCCAGGTGTCCTTTCGATCCGAAGACTCGTTTCAGCTGGACACTTTGTGCTGTGTGTGGCAGCCTACTTGGAATGGCTGAGTTGAATGCGTTTCCTATTGGCCTCCGGCCTCCCTCTTCAACCAACATAGCAGCCACTAGATTTCCATATTATTTCGATTCCTTGCGCGGGGGGCCTGATCCTCGGCCTCTCTGAACTCCACTGCCGGTTTCCTGACAGAGCCGAAGGGACGAATGGCCACTCTGGTGTTCATATTGCGGGTTCACCTGTGAATTGCTTTCAGACTTGTGACGGCTTTATTCGGCTTTAATACGGGAAAGTGACCCATGGCGTGGCAGGTCAGCACTTTTGACTTGTGCCACCATTCACTGCTTCTGGCCCTAGGTAATTTTACCTGCGTCAGCTCTAATGCACCTTCATAACCATGTCAAAGTTATAGAGGCAGCCATGACCCCTAGCCTCCACTCTGAGTGCAAAGACCCGCGGCCTAGTGAAATGTTGCTTCAGATTTATTTTTCTTCTATCTCTCGTGGATAAACTTGCAAACGAATGTTTGAAGCACCAATCCCGCTATACTTGCGCATATGTTGCGGACTACAATGATTTAAGAAAAACGCAACCATGGCTGCCTTACGTCTTTCGGCAGCTGCAGCAACGGAAGGGTTTTGTTCGACGTTCCGGCCGTAGTAAAAAACATTTCGTTGTTTATATGGACATTGTGATAAATTATGAAGGCTTCCCATTTTCCTACCTCCCGAATTAATTCGTGTGTTCCTTGCTATCTGGGGAGTAAATTGACCCTTCAAGAGTTTTGAACGGTTTTGAGTGTGTTCTAGTGTCGTCTCACGGATCAACATGCTTAGAAATATGTCGTTAGCTATACGTATAAACATACCATCTGATCCATCGCAAATTCTGAAGGCCAGGGATATTGCGACCTTTCGGTCTTGTGGTTGCAGTTGTGTTACTTGGCATTTAACTTCAAATACTACTTTTGGAAGATGCATACCGTCAGCCGATCGTCACACTGTTTCTTTTTCTACCATGTGCAACTTTTTTTCTGAAGGTTGTTTTATGGGGCATTCGCAATTATTCCCAATTATAGCGTCTTGCGCGATGAATGAACATGAATGGTGAACATGAATGGTGACTGAGAGTTCTTTCATACCTTTTGGCTTCGGCGAGAAATATTTACAATTCATCTGCAGTGTAATCAGCTGATGCAGACATTAAATTCACGGGACGTGGCATCATGTCGTATCTTCTGTTGTATGGGTTATAAATGTTGACTGTGTAGCCCCCCCCCCCCCCTGTGTAATGCCTCTTGGGGCCCTTAGGATATGTAAATAAATAAATAAATAAATCTTGCGAAGCCGGACCGGGAATAACACTCAAACAGAACATGTGAAATCGCTTGCTTCAACGTTACGTATTATACCAAATTTTGAAAAAAAAATTTGTCCCCGTTCATTACATTGCCGGTTCATTTCTCTAAATTTGGAAAAAAAAGTACCAGACGTCCTGTGAACTTATGGCGAACATTCGGCGCTGTGGTGGCGCCAGCACAACAATATTATATTAACTTCAAATTGTATTATCACAATCGAATAACGTAGTACCATTGGCGACTCAGCAAGAGTTACGGGACTGATTATGGTAGTGACATGTACATTATGTCCATTGGACATTATGTCCATTATGTTCATTGGACAGGCCGCCAATGGAATCTGAACCTGGCAACGTTTAACGCGCGAACCTTATCTAGCGAAGCAAGTCTCGAGGTGTTGTTTGAGGAATTAGAGGGCATTAAATGGGATGTAATAGGGCTTAGCGAGGTTAGGAGGACGGGTGAAGCCTTTACGGTGCTGAAAAATGGACACGTCCTATGTTACCGTGGTCTAGAGGACAGAAGAGAACTGGGAGTGGGATTTCTAGTCAATAAAAGCATAGCTGGCAACATAGACGAATACTATAGCATTAACGAAAGGGCCGCAGGTCTTGTAATTAGGCTCAATAAGAGGTACAAGCTCAAGGTGGTGCAGGGCTACGCGCCCACATCCAGCCACGACGACCAAGTAGTGGAACGCTTCTATGAAGATGTGGAATCGGCAATGGCTAAAGTAAAAACACAGTATACCGTAGTTATGGGGGACTTCAATGCTAAAGTAGGCAAGAATCAGGCTGGAGACAAGGCAGTTGGGAACTATGGTCTGGGCTGTAGAAATAGCAGGGGGGACCTACTAGTTGAGTTTGCAGAACGGAATAACCTACGGATAATGAATACCTTCTTCTGTAAACGGGAGAGTCGGAAGTGGACCTGGAGGAGCCCGAATGGGGAGCACAAAAATGAAATAGACTTCATATTATGCGATTACCCTGGCATTGTGCAGGATGTGGAAGTGCTCGGAAGGGTAAGGTGTAGTGACCACCGTATGGTAAGATCTCGAGTTAGGCTAGATTTGAGGAGGGACCGCAACAAGCTAGTACGAAAGAAGCCAATAAATGAGCTAACAGTAAGACATAAAGTAGAAGAATTCAGGATCGCGCTGCAGAACCGATATTCCGCCCATAACATGGAAGCCGAGCTTACGACACAGGAAGCCAGCGACAACCTTACACGCATTATCACGGAATGTGCAGTAGAAGTCGGGGGCACTATGGCTAGACAGGATACAGGTAAACTTTCACAGGAGACGAAAGATCTAATCAGGAAACGGCAAACCATGAGAATCTCTACCGCAGCTGACAGAATAGAACTAGCCGAGCTCTCGAAGTTAATCAATAAGCGGAAGACAGCTGACATACGGAAGTATAATATGGAGAGGATCGAATACGTTGTAAAAAACGGAGGTAGCCTGAAAGCAGCGAAGAGACGTCTTGGCGTGGGGAAAAATCAGCTGTATGCACTTAAGGATAAGCAAGGCAATGTCATCACAAATAGGGATAAAATAGTCACAGTGGCCGAGGAGTTCTATAGAGATCTGTACAGTAGCCGGGACATACAGGATTATGCCGAACGAGACAGTAGTTCAGAGGAGATAGACATCCCACCAGTAACGACCGAAGAAGTAAAGAAGACTTTGAAAGAAATGAAAGGGGGCAAAGCACCTGGTGAGGATCAGATAACAGCAGACTTCTTGAAGGATGGCGGAGAAATTGTACTTGAAAAACTGGCAAACCTGTATACGCAATGCCTAATGACCGCAATGGTACCGGAATCTTGGAAGAACGCGAACATCATCCTAATCCATAAGAAAGGCGACATGATGGACTTGAAAAATTACAGGCCGATCAGCTTACTGTCAGTCGCCTACAAGGTATTTACCAAGGTAATCGCTAACCGAATCTCTGCAACCTTAGATTTTAGTCAACCTAAAGAACAAGCAGGGTTCCGTAAAGGTTACTCAACAATGGACCATATTCACACGATCAATCAGGTGATAGAGAAGTGCGCTGAGTATAATGAACCCCTATATTTAGCCTTCATAGATTATGAGAAAGCATTTGACTCGGTCGAAACCCTAGCAGTCATTCAGGCATTACGGAACCAAAAAGAGATGAGCAATACGTAAGATTACTGGAGGATATCTACAATGGGTCTACAGCTACCATCATCCTCCATAGGGAGAGCAGTAAAATACCTATAAGGAAGGGTGTCAGACAAGGAGACGCAATCTCTCCAATGTTATTCACAGCATGCTTACAAGAAATATTCAGAACGCTGGATTGGGAACAGGTGGGAGTAAGGGTTAATGGAGAATACCTCAGTAACCTCAGATTTGCTGACGACGTTGCGTTGCTAAGTAACTCGGGGGACGAATTGCAAAGCATGCTTTCTGCACTGGGCGAACAGAGTAGAACCGTGGGCCTGAAAATTAATATGCAGAAAACTAAAGTAATGATCAATAACCTCGGGACAGCACAGCAGTTTGAGATAGGTGGCGAGGCAGTGGAAGTGGTAAGCGAATATATCTACTTAGGCCAAGTTGTGACCCCAGATCCCAACCATGAGGCAGAGATAATTAGAAGAATCAGAATGGGGTGGGGTGCATATGGCAGACATTCCCAGATAATGAATAGCAGCCTACCATTGTCGCTGAAGAAGAAAGTGTATGACAGCTGCATATTACCGGTACTCACCTACGGGGCAGAAACTTGGAGGCTGACTAAGAGGGTTCAACTTAAATTGAGAACGACTCAGCGGGCAATGGAGCGGAAAATGCTAGGTGTAACATTAAGGGACAAGAAGAGAGCGGAGTGGGTCAGGGAGCAAACTGGTGTTAAAGACATATTGGTAGAAATTAAGAAGAGGAAATGGACGTGGGCAGGGCATGTAATGCGAAGGCAAGATAACCGCTGGTCGTTAAGGGTAACAGAGTGGATCCCTAGAGAAGGCAAGCGCTGCAGGGGGCGGCAGAAAATTAGATGGGCAGATGAGATCAAGAAGTTTGCGGGGATAAATTGGTCACGGTTGGCACAGGACCGAGGTAATTGGAGAAGACTGGGAGAGGCCTTTGCCCTGCAGTGGGCGTAGATAGGCTGGTGATGATGATGATGATGATGTACATTATGAAAATGTGTCCATCTCCTTGTTAGTATAGCCTGCACCGGTCACTAATTACAAAGTCTTAGGCACAAAGAAAGCAAAAATGAACCTGTAGCATCGGTTCTAGGAAGCACGCAATACGTAAAGAAAAAGCGGGAAGTTAGGAGGAATTTTGAAGCGCTGCAAGTAAATTCTGTTGAAAGCAATTGTTTTTACTGTGCCTGTTTTTGTGTAACACACCGTGTTTTGATAAATATGATTTTTTTAAAAATTCTGGTACAATGCGTATTTGAAATTCTCTAATTTGAAATTCGCTCTCCCCTAGCATGAGGGAGAGAAACCCACCCATGCCAGAGTTCGCGTGTATCCCGTATCGCCGGAGTTGCGCATCCGGTTTTCACATACCGCGGGTTCCACCTCACGACAGGAAAGCTCACTTAGAATGCTATGCACAAAATCCGTTTTCAGTCAGTTCTGGGGCGGTATTCAGATGTTTTGTTCGTTTTGTGTCCGTTTAAATGTGTCCGTTTTGAGCAAGTCCTGACTAGCTAAAAGCGAACACCCGGATGTGACGCCTTGCAAGCACGGCGGAGCAATGAGGGGCGGCTTATCGGAGCAGACGTATTGGAGCAGGCGATTTTTCGTCGTCTTGTTGTTCGTTCACTGGCGGAAAAATAAACACATAAAAGATAGTTTAAAATAGGTTTAGTCCTTTAAAATGTGTTTACAACAGTTGTGCAAAAGTCAACAAAACGCGCGCCTACAACTGGAAGTACGTTACAATAAAACGGATGCAAAATTCAAAACGCACAAACACGAGAATACCGTCCCTGCTCAAGTGAGCAGCAGCAGTTGCGGTGGCGGCGGCCGCAGCGGCCGTTGATCTGATACACAGCGGAATATCTCCGCAGCACGGCTGTCCCGCCGCTGTTGGCACACGCATGCGCCGACCCTTTCACGTCGGTGCCACTGCCCCGGCGGCCCGTCTGCGGCTCCTGCATGCGTAACGGGCGGCTTTTCCGCACGACATTGGAACTCAAGATGGCGGGTTGGCGCGCAACTATGCTCCCCCGGAGACGTTGTATACAGGATTTCAAGCTCTTGCGAGATCATTGCACCCTCTATTGGTGCGTCTGGGAATCGGAATCGGCGAGTACGCTGGCGAGTCTCGCAACCTGCTCCTACACATGCGTGACGTACGACCTACAGCAGACTTACAAAAATACGCACCTAAAACAGCTCTGCCCTTAATCTTCGGCATACTATTCAATACACTACGCATGACACAATCCGTTGAAAAAGGTACACATAAGCAGCGAGACAGAGAGAGGAAGGCCTTTGTTTTTGTCTAATCGAAGCAAAATGTTCCAGAAACCACCTCGTGCTTTTTGAAGAGCACTTATCGGACCTTATATCTCGTCTTACCTTTAACGGGGCCCTGAAAGAGGTTTTACTGATACATGGGTGTTATTTTCAGGAAAATCGATGTCCTAGCAATCACCTCCTTCAAGAATTTTGCTACAGCGACGAGTATTAGTGGAGTTATTGCAACTCAAAACAACGCATTTTCGCCCGCGCCGCGATTCTCTCTCGTTTCGTTCACCTCCTCGCACGACGCGAGCGTGACTGCCCATCATGCATCGCTTCTCAGGGACATCTGCAAGAACTTCCGGCGGCACGTGTCGTCTGCTTATGCGATAATCTGCGCCTGAGCATCGCCTTTGGAACGGGGCCTTCTGACTTTCTGCATTCCCTTTGGGCCATTTTTTTATCCTGCACTCCGCTCACGCTGGAAAAGCTACGTACATGCATTCCGAATCGACGGCGGTTTATATCAGTGTTGGCGGTAACGCGTTACAAGTAACGGCATTACCGGTAACGCGTTACTTTTTTTTTTTTGGTAACGTAGTAACGCACTCGTTACTTTTCCAAAGAAGTAACGGGTAACGTACTTGTAAGCAATATATAAACATATATTGCTTAATTGGCCGCTTGTTCGCGCCAATGTCGAGCATAGTAGTGTTGTGGTGCGCCTCGCACGCGGGTACGCAAACAGTTGAAGTATTCCATTCCGTTATTCCGATCGGCTCTAAACATTTCTCAAACGTTTCCCAGGTCATCGCCGTGCTGCGGTCGAGGAGGCTGGCCTGGACTTGGACCGACAAGCTCCGTCCATTTCAAATATCGTGCAGAAGCGGCTGCCTGGCTAGGCCCACATTAAACGCTGGGCTGGGCGTCGCTCAGGCGGATGCCTTCATCACATGCCGTCTGGCTATCACGTCGAGCTCATATTCTCTTCTCTCCCCCCAACCTATAGCGTGAAATATACACTCTCTTTCCGGCACCCGTCTCGAGTAGTCGTGGCCGAGGTCCGGAGCAGCCACGCACGGAATTAGTCGGATAACCACCTACAGTAAGTACCCTAACCTTTCACGGGCGATAAAATTGGAACCAAGAGCGCGCACGATTTCGCGCTATCAAGTTCCGCGAGCAAAGAACGGATTAAAAGCTCAGGTGGATCGGTTAACCACCTGCCTTGCACCTTTTATTTTTTGCCGTTTTCTCTCGGGATTATTGCTTGCAGAAGATCGGGTGTTCACCGCGATAGGTTACTGACTTCGCTGATTGTGCAACAATGCTGTTCCAAAACAAAACTGAAATCATGATGGCCAGACGACCGTTCGGCCAATTGGTATTGTCGGCGTCTTCGGCCAGCGAACCAGTCACACCCCGCGGACTTTCCATCGGCCGACGTGTTCGTGTCGCCGTCGGCGTTGTGTGACAAGGCGCTCTGCCTACTCGGAAGTCGGTCTCGCCGTCGTGCCGTCGTCGCAAGAAAGTCTTTCCCGTTAATTTCTCTCCACCTTCGTGTGGACAAAATTCTCTTTTCCGGTTGGCCCTATTTTTGTACTGTTGCAATTGGGTATAACCGGTTGTACTTCGTGTGGTACCGGGGAGCTATTGAAAGCTCCATTTACTCGATGTCGGCCTAGCCAACGCGCCTTAACTCCAAGCGTGGTAATAGAGTAAAAAAGATAAATATGGACGATCACGATACCGTTAAGCGTGCTGCAGGAAGCGCTAATTACGAAAAGCCAACGGCGCCGCCGCGAGCCGTCATCGCTGAACAGACGACGGTTCTCTTCTCCGGAAGTGCGGGAAAAAGCCGCCCAATTGCAAGAGCGCTGCTTCGTGACGCGCATGTGAGAATCGATGACGTACGTGCGAGAAGCTGGCGGAGCCCAAAAACACGCAGGTAAGGGTAAAAACGTGGCAATGAACTTTGTAGCGAAATTGTGAGCTTTCCGCTGCGCGTAAAAAAGTTATACGTGGCAAAGATGACATTGACCACCTAGCCTAACGATTGCGCTAGTTCATTTAGTGAGCTCAAAACGCCTTTCAAGACACCTATAACAGTAAACCGCACTATACATTCATGGCTCTCCTATTCAATCGCAAACACTAACACGCAAAAGCTTTCCCTCTGCAGTAATTCAGCAATCAGCGCCACAGTTTGCCTCTCAAAGCTTCATCCACTGTGTCACCCCTACAAATCGTGTAAGTTTATTTTGTCCCTTGTTACAAATCAGCCAACGCCGCCGTATTTTCCCGCATCAGCCACCACGTGGGAATCGACCACGTGCGCCCGCGTGTCGGTGAATCGTACTTTCGTGTCTCGCCATGCCGGGTCAGTCACCTCGCTTTGCAACGCGCCTCCGGCGGCTGCCAGCGGCACGCCCAAGCATGCTTCACGACGTTCGCCACACCCTTCAGGCACCTGCGCGTCGCTGAGTCCCGCGTTGACATCCCCGGCTCAGACGTTTCGCTATCGGTACGATCAACATTCGATAGCGCGACCCCGGCACCTTTCAAGGACACTCTCTCCCCCCTCTCGGACGCCACGTTTGGCGAACCCATGAATGACTCACGAACTATGGAAAGAGTGTGTGTGTGTTGGTGATGTTCGTGGCATGTTACTCTTGGGGGTGTGTGACCTTTGTGGCTTTTGGGTATAAATAGAAGCAGCGCAAACATTGAAATTCATTCCTGTCTGAGCAGCGAATCCATGCGGTCGCTCTGCTCGTGTCCTGTATTGTAACCTCGCCCGTCAGGGCATTGTATGTTTTTTTTTTTTTTGGCTTCGGCTCACCTCTCGCTATGAAGTAAACAGTTACGTTATCCTACTGCTCTGGACTTCTCTTCGGCTGCAACAGCGGCTGGCCGCTCGCATCATACACGCTACCCATCGTATGTTGGAGGCCACGGAGATCGGATCGGGTGCCCCCGCCCGGTCGCAACACCCTACAGTAGCGTCTACTTTCGCTGGCGATCCATCACGTCTGCACGAAGTCCTCGCATTCTCTTCAGACTTTCAGACGACATCTAAGCCTCAGTGCGCCAGTTGCACAGTGTGGAACGTCCAGTGATCACGTCGACAAATCATTATAAAATTCCAAAGCCATTCCGCCCTGCGAATGTGGATGGCCAGCGGGTTTGTGAGGTCAGTATCAGCTAGTAACGACAGTCGCACTGGCTCTGTTGCCGCTTTGATATAAACAGATCGGTGTACTCGCAACTGTTCTCCCGTGTTTGGTTCGGTGGAATCGGGGCTTGTACGCCGCTGCTTGGTCTATTGCGCCAAAAGGACGCGGCATCGCAAACGAAATATATCCAACAAGAAACGAGTAAACCACTCCCTTTCCCCTACCGATACATCCACATTTAAACCACCAGCAGTGACTACAGGGTTAGTTTCCCCTCAACGATCTGAGGAAGCACTTCCTCGAGGTTTTGATTGCTAAAGCATGAATGTCCGAAAGAAGGCTCGAGGCACTTTGCTTCCGCCCCGCATTCTCGAAGGGCTTCCTCTTCCTCTTGTCGCTTGACTTCATTTTCTTTGCGATTGGCTTTTGCCTTACGCTTTGCATTGCTCCAATCCGTCTCCTTTGTATTGCACCGCTGCTCGTTCCTCCCGCCTGTACTTGCAGATTCGACGACGATGGTGAATTTTGCCGGCTGTCGGTAATCTCGCTCGGCTGCGTTTTTACACTCCCTTACGTCATCGCGGTGTACTGGTGTGGACCGTCACCTTTTGCAATTGTCGAGTTCAAGCGCCTGCTTTGGAACGTGTCACGCTCTGGAACGTGTCGTGCTATAAAAGAGTTCGAGCTTCAAAATACATGAAACCTCGGTAGTTTCACTAAAAAGACATCGAAAATTTAGGAAACGCAGCCTCTATGGCTTCGCTGTAACAATGCTCACCAGATTTAACGCGTGCTGGGGATTATTAGTAAACGGCTACCCCTGTGCTTCTCGCAAATCTAAATGCTACCTCCCCAGCTGGCTATTGAAGCTGGATGGAGGCTCCAATTGAATCGCTACATTTTAATGGCAACGCTGTTTTCAAACAAAAAGCTTGCAAGTTTCACCCAATAGGGTAAACTGCAATGGTTTAGGATAACAAATACTGGTTAATTGACTTTCATTTTTTCGCACGTCTAATAAGACATAGCCTATTCCCACATCTCACGGCAAACTTTACGCTCTTTTTGTGTCATTCAGTCTTTCACTTGCTGGGGTTTTCTTTTTGCTTTTTGTGTCATTCAGTCTGTTACTTGCTTTGGTTTTTTTTTTTTTATTGTGCCTTAGCTCCTTCAACGTAACCTCAGTTCGTTAGATAAAAATGTCGATTCGCACTTCATAGCTCGAATGTCTAATATTCGGTACTTGTAAATGATGATCGTTGTTGCTACACGTGCCGCTCTAAGCGGGATAAATATTAAGCGACAATAAATCGGTGTTATTGAGCGCGGGTAAGCAGCTCGCTGAATTTCTAACTTGTTTACCCGGCAGGTAGTTGTCTTCGACATTATTCTACTCTGTAAGTTTCTCTTTTGTTTTCTTGTGTATTTATGTGCCGTTTTAAGTTATGATGCAGCTGTTTTAAATTATAATGTCAAGCATATTTTCTAGAATCATGGCCACTTTTATTGGAGTAGCTATTTTTTTTTTGCGTCGCTTTCGTAAGCCGTCTGAAGTTCCTGCGGCACCATACCCCGTGGCAAAAAGTGCTGTCTTAACAGCACGAACACGAGGAGTACATCGGAAATACCTTTCAAAACTACTAGAATTGTTGGCGAGTATCATACCTGTCTACAGTTTTAATCGCAAAAACACTTTGGGCATATTGCAGGCGAGACATAAGTGCATAACCGAAAGTACCAACGTTCCTCGAACTAAAATATACACGTTAACTTTCTTTTTACGGTAACGAATACAAACATCGGGTGAAAACGATGCTTAAAGGGGCCAGGATAAAACAAATAAAAGGAAGACTATGGCTCGTGCTGTCGGCTTCCAAAGTGCCAATAACCACTTTTTGTTGGCATAAACCATACAACCCCGTAACTCTCGTCAGAGTGTTCAATATTTTTACTTTATTGTAGCTATCGCCCTAGGGTATCAACGGAAACAGTTTTGATTAGTGCTACTTCACACAAGCCAGAAAGCACGCTTCAAGACAGAAAAAGGGACCAAGAGCTACTGCGAATGCTCGAAAAAGTGTTAAAAATCCCCTGATTATGACGTAGAGACTGCGAAATCATTCGTGCTGAACTGTGAGACGGATATGCCGCTATTGTTTGCACCGCGATAATCTACGGCTGCTCTTGGTGCAAACTATTCAAAGTCCACGGCCGCCTACACCGCTGAAATGCGTAAAACAAGCGTCAAGTGGAAGGCAGTGCACTCACTGTATGCGCTGTGACAGCGGAGAGCCTGCAGCGGCAGTTGTCCAGTGGTACTCATGTGTATTCTCATCATGAAAATCGGCGTTGTCCTTTTGCAACGTTTTGGTCATATTTCGGTTACTGCGACCAAGAGGGTCGGTCAATCGTCCTTGATAGCCCTACATACACGTTATTGGCGGTAACGAGCTTTGTTACTCATCCAGTTGCTACTTGTGTAATTACCATCCACAATTTTAAGTGCGGAGCACTTTAGGGGCCCGGTGTGTCGTCCGTCTAATGTCGTTGGACGTCACGCAAGTCAAATAACGTATACCCACTTAAGTGGATGTCCAAGAATTCTTTTCAGTCATGAAAACCAATTAGGTAAGACAAAATAGGGTAGCGGAAGAAATTATATAGTCAGTAAGTTCAAGAAAGAGAAAAAAAAAAGAGGAGTGGGAAAACAAAATAAAATTAACCTGATCCGAATAGTTCTAGCACGGCAGACGAGCCGTCTCTGCAACGAAACAGTGGACGGCGTGGCACACATCCCAATGGCGAAGGCACTGGAGGAGACAATGACAGTCCTAGGCGTCGCAGGCGAGTCTCCAACAGCGACCTCCTCCATTTCGTTTGAACAGTGTACCATGTATATAAGACTGTTCATGTATCATGAACAGTCTTATGTATGTGAATCCGTTTTATGTATGTGAATTTCATAATGTACCGTGTGTGTGAATTTTATATTATGTTGAATGTGTGAATTTTATGAAGTACCATGACTGCTAATCAACCAGGCGTTACATTATTGTAAATTTCATGTCTTTTCTGGTTGCATCTGCTCTGTGTAGGGGTCGTGGACTCTGTCAAGCCCTTTCTGAGGCTTTTTGTTCACGGTCCTCAGCAATTTGTGTTGGAATAAACTGATTGATTGATTGATTGATTGATTGATTGATTGATTGATTGATTGATTGATTGATTGATTGATTGATTGATTGATTGATTGATTGATTGATTGATTGATTGATTGATTGATTCTCTGAAGACTGGCCAGAAATTGGGCAATTTTAGGGGTTAATGCGCCTGAGTTAATTAATACAGGTAAAGAAATGCAGAAAACAGAAAAAGAAAACCTAAACACACAAAAATAAAAGCAAAGCACAGATAAAGAAAAGGAAAATACAGAAAAACAAGTGCGAAAGACAAACAGAAGACACCCACAAGGTACTCACAGCCATAACACAAATGGAACACTGGCAAATCACTGTTCCGAACTTCTGACAGCTTTCCAGTTGAGTGTAACTGCATCCATTTTTTCTTGCAGCAGTGAGTAAGTGTCTAACACACGTCTCAAAGTAGAAGGCCGCAACCTTTTTGCTAGGTTTACCGTTAGGCAGCTAGAATGATCAAGGTTGATGGTCGAGGGCATCCGTGCTCATCTCACATTCTGCAGGACCCTCCGTTGAAGTCAGCGCAAAACATCTTTAATTTTTCATTTCAATAAATCAGTTTGTGTTTATGAGCTACCCGGAGACCTCTGGAGTCATTCCGAGCAATCATTGACCTATATTATATCCATCAAGCAGAGGGCCATATTTTGTGGGCTGTATACGCCGGATTGCCGACCAACATAGTTAACCATGTGCTTCCGCATTAAAAACATCATGCGCCTCCTCACCAACTATGCTGCAGTAAACTGAACAAGCCGGCTGTACCGGCTGAAGAAGCACCCACTACACCTTAAAACGACGTCACTGTACTCGCTTGCTCACAGGAAGCTTGCCTCCGACATCTTAAGGGCCGCTTTACTCCAGAGTCCTCTGTATCTATAAGCTCACCTTAACCTTCTCGACATACACGTCATCTGGGCACCCGGCCACGCTGACCTGCCAGGAAAATATGTGGCCAACGCCGCTGCCTGGAAGCATACCGTGACGCCAGGCGTCTCCAACCAGCAGCCTCACCACCCAGACGCTCATTGCAAACACCTTACCGACCTCTCCATCCTCTACAGCTTCAGTCACCGCAAATATCTTCCCTCCGCCTTCGCATCACTCAGCACAAAGTCGCAAACTCACCTCCTGCTTCTACGCCATATCTTCTTTACCAATATCTACCCGGCATGATTGCGGCATGATTCCGGCAATATCTACGCGGCATGATTCCCTTGCACCCTTATCACCTGCGATGGGTACACAAGAAATACCCGTATTTATCATACATTCCAACATATATTAGGGGCATTGAGTGAACCGGCTGACCAGTACCGTGGACGTAACGGGGCAACAGTAAGTTGCGCAAGAGCTCGGGCAGCCCTTCGGCACTATCTGAGCAATAACCTCAGCAATAGACTCGATCAATAACCTCAGCAATTACCGTCTTGTTTATTTCCCGCCTGTTTCTTTTGCTCGGTGCCTCGAACGTGTAAAGACATCTCCTTCCAGGGCACATAATGGAGTTGACTTACATTCAAGGCAAAACGTTTGCTCGGTCTCGTAAATTAAGAAATACCTCCACGAAACTGAGAACACAGAGGGTCATCAAACTGGGACCGCTGGTATCATCCCAGAGGCGTGGACGCGTGCTTTAGCTTTCAATTAGCCTTCATTGTATAATGAGGCACGAGAGCGCGCCACCAGAATTGAGTCGATTTATCTGGCCTAATCTAGGGGGCGCCCTCCAGCGCTATCTGGTCGACCTTTGTTCCAGGAACGGTCGTACACTGACTCTTCCGTCCAGGCCCCGCTTCTCAATGTTGTGCTTTGTCCTTTTTTTAGCCATTTTTCCTTTGGTGTCTGGTTTATTTTTCCACTTTGGGCTTTATTTCGCATGCTTTGTTTTTTTATTCGCCGGCACGAGTCCCTTTGTCAACGTTGTCTTATGTTTTGTGCAGTTACATAGATCTTTGTATCGGAACATCGACCTCTAATTTCTGTTTCTCGCGTTTAGCTCAATGCCGTCGGTATGAGGATTGATAATAGTCGGTCTACAAGGTTTTGCCATATCGAGAGCCCAGAGGGCCCAGGTTGTTATTATAGTGCCACAGTATTGAAGTGCAGATCGTATTAGAGACCCTGTCCTCCGAATCCTTTCCCCTCCCATGTGTGGCTTCAATGCTGTCGAATCCAAAACTCATCCCTGCTTAGTGTTTCCTACCAGAAACTAGTTCGTTTCGCACTTTTCTTTCAACTTACTATATCTTTTCGACCTTTTTCGTACAGTGTTCTTTGAAAATCTCTTCTGCGTTCGCCACTCTTCCCGATTCTTCCGTTCCAGCGTCCCCGTTGGTTCCTGTCCATTGCTGGTCGTCCGCTTTTTGCAGCGTTTGTGGATGACTGGGGTGAATGTCTCTTTCCGAGCGCGTTCGAGAAGAATAGACAGAAACGCCGGAGAAGAGCGCAGGGAAGAGAGAAGGAGGAAACGGGCTGATGCTTGGAGGAGAGATTTCCAGCAAAAAGGAAGAGGGTAAATTGGTGGATGGAGGCAAAACTGCTCATGGCCGAATTTCGCCCCCTTTAGTATCTCCGTCCGAATCCACGAGCCGGGTGTTCCGGATTTGCTCTGGTGGTCTCTAATTCGGACCGTTCCACCATGGTTCGCGAACCTAATGTGCCGGTCCCAGGGTTGATGGGAGAGGGCTCTAACTGGTCTGCGTTTATCGTTCTTGCTTCTTCTAGTGTCGCCTTTACGCTTCCCCGCGCCGGAAATAACACCTTCGAAACACTCGTACTCGTTTGTCAAAGAAAAAAGAACATGGACACGATGGCAGGCCTAAAAGTTTGGGGAACACACGCTGCTGCTCTGCCTGGCCCTTCGCCAGTGCAGGCATCCTACGTTTTTCTTTTGTATAAAGTAAGTGACTCGATCCAACCGAGTTATAAAAACCACCCCAATGGCAATAATGCCAATTTTATGCGAACTTGAAACAATGTGTCTAGGTAAAATTTCCCGTGCACCTAATTTGCTTATGTGAAGCTCCATTTGAAGCGCCCACAAAGAAAATCTGGCTAAATTATCCCTGGTGGACGCTGCAGAAGACAGAAAGTGTGTGCGTGGAGATTTGCCTACTAACGTCGCGTATATAGATGGCGAGCGTATTTGTTCTCCCAAGTGGCTCTTTCGAAACAGGCGCAGGTTGGGTTGAGCCGCCGACAGACGGGAAGTAAAGAAGTAAAAAAAAGTAAAGTATGCGCAAAAAATAATAAACAAGAAAGAAGGTGGAACAGTTGGATGAAACCGGAGAAAGAAAGGGAAATGGCAAAATCACGAAGAAAAAAGAGGTGCGGAATAACGGACTGGCCGCTTGGACCCTCCTGCATGTTTGGCGCTGTCCGATGTTCTTTCGCGTGCATGTCTTCTTGTCTCAATTCATTTATTTTCTTTGTGCTCAAATTATGTGATCCTACTCCTCTCTTCCAAGCCTTCATGCTTTCTCGTTATACTTTATTTCCCGAACAAGCCCTGGTGGACACTGTTGTGGTCTCCCTTTACAACCACCGCCTCCTCTTCACAACAACCCTTTGAGGCCGCACATGTCCCTTCATTCCCACCCAGCACCCTTTGGCTTCCTGTGTCCTGGCTGCGCGAAAATAGTTCCTCTTCACCGACATGACATATACTTTTCCTTTTTATTTTTCCATTTTTCGAAATGAGGAAGGCAAGGACAAAAAGCTGTACGAACAGCTTGACTGGCATACCCCCCTCCTCCCCTTCCTCCCCCCCCCCCCTTTTGAAGTGCAATATTACACGTCCAAGTTTTAAGCAGCGTACAGGGAAAGGTGAAACAGTACAAGTAAGAGAAATCACAACTAAACGGAAAACAAACAATCAGCAGTTTCACAATAAGATGAATCGCGAAACAGTCTCGGTTAAACACATTTCTTTTTCGCGCAGACATCACGACAATCCAAAGCGCGCCGCAGTCCCTATTACACACAATTTCCACGAGTTAAGAAAAAAAAAATCAGAACACAAAGTCACGGAGCAGTCAATTTAGGAACGAAGAATAGATTGCGGTTGTTCCGCGTATGCAAAGGAAAATGCATGTGCTACAAGAAGCGATCCCTTTATTCAGGACAATAGCTCCGCAATTCGTTTTTGTGGTCATTTCTATGTTAATGTTGTTTGTGTGACAAAAATTTAGCAATTACGAAAGTTTTTGTGTCAGCATCTGGGTTCCATAATTTTTAGTGCAAGAGCTATTTTTACATATTTTATACTTCTTGTCTGATACGAAATAATTTTTGCGGTTAGAGAGGACAGTTGGGAGAGAGAATGTATTTGTTATTTAAGTTCTTTTTTATAGCTCACGGCAAAGCGATATGAATACAAGTGGCGTACCTCCATAAAGTTACGTTTTAGAAAGCGCTCACCGGAAGGGTGATCAAATGAGACATTGGAGATACGCCTTGAAGTCTTTTTTGGCAAGGCGTGCAAGGTATTAAATTTGATACTGATGCATTCCCAGACACACGATGGTAATAGCTAGTTAATACGCGAGTAAAATAACAAGTTACAGAGAATTAATTTAACTTCGGTGGAATGTATGGGTTTGTAGATGAAACTTAATCTAACTATTCTCGATAATTTTGACTTTATATGGTTAATTTGCTCATCCCAAGACATTTTTTTCTGTGAAGATGACCCCGAGTGTTTTAGACGCAGTGACTATCTCTATCACTCAATTGTTGTACCGGATGGTATCGAAGAACACATATTGTTATCGGTCATATTTGGTTACACTTTTAGGGCATGGTACTTACTCCATTTGGTTTTCTCGGCCAGGTGCTTGTTGCTCTTGTACTGGGGCCTTAAGGTGATGCATCAGGTAATGCGGTGTCGTCGGCACATATAACGAATTTCGTGATTTCATCTATAGTAATACTACTTTCAGTGTATAGGCTGAAGAGCAGCGGACCATACTGCCTTGCGGAACACCAGATGATGAAGGTTTTACCTCTGATGAGTGGACATCAGGCTGACATATTGATGTCGACTTCTGTGTATGACTGCTACTTTGGCGATTTGCATGTGCTTTGAAAACACTCTTTCTAACACGCATGTTAAATGCAGTAATACCTCGTTAACTCGAACTCGCATATCTCGAAAAATCGGCTAAGTCGAAATTTTTTGCGGCTCCGAACCATTTCGTATACGTCCCATGTATTTGTTGCCCTTTATTTCGAAGTATTTTTGGGCCCAACTGCGGATATCTCGAAATCTTGACTGAGAGTGGAACGAAACTTTTGCCGCCGTGGACCGTTTCACAAGATTCGGGCTATGCTGGCGCGCCTAAATCCCTCGATCTGTTTTTCTCGTTTAGCCGGGCCTACCACAAAACCGTTGTTTTTCCCGAACGTGAAGTCTGAGCCTAGAGACATATCAACTTCGTCAAGCAACCCTGTGGCACGTCATGTAACGGTAGAGACACGCAGAGGTGCAGTGTACTAGAATATACAGCTGTGTCGTGCGGAGAAAAACCCAATGGAGAGCACCGGCGGGGAAGATCGGCTCATGCGATGCGTCAAGCAGCTAGATGACTCTTTACTAGGGCCAAGTGCGGCTGCAAAGCAGACCAGCATTACGCAGTTCTTTTCTGCTAAATAAAATTGCAGAGCCACGAAACCCAGCCGGTGAACGTCTCTTGTATGTTTTTTTTCTCTTTCAAACCTTTATGAAAAGAAAGATAGAAAGCTGATGTTGAAGAACTGGTAAGTAGCAGCGCCATTTTTTGCAAAGAACTCGATATTTCATGGCAATTCGCGCAACTTTGCACATTTCGAAAATCGGCTTATCTCGAAATATTTCCCGGTTTTTACTACTTCGAGTTAACGAGGTATTAGTGTATATGCGTTAGAAATGGCATTATTAGGTCTAAAACGTGTTTGATGGGTTTGATAGTTATCCCATCCGCATCTCGGCCAGTCTGCTACTCATCGTTAAAAAAATTGCAGGTACGTCTTCATCAAACACCGAATTTAGAAAAAAGGAATCACTGCTTATATGTTCGACATAACGGAGGGGGTTGCGATCGTAACCATCCCTCATTATGTTGATAAAAGACTCGTTGAATGCATTAGCTAAGCGTTTTCCTGTAAGTTCGTCCTTGTTTAATGTGATTTTATCAATGATATTTCTGCGGGAAATACAGCTGAAAGTTTTATTTTGCATTTTCCACATTAAATATATTATTGTTGCGCATATAGAAAACAGTTCACGGTAAAAGTGATTTCTTGCCGACCATACTTCTTTTTTTAATTGGTTCAAAAATATTTGAATCCTTTTCAGTACTGAAGTCTTTTCAGAATTCAGTACTGATCCAAGTCTTGCGTACTTCGTTACATGACCGAAGTCGCCTGTAAAAAAAGGAGTTGTTATATAGCTAAAAAAAACTGTAGAAAGCTAAATTGTATGCGCTCTCTGCATGTTTTTGTTGTAATATTACGCTTTAAACAAAGCGTTATATTTGTTGTCTAAAGTCGTTAAGATTGGTTGGCGTCATTTCAAGAAAAAGTGCTGGTTTCGCGCAAGTACAATTTAATTTGTGTTTCTTTATACACAAGTGTATCACGCTGTGGTCATTAATGTCCGTTCTTGAAACACCTAAATAAATTATTGTGTTGTGCTAGTTGGTATCTAGACATCATAGAACATGGAGCGCTGAACTTTACACGACGACCACACCATAAAAAAAGGACACAAAACGAAAGAAGCGCATCTTCTATTTTGTGTGTCCTTTTTTCATTTTATGCTAGGGTCTTCGTGTTAAGTTCAGTGCTCTATGTTTTATGATTATGCCACCTCCTTTTAGAGGAGAGGAGCGCATGTTTGTGATAAATAAGTTTTGTAGAGAGGTGAATGAACGGGTGGTGCTCGTGGGATTCGTGACGACACTAGTGCTACCATATGAGAGAATTAGCTGTAGTAACCCTCTCTTTATACTGGTGTCTGCTAACATGCTTATGTTAAAGTCTCCTCCCAAAATACCGTTATATGTTTTTCACCTGCGAATGGTAGAATAGCCTCAAGCAAAGATATTGGGAGTACTTGCGTTTCGTGGGCAGTATACAACGGCTATTATGTTTTGTTTTCTTTACAAACACAAGATGTCGAAGCCACTATTTACGCAAGAAAATTTCGATATTAAATCGCATAGAACGGCTCCTTTTGACCATGAGGCAAACACCACCTCCACGACCGGTGGTTCGATTCAGAAGAAATTTATTAAGTGCGAATGCACTTCTTAAGCAACCCTGAACCTGCGTCCACCGGCGATGTCTGCGCACGTGGAGATGGGCGCGCGCAGCCTGGCCGCTGACATGGCACATACCCACGTGGGGGATTGGCCAGGAATCTCCTCGTCTTCCTTGGCAACGGGGGGAGATGGGCGCGCGCTGCCTGGCCGCTGACATGGCCCATACCCACGTGGGGGATTGGCCAAGAATCGGGCGTGAGAAGGGCTAATGCACCTGCTTAAAGGAGTACTGACACGAAATTTCAAAGCTGAGATCCGCTCTAGCAATCAAGTACAACGACAACACAAATAGGTGTCTGTGAATAAATGCATCTTTCTTTCTTTGTAGTTGTGTGTGTGTATGTGATCTCTCTTTCGCGAACATTACCGAACCACACAAATTCAACTCGTGCATTCGCACTTTCACATTTTTCCCCTCGGGGAAAAGCGGGGAATTTTTATAGCTTGAAAGACGCAGAACTTTGACATCTGCGACGTACCATGTTTTAGTTAAGATATCAAACATATCGTTGAACTGGTCGAAAGGTACTTTAAGTTGTGGTATCTTATTCCCGGCGGATTGCCTGTTAACTGAAGTAGTTTTACTTTAAAGTGATTGCGCGTGGTCACATACACTTCTGAACTTCATTTCAATTCCTTTCGGACATGGCTTGGCAGCGCAATTTTAGGTTTTAAGAAGCCACCTCGCGAAGGCCCCTCTGAGTCGAGGGGCTGTCAAAAGCACAGCGCGTTGTGGCTTGCTTGTTCGATCCGTGTTTGGTCGTCTCCGCTGTCTGGGCAGAAAACACTGCAAAAATGCAGGAAACACTCGTCGTGTCGATGTTCAGCTTGACTGCGAGGTTTTGAAGACAAATAAAGAGAAAAAAACTGTGGTTGATTCCTCTGTCCTAGGAATCGGTAAAACATGAAAGTGAAATGCGCAGCGAAATCTGCAGCTGAGCATGGTTTCTGGGTCGGCGGCTATCTTGTGGGTGTGCTTGGCGAGCTACGTCCTGCTGGTGGGTCGCTTCGGCAAAGGTGTACTGGCGTCATTTCCGTGACGGATATGACGCCAGGGAAATCTTCGTGTACCCGGCATAAAATTATTTCGTGTTAAAATATAAATCCCGAAAACGAACAACCACAAGTATAACGTACTCTTTAGTACTAAAGGTTGCTTCCCCGCAAGAAAACCCTGTGTGCAAGAGTGCGCCCTTTAGAGGCGTCATGCTTCGTTGTACTGGCGTGACTTCCGTGACGGAAATGACGTGAGTGCAATCTTCGTGAATACCGGAATAAAACACTTTCGTGTTAAAAAGAATTAGTTGTCTATTGGAGTGGCATGAAGTCTGTATTTAAGAAAAGAAGTTAATGGCAACAAGACTTGCGTATACTAGTTAACAGTAATCTCAGAATGGCAACCGGAAGACTTGAATGAGCTCGTGTCGTGTGATCCCGTCTTACAGCTCATTGTACCAAGAAATGGATTATTGTTGCTCGGTGACACAAAGAAATAGGTGGAAGAATACGTAACCATACGTGTAAGCACAATTCTTGAAAACTCCGTTTCTTTCCCCAGTCAAGGTGATCAATATAGGGAAAAGGACAACAACGCGGACGACAGTAATAATGCGGGACAGAGAAGACAGTGTTTCTACCGTCTTGAACACATAAGTCATCGTCCAGATTTAACAAAACCAAAGATGGGTTCCGCAAGCATCAAGTTTTAATCCTGGTCGTCTGCAGCTTTCCAATAGATCTACAGGTTGAAGAAATGATTCTGTGGGTGTAAGGAAAAAAATTTACGAGTGCTGCACTTCCGTAACGGTACGATAATCTGGGGAAAACTAAGCAGTTGCGAGATCCAGTGATGCCAACTCGCATTAGTATGCATACCAATTTCGTCCTCTTGCTTAGTAGTAAGGAGTCCATGACATTGTTTGCCTTGAAGCGATCGTCGCATGGGCAATCATATGGGCTGCCATTGGTTCAGCTAGAAGACGTCGTTATCGGGGAGATATAGCGACAGAATATTAGATAAGGGTATCGATTCTCCTTTATCCCTTCCATGAATGTGGCCGCCCAAGGGTTAGTTTCCATTCGTAGTTAGATTCCATGTGAGTCGAATCGTGCCGTTTACAATTTGGTGTTTAATTATGTCAGTGGATCTGAATTACTCGTTTGTTCATCTTCTCGCAAAATTGGCAACCCTGCAAGGAATACCAGATTGAATGTTTATTAAATTTTTTTTGTTTTTTGTTCGCAACGTGCTTGGTTGTTTGTAGCCCGATGCTTGTTATTGCTCGCTCGTATCTTTTACGTTTGCGTAAGAGCGTGCCTACGCAGCACAAGTTTTCTTTCAGAGTGTTTCTTACGGCGCGCCTATAGCACTGAGATAGCACCGAACCATGAAATTGGTCTTAAGCTTGAATGAACATGGAGCTTTCCCTGGTATTGTTAGGGTAGAAGGGAGCTCATAGAACGCAGAAAAAAAAACAGTCAAGTACCAGAAAACACGCTTACGGTTCTGTAGCGTATCAAGAAATGCAAAAGAGGACATTTACAATCCTTAGTGCTTTTAAGAGAGCCTTGGTTGATTAACGAATTATGTACTAATCTGTAACCTTTAAGAGCATTCTTGCAGTAGCCGCAGTATATCTTGCCTGTAGGATGGCAAGATAAGAAAGACAAACGGAAAGGCGTATGAAGTGTCAGGAAAGCGAACCCGCTACTTTATTATTAAGAGATGTCAGGTGGGTCTACTGTCCCACACATGGTCGCCCCTGCCGCCCTCGTCCATTCCCTTCAGCTCCACTTACAAGTCCTTCCAACAGTATCCTCTCTGCCCCACAAAGGCATACCCGTTTCCTCCTGTCTCCTGCCTACAGCCATTCTAGCCGATAAAACTAAAGGCTACGACAGCAACAAACCCACGTCTGAAGCCTGTTTGACTGGGCTCCCCAGCGCGGTGGAGGCCGGAAGAAGTTTCGCATAAAAGAGTAGCCAAGGGAAGTAGAGGAATGCAACACAGCATGCGGATTTTTACAGCAAAGCTCTAACCCCCTCTAACCCCCGAAGGTTTAATCGCCGTGGGCAAAAACGATCTCCCTGGGCAAAAACGGCGAGGCGCCAAGGCCTAAGACGCCTAGCGCATTCGTCAGGCTAATCAGGCATACAGCATAGAGCTCAAAATTGGTTTAAGGAAACCACAAAATAAGCATTTAAGCACCATTAAAGATGATAAGGCGCCTGTGAACAATGGAACCCCCACCGTGTGTTGGTTGTAAAGACTATTTTTGCATATTATCTGTGAAGGCTAGGCAGGAATAGGGTCACTAAATAGATCAGTCCTTGCCCTAGACGCCGAATGTATGCGTCGACTAGGCAAGACCCAGCATTTGCCGCATCTTTGGACACACTCCTGCTGCTGAAATGCTGTTACACACGTTATCTTTGATTCTCATTCGGAACGACGTCAGTTTCGAACAGCCGCAGAGGCGGGAGGGCAAGCTAAGCCTACCAAAACTGACAGACTAAAACGCACAAACAACTAAACGGTAGCAGCCTTGAACCGTCGCAGTGTAAACAAATGTCACGTATGCGGACTGACCAATTATCATGGCGGCTGCACAAAACAATAGCAGAAAAGAGTATCGATAAACTCTACCATTATCTAGTGGCACTAGCCGAGCTCAACCGACAAGCCCGACGAGACGAACAGCAGCATTTCGCACCATTTGTCATCAGCATTTGTAGTGGCTTAGAGCAGCATTGCTCGTTGTCCACTTTCGCAGGGTGGGATGGCGACCAATCTTATTTATGATATCGCGGGAGCATCGACCGGCTGATGTGTCAGCGCCCTGTCACGCGGGGAAGCTGCGAAACGAGCGATAGTAGTTCGCATGTTCAGAACGATCCCGCCAGTGCAAGTATCGTCTACTAGGCCGTGTTCCAGGAAGCGCGACCCTTTCCGCTATAATAAGCTGGCAATCTTCATTGCCGAGTGGCGACAGCGGTATCGCATGCGCCTTGTTCATGGCAATGATATAGCCAGCTTAATTTGTATTGCTCATGCACTTCGCATTCACTTTTGTCTGGGAAACTAGGTCGTAAAAAAAATGCAACTTTGCGCTGCACTGCAAGGCTAAGGCACGCAAGTAGACCGAGCGTAGAGGCTGTGCTACCATGCAGCACCGCTCTATAAGATCCTTGATTGATTGATTGTGGGGTTTAACGCGCCGACGCAACGCAGGCGATGAGGCGCGCCGTAGTGGAGGGCTCCGGATTAATTTTGACCACCTGGGGATCTTTATCGTGCGCCGAAATCTCGTACACACGGGCGTTTTTGCTTTTCGCCTCCATCAGAAAAGCGGCCGCCGCCCTCTCTATAAGATCCTTGAGAATCACTTAAGTAAGCGGTACACATGGGGCTATGAACGCACCGCTATTTCCGAGAATGTTGCATTACCGCTTCGCAATTCGTTGTCGTAGTTGCTGCCGTTTCGAGCGTGCTATTTTGTACACCTGCCGCAGAAGCTCAGGGCCGGGTGAGCAGTCAGGAGCGCTACGCTGGCCTTTTAACCAACAATCAGACGCTGCACCTAATTTTCTGGACAGTAGAACATGAGCTCTGCTGCACGATAAGGTGCTCTTGCATGAATCCTGTGAGTCAGCTAAAGCCCACATTCAAGTTGGACCTCATTGTGAACACTGTCCTGCCTTATAATACCGTCGCATGTAACAATGCACTCTCAGCCAAGCATTTCATGCCAATGCAAACTGGCACTAGCGAAGAAGATGGGCGAGGGTTTGTATTTGTGCCGTATCTTAATCACGCTCTGTCGTTCTGAGTGTTGGATAGACTGTTATTCGCCCAAAAACCTGTTTAGCCGTATGCATCTGTCCTTTCGAAGGCTGTTAAAGGAGCCGCCACATCTCTGGCTGTGGAGTCCGCACTGAAAAAGTCGAGCGAACAGGATGCTCCAGGAAGCATTGCCTATCAGCTAATGAGGGCGCTGTCGCGTGGCTTCCTGAGTTCCAGCTTGGTTGGTGCAGTTGACGTCTCGTTGCGGAAAACCAAAGGCTTTCTGCGCCAGAGATAGCACATAGCATCTTCCACATAACTTTCAAGATGAAGACAGCCAAGAGTAGCTCCAAGAAGCTCCAAGAGTAGCGGAGGGTGCAGCGGGACCAGCGTTTGCTCAAAATGTTTTGAACTCGTTCGGCGGCCACAGTCCGGCTGGTAGGGTCTGGCGTAGGGGGCTGCTCAGGCTACTCGGCCCTTGAGGGTAGCTTTATAATGGCTGGAATGGGAAACTTATTCCTGACACGGAAAATAATTCTTCTTCATTTTTAATAGAGCTTGGTTGTGGCATTCAAGTTTTTTGCGTTTCTACCCGAGATATAGATAGCCCCCCTCCCGTGACTGTCGCCTATATCCAGAAATGTGCCACTTTTGTGCTGGCGGACCTGATTCGCTATTTTAAGAGCAGCACTGTTTAAGCTCCTGCTTGCGCCGTCCACGCGCAGAAAAAATACCAAGAAAATACCAAGTGTTCGTACACACGGGGGGGATTGGCTAGGAATCGGGCGCAATGAGGACTAATGCACCCGTTACACGAAACTCAAACTAATAAACTTCGGCATTTGAATGCACAAAGAGCATATACTCACACGCTAGAATTGGTGAAGAATTCTGAAGTAGGGCTTGGAACAAAAGAATGAGCTTCTTGAACATGAAAAGAATAAAGGCTAATCGTGCAGGTGCCCACTCTCCGGTAAGTATCCAGGTTTGCGCGGGGGCTTGCGCCCGTGAAGTGCCCGCTAAAAAAAGAGAAAGAATACCTAGTGCACGTGCAGCAAACCATGTCGCCTACAAAACGCTTGTCGTCTGCTCCTGACGTCACATTTGCTCGGCGTCGCTAGGGGCAACCACCTGCGCTTCTTCCCCGCGAAAGTCCAGAAGTCCCAAATGTTTAAGCGAACCCTGTGCGTGAGGAAGTACTGGTGTAGGCGATTTACTGCAGAATAACGTTTCAAGAATATTTTCAAACGCGATGGCACTGAATTAAGAGAAAAAATAATAGTTCGTTCCCTTGTTGGTTATTTCAAGTAAGCCATTTATTTCCCTGAATATTTTTCTTTCCTTAGATATACACCCAGAGCCAATTAATCTTGAATACAGGTCGTCTGTGCGTAACACAAGACGCCGGCGCCTTTGTTCTGTCCCAATGTTTGAGACCCCGAAACGCTGACAGCGCGCCATTCCGAGTTCTTGTTTCCATTAATACTAGTGTTTTTTTGGCTACTACTTTTGCTAACCAAAGCTGTTTTTAATACTTTTGTTCACCACCAGTGTCATGGTTGGTTTTGCACGCAATTGTTTTCAGCTTTCTCTTTCTCGAGAATCTCTTTTTTCCCGCTTTTCCTTTTTCCTTACGCTCCGCCCAGTTCAGTCAGAAGCAGACGCTTTTCCAGGAAAAGCTTCCTCATCCGTTTTCTCTTTGTTTCTGCACAAAACTTCCGATTTTTTCGTCGAGCCCACGCGATCGGAACTATTTTTCTGATTATTCAATTTTGATGGTTCGACTGCGATGCACCGCTGCTGCTTTTTTTTATTTTGTATTTCTTTTTACCGAATAAGTCTAACGTTAATGTTTCAAGCTCTTCCAACCAATAAATGAAATCAAGTCAAATGAAACCTTTACTTTCTTTTTGTTAAAGGATCCACCAACCACAGAAAGCTGCAGCTTTAAGCAGCTTGACTAGGTCGCCTCTCTTTTCTTTTATATTTAGTATTATTTCTATTTCTATCTTCATTCCTATTGTAACTAATAGCCTATTTTCTCTTCTGGAACATGAGTCGCCCCGAGGACATTCTCACGCAAAACCCTCACGCACCGCTGCTAGCGATTTTCCGCCCGTTCAAAATGCACAGTGTTACTCACATTTTTAGTTTTAGCCTGTTTAATCTTCGCGCGCTTTTTCGTGTTTAGTTAAGCATGCGAATTCTGCGGGCTTTTTTCGCTTGCGGCCGAGTGTAAGTGCGATGGGCCAACACATTTGTTCGTAACATGGCCTCGCACTCTAAAGAAAGGGCGAAAAGCGGGAAACGGTTGAACAGGGTGGGAAAGACAGAGAGCTTATGCAGTGTTGGGGAGTGTAGCTAAAATAGGTTACATAACATTTCCCTACGCTCTTCCCTCAACCTCGTACTGACGCCGTCGCTGACTTCACCGTCACTTAAGCAGCAAAGCGGCCGCAAGGTTTGTAAGCGGATTCACAGAAGGGAGAGCACACTGCCCCGTGCTTAAGAAATGTGCTAACACGGCCAAATATTTTTTGTCGCATGATAGGTCGACGTTTTCTTTTTCTCATTTTCCTCATCTTGTTTACTTCTTTGCGTTTTTTTCAGGGTGGACGGGTAGGGAGGGCTCGTTTTTTTCACGGCTGATTTTTTTGTACACGAATCGGGAACGTGCAGTGCGTACGATGAAATCAAAGTAACTTTCTTTCTTAGCTACAACGCAAGTCGATGACGCATTTATTCCCGAGCTTTTGAAGATAAGCGGCACATATTGCTTGGCCAGCATTGGCTGAGTCACTGTTTGAAGTAGCACTTAACACTCTCATAAATACCAAGCTATTAGCAAAACAAGGCAAGAAATTGGACAAGAATCGTCGCAAATACGTAGCATTCTTCATAACGTATGGTTCACACTCGTACGGTATCGAGACCCGATATAAATTCGAGCTCCATGAAAAGTTTTGATATAAACAAAAAAAAACAATATAAACACGTGCGCCAATATTCCACGTCGTGGCGCGAACAGACAGCCCACCTGTGCGACATTTGTATGAAATCCCAACCTTCATGTCCCACATTCGGCCATGTATCTTTAAAAACGTATACTTTCGAGTCTGTACTAAAGTTTTTAGAATGCTTGAGTTTACGACACCACGAAGAGCTACGGCGGTACTCGTAACGCAGACCGCCTGTTGTAAAACAAAAGCGAACATTGACTACGTATAAAAAAATGTCGTTGCAAATCGCGCGCCATCAGCCGCAAAGGATTCACACAACATCCGACAGATGGCGACGAGTGTACTGGCCAGTAGGAAGACGCAGTGAAACCTCCCCCTCGCGAGGGGCACGATCAAATGCAGAGCATTTCCGGGGGCGCACGACGTAAATTAGTTTGCGTTACGTTAATGTTGTTGCACTTGTGGCAACTGCTGACGAGAGAGCGCTCGTCAGCAGTAATTTGAATGAGTCAAGGATATAAGGCGCGTTAGTAGCGTCCCATTTTGTGTCGGCTTTGTGGCGCAGTGGGTAGAGCACCATGTACATTGCGTTCCGCCCGCAGGGTCGAGGGATCGAAACCTGGCGCCGGATAGTAGTTTTTTTAATATAGTAGGGACAATGGCGGTGCGGACTACGGACGTCAATGCGGGTGACATCGTGAGTTACTGAAATGCTCTGCATTTAAAACGTTGTTGATTCCTCTGCCATAGGAACCGGTAAAACACGAAAGTGAGGTGAGCATGATTGCGAGTCGGCGGCTGTATTGTGGGCGTGCTTGGAGAGCGACGTCCTGCTCGAGGGTCGATTCGGCAAAGGTGTACTGGCATGATTTCCATGACGGATATGACGCCACGGAAATCTTGGTGTATACCGTCATAGAACAGTTTCGTATTAAAATATAAATCCTGAAAATGAACAACCCCAAGTATAACGGACCCTTTAGTACTAAAAGTTGCTTCCCCGCAAGAAGACCCTCAATGCAGGGGTGCACCCGTTACAGGCCGGTTGCTTCGTTGTACTGGCGCCGCTTCTGTGACCGTAAGACGTAAGCGAAATCTTCGTGAATCCCGGAATGGAACACTTCGTGTTAAAATATATTTGACGTTTCGGAACCGCATACGAGTTCCTTGTTCACTGAGCAAGACAAGAAGTCGTCTTCAATCATGTAGCCAGCACGTGACGTAAAGAGCATGCGTAGACGGCCAGCAAAGTACCGTCCCTCCGGTTCATCGTGGCTGGCGTTGACTTAATTAAAAGCGATTCCAGCAGCCGCCGGGATGACACGTTCTTTTCCAGAGCTAAAATAGCGGTGTTCTCCTAGTCAATCCCGTGTGAATATTCGTGCGCCTGACATGACAGCATTTCGTCGAACATTCGATTAAGTCCTCTTGTTAACGGATTCAGTACATCGCTCCTGAAGCTGTCGACGTGGTTCGTGGGTTACTGAAGGTTTCTAAACAATGCGGGCGTTTTGTTGTCATTTTTCTCCCAATTTTTACATATGCGGGCCACACGGCTGACATGGTTGAGAAACGCAGTCGTTCTTTCCCTTAGTCACCGACGCTCTCGGTGAACGTTAGCTCAGCCACACGCAGAGGCCCGGCAACCTGCCTTACGATTACGCTGGCGAGCGCGTGAAAGCAAGTTCGAAGCGTTTCGTTTCGTCTGTCATCAAACAACCAGGCCGGTCCCGTTGAAATCGCAGTGGCTTTCTGGTGTTTTGTGGAGTCGTGTACTTTCTGGGCGTACAAAAATCACTTGGAGCTACATCGCTTGTGGGAAGGTAAGGGGCACGTCCGACCAGGCTGTCTGGTCCGAGTAATCAGGAACAGGCAGAAACCCTCTGCGGTCTTGTGATTAGTCTGGTTTATAGGGGTCAGAGTAACGAGGTTTAGTTAGCCGAACTTTAATGAGAAACACAAAGGGCCCTACAGAATCATTCGGACCTGTCGCCATACAGGGGAGGACGTCCAGCGTGCCTCGGATGGCCCGCTTCTCATCAAACTTCTGAGTCAGTCTGCAATTGATGGGCGATCGCTGTACGCAGTGAAATGTGGGTCACTATTATTTTATTACGAGCGAAGCATTTTCGGCCAATACCAGCAATTTTTTGCTGCGGATTTTTTTAGCACCGGTGTTTCTGGCACCGCTTTTTTGAAGCGGATTTATACCAGGCTTCTTACCAGTAGACGGACTTATTGAGCAAAATGTTAGCAATTGAGCACGGTACCAATAACGTGGTCGCTAGAAGCTCGGAGGCTGTGCTCGTCTACAGAGCACGGCGCCATAACGGCTTCGTCCACGAAGTAATCGTGTTTTCCACCCAGTCTGATATTTTACGTGTGAACTTAATCATAGAGACGTAGGAATGGCAGATACATTTTTCATTACTGCTTTTCTGTCCTTATAACGACTGCAAAAAGTCAGTACGGAGACGAGCTAAATCTAGTCGGTTTCCATCCTTTCTGCATGAAACAGCCACTGGCATGTACGCACACACGTTCTCGCACGCACACACGCACACACGCACTCACGCACATACACGCGGGCACGCATTGACTCACACACACAAGCACACAAGCGCGCACGCACACGCGCACACACGCATGCATGCAGGCTAGTCGCGTGTACGGTAACAACGTAACACCATGTTTCTTCAGCCCTGTAGGGATATTTACGGTACATTTCCCGCAGCCATATCTACCCAATATTCAGGTATGCGTTATACCAAAACTGCAACCTTATTTAACAGTAAAATCAAGCTGGTTAGACGGCGTGGTCATCAGTCCTTGACAAAAAAATAAGAGTAATTTTCTCAACTCATAGAACGCCAATCCTTGCCTCCTTTCCCGAGTAGGCAAGGATTTGTGTTTACGCCTGGAGGGGTTGTTCAAAAATAAAGAGCCGCTTGGACGTATTCGATGGTTTCATTATTTGTTATACTGGAAACTGACACGTATACTATTTATGGCGTTCTTTTGCGAGTATATCAAGCCTTCAACACCGTAATCATGTCATAACTATTCGGGTTGATAGTGATATGGTTATGATAACGGTGGTTACGATAGAAATTCGTGGCACGAAAGCCGCCTTCGAGTACTCTGGACATCGTTGTCTTGTCTGCACCCTTTCGAGGTGGCGTAGCACAAACTTTATCATTGCATTTTCACGTGAATAAACAATGCAAGCCGCGGATATGAACCTTCTCGCGTGCAGGCATAACGTATAACCCCGCCTGATCTCACACAACAACCACCACCACATAGCTAATGTTTGAGGAAGAAAATATATGCCATACATCCTGAATAAAATATCCACACTAACTTGGGGGCCTCCCAAACATCCTCAAACCTTCTAATAAGACGTTTGTGATGGTGTAGAAAATAATCCGTCGAGCACAGAAAAAACAACAACATTGCACTGATGCAAGTCAACAATAACAAGAAATAGAAGACAGCAGTTTTATTTCCTGCTGCATGATGCGGGTGTAGGAGCCCACTGCTTGATGCGTAGCATTACAGATTGTTGAGTTTTTATAAGAGTATTTCAAAAATACTTTAGGGAAACCTACGTATTTTGAATACTTATGGAGGAACTCTGAGCGCTGAACCTCGAAAATAAGCTAGAAAGGACCAGTTACACACGGTCTCCTGACCGATGCTCTGGAGAAACTTTTTTTCTATCTCTACTCGTGTGTCAAACTTGTGCGGGACACAACTTGGAATTATTCACCCTTTTTAATGCACTAAAGCATCAAATCGGGTGATTTCCAGCACAGGCGCTGCTGCCCCTTACAAGCCGAGTGCAGCAGACGACAGCGGCGCGAGTCCCTAAGCCTACGTCAGGAGACAGGAAGCCCCACTCAAACATGTCAGTGCCAATAGCAGGCTGTACTAAAGGCAGTGGCACTTGAAATTGAATGCCTCCGACGCTGTTCACCACCGGATTTTATTGCTTTTATTTTGTCTCCCAATTGGTGCTAACACTTGGTGCGTAGATACGCCACAAAACAAAAACAACCCAATGCGACATTTTTTCAAGCTCTTAAAAAATAACTTCGTCTTTACTGTGAAGAGAAAATCAAGGTAACAAATTCTCCTTGTTTAGGAGGTTATGTAAGTGGTGGACGAGTGTACCCGAAAAATATATTGCTGGGTAGTGCTTGTGGCTTCTCCTTTCAAACAGTTCGCTTTGTGGCCTTCTTTCGTATTACCTTTTCATATCGGGAAATGGCTGTCACCGGGTTTATGTGTTATTCACGAACTCATCAGGATCATCCTTTGATGCCGTTTGCTCGGGTCGTGATGCAGGTGAGTTTTTTGTACGTTAGAGAGTAAATAGCCAAATGAAAGCTGCTTCTGGCCGTGCACGGTCTTTTCTGCACTAATATTTTTTTATTTGATTTCTTCGAATTTGTTTTCGCTAAACTTGTAAAAAATGACGAGAAAAGTTTGGCTTTGATATTTTGGCCCCTAACTTTCCCTTTCAGCACCTGTTTGCTGCTGTTTATTAAGATCAGTCCCATAACTCTCGGCCTTTCGAAATCATTATTTGGCTGCATTGCAAAAATCAGGCGTCGGGACCAAAAGATTGCTTTCGCCGAAAAACCACGGAAGTAATTTACGGAAAAAAGTTCCCCGCTAGGCCCTTATTCTCTTGATTAAAAGTAAAAAAAAAGGAGACTGCAGTATCATAGCCAAGGAGATCAAAACATATCACATTAATTCACGCTAGCATTTAGTCATCAACATTACATCATCATATGCACAGCAACGCCTAATTTTATGGCATCAGGGAACAGAACGGGCTATGAGAGCTCTTCATCGCGCTGCCCAGGAACGCCACCGCTGCACACTTCGTAGCTTGCACCCTGCTGTAGACAGCTCGTGAAACGGACTATAGCTGCCCTTTCCTCTCAGCATCAGTGCCAAAACCCATGGTTTACGGCGCCCACAATCGTCGGCTCGAAGGAGCCAGCGTAAAGAAGTCCTCAGAGTAGTTCAGGCGTTTGCATTTCGTGACGACTTCGTGCGCTACCTGAATCCACCTATCACCTCTATCGGCTCGTCCCTCACTTGACTGCTGCACCTCACCTGGACCATGCGGTTCTTCCAGCCGACACGCGCCGTGCACGCGTAACCCGGCAGCCCTGTGTGTTTGGGCTGCGTTGACCCTGATGGGACGTCGTCTGCGGTACTTTCTAATGACGGCTCTAATTGAGGCTGGCAGTAACGCTAGGATTGCGGTTTGCTAATGGTGCTGTCTGTCCCGCCCACACACAGCCTTCACCTCACGTGGTCTGCAGATCGTTATGTATGTGCAAGCAGCCGCTTCCTTTTTTATACTCGTCGATCGCCTCCGTCCTTGTTCTTTTTTCACGCCTAAGTCTCTCTTGTATCTCGCTTGTTTCTGCGTTGCATGCGACGGTTTTCTTGCTGACATGTGCTCTCACTTCCAGCTTGAGCTTCCCCACCTTCGCTTGGTGATTGTCATTCCCGAACAGTGCATTTAAGAAGATCTCAAAGCTTATAATAAAAATATAAAAATAAAGTCTGCAAACATGTCTGCTTGCTGTTTTCTGTTTATGACTTGCCTAGTGATTTCTGTTGGTTTGTTCTGGTCTCGCATCATGTGCTCCTTATAGCATCGATTTCCATTTCGACAGCTCCTTCACACCTTCTGTCCGAGTTGCAGTATTCTTTCTCTTTCTCTGGGTTTTCATTCTGTTTATGCCGTAGGGTCCAGAAACTACCCCGTCACGAAGCTAGCAAAAGTAATAACGCGCTGCGACAGCCAAACGACAGCTTTTAATTTTTTGTGTGCATGTCTGCGTGCATGCGTGCGAGCATGTGTTCGTGTACGTGTCCGTATGTGTTTGTGTGTGCAAAAGTGCGTTTGTGTTTCATAAACACAAACAGCGTGTGTGTGCGTTTAATAAACACACATAAATACATAAACATGAACACACAACAAACACAAAATGGGTGGCCTGACCAAGGATCTTCAACCTTTCAGTGTTTGAGAGACTTGGTTCACGTCGGGGTACCGAAACTTTATGATAACGGTGATGTTAAGTTCGGCCACCTCATTTAATTAATTAATACCGCCCGACTACTAGATATCGTTCGTTAAGTATAGCGTGTTTACCTTGGTTGTGTTTGTTTCACGCCGGCCAAGCTGAATTGTGCGCGAGGGGTGTGAGGAGAATCCGCGGAAGCTTTTTTTTTTTTTTTTTGTTCGCGCGCTTTTGTGTTCACCCGACGAGCGCGCAGGAGGAGGACTTATACAAATGTGTCGCTCCCCCCACAATAGTTAAAAGCGATGTTAGCTTTTGAAGGAGGCTTTACTATAGTTCGTTTGGGAAGAGGGCACTAGACACTTTTAACGCGCTGTTTTTCGTTTGATTTTGAAAAAAAATTAGCGCCAGTCCATTTTTATTAAAAATAAGGCTGTGTCAGTTATGTATTATATTGTTTTGTCTGAAATATTCGTAATGTTTGCTTTTTGTTGAACAGTGTTGACAAGTGTGAAGCGTTGTTCCAGCTTTAGTAGTCTGAAACTAATTTTGCATATATATTGGTCTCCCTCAAGAATTCTGGTAATATTTAGGTGAGCGACTAAATATAGGTATATACAGAGAGATGCACAGACCAAATTTTTCCATTTAGGTAACCGAAGAAAGACTATCGTCTGTAAAAGTGGCTATTATACGAGGCACCTCGGTGCTCGCTGCCTTCTCCGTGATGACACGTCTTGATATGTTCAGCGTTGGAAAAGGGAAGGGATGTCTTGAGCAAAACATACTTTTTGTTGTTTGCTTATTCGGTAGCTGAAAGCAGCAAAAAAAGGGACCAATTATTCGTGTGCGAACTCGGCGCGGAGTAATTTAAAACCACGGGGTGGGGCTGTTCTTTTTTGTGTTTTCTCTCGAAAACACACTTCTCAAAAAATATTGGCACGTTTGATGCCCGGGAGCTACTGCTGTGTTACGCGGCATACCGTCTATTGCAGGCTGGCAGAGCAGTTCAGACAACCTGGGAATCTTCAAACGTGCGTCGAAATCTCAGGAAGTTCTCGTTTTTCGTATACGCCAGACAAACGGCAGCTGGGTGCGGGGAGTAAGTCCGCATTTTTTTGGGTCAGCAGCGAACGGCTCAGCCACAGAGTGGTTTATGAGGGTCGCGCTTGTCAATCATTTACGCTTGCCAGGTGTGCGACCTTTTTTTAAGCTAATTACGAACTCCAACAAACACACACATTTCGGGTGTTGTCTTTCGCCGTTGCGCAGTGCAACAATACTGCGGTCCAATTTTCTCTAAATAGTCGCAGCGAGGGAAGATATAAGTCGACGTTTCGCATCGCCCGCGGGCTGCCAAGAGGGTGACATTTCGTTTGCTCAGCCTTGCACTCTGCTCGCACAAGCAGCGGTAGCATGCCATTGCAACTTAGGTGCACATATGTTTCCTGTAACGACGAAGAGCGCGTTGAAAGGGTTGTGACTGATGGGAAAAGGAAGGTGCTTGAGAAGTTACGAAGTTGATGGTGCGTGAAAGAGAAAAGCCCCGTTTTGCGTTGACCGTACATTATCAAGAGTGCGTGGTCGCAACCAGTTCGACCACGTGCTCTTGATAATGTGCAGGCTCAAAATGTATCGGTTCGTTCTCGGGTTCAGAAAAAGAAAGAGCAGCACTTCACAGACCTACGTTGGAAACTTGCCGTGCGCTTTCTTCTGAAAGGGCTAGGAGTACTCGCGCACTCGTCCGCACCCCTCACTGTTTGTCAGCGCCGTATCCGCGCGGTATTTTGACTCCCTGCATCCTATCCGCCGCGGTGGCTCAGTGGCTAAGATGTTGTGCTACTGAGCACGAGGACGAGGGTACGATTCCCGGCCGCGGCGGCCGCTTTTCTGGTGGAGGCGGAAAGCAAAAACGCCCGTGTGTTCGAGATTTCGGAGCCCATCAAAGAACCCCAGGGGGTCAAAATTAATTCGGAGCCCTCCACTACGGCCCGCCTCATTGCCTGCGTTGCGTCGGCGCGTTAAACCCTACAATGAAATCAACTCCATGCATCCTCTCAATGACCTTTCAGATGATTATGCCAGAACTGCAGACCTTTCCCTGTTTCGCGCGCGTTTAGGTGCACAATAGGCTGGAGAGAAATACGAGCCCTCTTGATATCTTCTCATCTGTTACTCTTTCTTTTTTGGCGCCAAAGCCGGTGGATGAAACCAAGTAGCATTGTCCCCCTACCGGCCTCTTAGAGTTGCTCTGTAATGTCTTCGACGTTTCTTTTTACATTCCCCAGGCTTTTTTGTGTTCCGATCATTGGGCATCCACTTACCCCCTTGGTATCTTTTTTTTTCTGTTTTCTGGTTTTGATGTTGTTGCTGACGCTATCGTATCGGCCCGACGCTTACTTTTTGGCCTCGAGGACAAGCGTCTCCTAACAGGCGCTCTCAGCAGAAGCAGCACAGGCTGCACCCCTACTACACCAGACTAGCTAAAGTTGTGAAACCCCGACTGGCGGAGCCGTCTCGAGGTATTATCGGATGCTTGCTATCTTCCCCGCACCTTTTCCGTCTGATTCGTAGGCTCAACTTTTTTTTTTCTTTTTTCCTCCTCGTGCACGGGCGGGTCGGGATCTTCGTTTCATTGTATCGCCTTTCTTTCTGCCGCATGTATCGTTCCTTGCCTCTGCTTCTTCTGTTTTACTTTTGTCATAAATAATATTTTCCCCACTAGGGATGACGACTACCATGCCGTCATATTTCCTCGTTATTTTCCTTTGTGAAAATTGTTGTTACGTTGCCCGTAGTTTTACGTTGTTGCTGCTGCGGGTTGCTGGGGCCTCCAACATTCCATTTTTATCGTTTCGTGAGGATCGCCTTTGATTCTTGCGTCCCTGTTAGACCTAGACGCCGACGTTGCATAAGACAGCCCTGCCGCCTCATTCATTTCCCTCTTTCTTTTTCAAAGTACAAAGCAGGCAGCTGTGAACGCTGTGCAGGCGACTCTGTCGCAACTCGGAAGCATCGTTTATACTGGTATAAGAAGCGCTATCAGTTATCGTTTTATATGGCTGCAGCTGTCCTACATGGTCTGTTGGATAGCCTTGCGCTTGGTAAACCTTGTTATCGTAGTGTCACGCAATATTTTGTCGCTTTTAGTATTTATAAACAGTAGAGAGCGTTTGTGACATACGAATTCAGCTTTTGTTTTGCCCATTTTCAGCCGTCGAACAAGATTATGAAGAAAAAATAGTTCACCAACAAACAAATATAAAATTTGCTCAAAGTCCCCCCTTCCCTATTTTCACTTTCTTAGTCATCCAAACGGCTTGGAATGACGCGAGTGTCCTAAAAAAAGTAAGACAGCATCAACTATCCTTACAAATTGGTAGAAAAAAAAGAGATGAGTGAAAACGGCTGGGGATTTTGAGCAAAGTGTGTTTTTAACAGAGAAGCTGTTCAGCAAATCGTAATTGTTCGTGTCCGCTGTTAAATATACCAAGAAATTGCCGAGTGCGCGCCCGTGAGCACGGGCCTCGTGGCGGCCTACCGGCAGTTTACAAAACCAAGAAAATGTCTAGCGCTCGTGTGTGCGTGCCACGCGACGACCGCTCACCGTCCCCTGCGCAGGCTTGTCAAACCAAGAATACCGACTTCGGGAGATTGACCAAGATTGGTAAAAAAAAATCCAGCGTTCGACGCAATCCCGGCAAGACGTGCTCAGAACGATCAAGCCACATCATTGCGTACGCCCCGCCCCCTCCAAGGTGACGTACAATGGCTATCACTTGTGAGAAAAATGATAGAAGCTCGCTCTTATAGAAACGATGATGGAGTAACGGTCATTGTTACAGCGAAGAAGAAGCAAATCGGCTGCAGTCGTGCACTTAAACCTTCGTGATGGTCATGAAGGTTACGATTGATTTGATTGATTGATTGTAGGGTTTAACGCGCCGACGCAACGCAGGCGATGAGGCGCGCCGTAGTGGAGGGCTCCGGATTAATTTTGACCACCTGGGGATCTTTAACGTGCGCCGAAATCTCGTACACACGGGCGTTTTTGCTTTTCGCCTCCATCAGAAAAGCGGCCGCCGCGGCCGGGAATCGAACCCGCGACCTCGTGCTCAGCAGCGCAACGCCTTAGCCACTGAGCCACCGCGGCGGGTCATGAAGGTTACGTACAGCTTCGCTACCTTCAAGACTTACGCGTTAGTGTGAGCTTCCTTCATTTTTTTTCGCATCAGAAGCATTTCTTGAGCCGCTATCGTGCTGATAATACGTAGCCCACTTCCTCCTCTCCCCGCTGGTTCACTAAGCATATCAGCGTTTTCAGAATGTTGCTTTTGTCTCACCTCTAAAGTCACGTACCCCCCCTCCGCCCCCCCCCCCCCCCCTAGAATGCACTCAAAACCTTGACACGGCGCACTACTCATTTGACATGACTGTTTTTATAATTCGTAAAGTATGTCCTCTCCAGCTGCTGTAGTAAAAACGTTTCGTTCGTGAACGCGGTATGCGCATGCGCCCCGCTTACTACTGTTGGATCGGCCACACAGGTGCTTCGCGTTCTCTTAACACCACTATGTGAAGCTAATACCCATCGTGCAAATAAATTTGTCTCATTTCCGAGCAATCCGTAAATGAAGTCATTCGCTTGTCCAAGGTCTTAGCTCAGGAGCGTTGGAGAAAGGTAACTCAAAAAGGAAAGTGTGGACCATGGTAATTTAAAATCATGAAACTACCCCCTTTGTGTTTCATGCGAAATTTTTAACGACTGCTGTGACATATATTTTGTTGTGAAATATTTTGTTCGTTTCTTTTCCCTTGCCTTCATACTCTTTCAAGTTTTTTTTCGACAGAACTGATGAATTATAAATTCTGCAAGGAATGTTACTGTTTGAACCCATTCGATTGTTTTATTAACTTACGCGCAAAAAAGGGCTGCCTTCTTATAAGACGGGAAAAGGCGAACCTATCGGACCGACCGACCAACCAACCGACCGGCCGACCGACCGACCGACCGAAATTTCGGCCTTTACGGAGCCAAAGGATGACCCTCGCGTTTAAAAGATGGTGAAGGCAGCTGCACCCTCTAGCTTTGAAACTACGCGGCAAAGCAAAATATAACCGTTAAATTGGCGTAAATCGGAAAACGTTAACTGAAGAAGCTAATTGGCGTTGGAGAACATGTACAACGAAATATCGTTATAAACACAAGAAGCCCCAGAAGAAGGAACAAAATGAGGGCGCAGAACAACCGGTCCTGAGCATTCTTTGAGTGTCTGGCTACAACGGAAGAATAAGAATGCCCTCTTCTACGTTTCATGTTGTCGCCGGGTGTGAGTACTGCCCTCATGCACTTATAAAACCCTGCATTTTTCGACTTTCGTGTTTCATATTTATTGCATAGCCTGTTTCATTATGTCACGCCTCAATTGAACGCTTTTTTGTTCGCTTCTTACGGTACATGAAAGCTATGAAAAATGAACTGTGTAGCCGTTTTGTTTTGCGACTATTTCACCTTTTTATTTACCTCATTGGATCTTGGAGCAAGTACGTACGTAGCGCGATGATAGCGTGAACGATGTGGGCAGGCCGGCGGGCAGGCGGGCGGGCAGGCGGGCGGGCAGGCAGGTTGGTGGGTGGGTGGGTAGGTATAGGTATAGGTGGGTGGGTGGGTGGGTGGATAGATAGATAGATAGATAGATAGATAGATAGATAGATAGATAGATAGATAGATAGATAGATAGATAGATAGATAGATAGATAGATAGATAGATAGATAGATAGATAGATAGATAGATAGATAGATAGATAGATAGTGTAAAAGTTTATCATTTGAATAAGGGGTCAGCCTGAGAGACTAATCTTAGCATTTTATTTCCCCCTGGGGCAAGGGTACGGAGGACAGAGAGAGAAGAGAGGAATGAATACAGAGGGTATGAGACTTGACAGTGAAATCAACTAACAACGAACTCGTACTAACTCGTGAAGTCAACTAACTAATATGTACATTTAAGGTACGTATAAAATGCAACGGGGTGCAGAAACAGACTATCCCTGTACAATTTACATCGCATAATTATTGTCCATATAAAGAAAAAAACAATATATGAGATAGTTTTTCGCATTGTGTGAAATCTCCCAACCTATAGCCGAGAACACAGAAAGGATTCACTAAGGTATATAGGAGTACTTTACGGCACAATCTTGCTTCGTGGTGTTAGCCCACGTGTCCAGAATCTTTTGTTCGGACAGAGGGTGAGTGCCCAAGCGTAGTAGAATGGTGCCTGAAAGTCTTTTCGCTCAGTAGTACACCTTGGGAAAAGGATAATGAAATGGTCAATAGTCTCCGTACAGGTGCCGCCAGAAGTAATTGGAGCACGGGTTCTGTGGCCGAACCGCACAGGAGCGCCGCGTAGCTACACCGGCGGTAAACGAAAGGAGCAGAACACGCATGCCCGCCTGCCGATGGTTATAGCCCATCTATACGTCTCAACCCGCGTCTTTTAACGCAGCTTCAAGCATTATTCGCAGCATACTGGTCTCAGCGATGGCGCTGATAGCAGAGCCGGTATCAGGCAGCGTCGCTCACACACTTTCAGCGCACGTGAGCTGCTGGAAAAGCGTCGCAATCGCAGGGATCTGAAGTGGCAATTTTTCTTATCTAATATTTTTAGCTGGATCTGCTATCAGCGCCATCGCCGAGACCAGTATACTGCGAACAACGCTCAAAGCCGATATAAAGAAGTGGGTTTAGAGGTACAGAGGGGCTATCGGCGTCGGCAGGCACGCATGCGTGTTCTGCCACGGCCGTGGTTCTGCTCGTTTAGTTACCGCCGGTGCAGCTACACGGCGCTCCTATGCGGTTTGGCCACAGCTCCCGTGCTCCAATTACTTCTGACGGCACCTGTACAACTACATGGGAGGCAGTACGTGCTGTCACTGCGTCCGATTGTGTGCAGACACTTCCGAGTCAATAATGCTACTCCAAGCGGTATCCTGTGTAGCAAGGTCTCTTGACTTCTGCATAGTCGATGAGTGTGGTCGAGCCAGCACGTTTGCTCTGTATCGAACCTGTGGAGCCGTTCGTATTGATTCTGTGGGTCAGAACAATGCAAGCAGACAGCAGGCACACCACAATAGAACTTTCACCCTATAACCATCACAAGACAAGATACGACGGCGGAGGATGTGTAAAGGTTAACTTCTATATAATAGGGGAGTTGTATGATAAGAGAAGAGCACTTATGCTTCACTGTGGAATCAGAATGAGGAGTTATACAAGGATGATGGATACGCAACATTCCGAACCGTAACAGCTCCAAGGGGATTTGTACGAAACAAATGTGGTTTTTCGGCTGCTCGTGTTAACCATGGTAACTAGATTTTGTATGTATTCTTTCAAGTTTGGATCTCGGCTAAGCTTATCAAGCCTCAAGTTACACGCCTTTTGCTTGACTGCTTTGTTCGTTTATCCCATGTAAATTATCTGCACTAAAAAAACATATTCAAGACGCTGATATTTGTTGCCCGTTTTGCATGATTCCAAATCGAGCGGCAGATTTAGCCTTTCTGGACTTACATGACATTTCATCCTGGAGTTACCAACAAACGTAATGCAATCCTCCAAAACAGCTCAATCAACGTCACGCTCAACATTCGCAACTAAATTAACAAGGCGAATGCCACGGCCTAAAATTATTTATTTCGTTGAAATTCCCGGCGTCTTTCCACGAAACGAAGTATATGAAGAAAATTGGTGAAAATATATAGCTGCTTCGTGTCAAGTCAAAACGTCAGCCGCCGCCCTGTAGCAGGCGAAGTCCGACAGAACAGACGCTCCTTCCACGATGGGGGCGGCGAACACGCGAAGGTTGAGGCATTCATTGCTGACTTACGAAGTTTTCAGGTCACGGAGCTTTGATCCTAACGGGGTACCCACTTTCTCCAAGGCAGGGCACTGCTTTAACGGAACGTGCCGTCGGCCGACACGCCCGTTTGCCGACAGTCTTGGAGAGAGCGCCATTAGTTAAGTGGACGAAGCCTCCCGCTGGAAGCCGCTTCCTTTCTAGAACTGCTTAGCTGAATGCGGGAGCGGGTGTTCCGTGCTTAGTTAAAGGCAAAGAATAAGTAAATCAAAATGGAATGACTGCGCTCAACCGGCTCACAAAGGGAGGCATTATCTGGATGAGCGGAACCGGAGTCTTGATTCCGCTGCTATGGTCCCGTAGGACGTAAAGGGACACCAGTGAGGGGAAACACGATGGCCTTTATAGGTAGGTTAGAGCCATTCGAATGGAAATGCACCTATCGCAGCAACAACGGTTGTTCGTTTTAACGCTGAAAACGTTAGCAGCGTGGAAGCGAGTATCACCATACAATACATTTTCTCGCACTTCAATTTACCAAACTTGAACGGCGAAATCTCATCTCTTTCGCTGCCTTGAAGTTTGAGAGAAATTATGGTTAATTAAACATAGAAAACAGGATGTTTAATTTCAAACAACGCGTTTTCCTCAGCCGCAACGCTTCCGCGACTCGGTGGACTTAGTAGGCGGTTCCTCTGCGCTGTTTTTTGGCAAGTTTGCCCCATAAAAAAAGAAAAAGAACAAAAATAATGCTCTCGATCTTAGCTAATTATTTCTAAACAAATGCGGTATAATTTCTCGCCAAGCGAAAACTGTGTAGACCTTCGTTAAGCATAATCTTTCAGCTAAAACAACAGTCATTCCTAATGCACGTTGGGAAAGGGGGGTACGACAGTACGCTGGCGCTCTCTGCCTTTTTTGCTTTCTATACACACTGAAAGCTCGTTAATTCAAACTCCAGCAATCCTAATCCATGGATAATTGGAACTGCATGCGGTGAGCTCCGGCCAAGCTCCATGGAGGTCTATGTATATGCATAACAAAGTCCGCTACATAGAACGCAAGTAGGTATAACCACGGTTAATTCTAACTATGCGCCTCCTCGCCAGTGGCTTGGCGCCTAGGACATAGTCAGAAAGGCGCACCCGCTGCCTACAGACGAGGCTTTCAACCGAGTTTCATTCTTTTTCTTGCAGTTCGCGTACAACAGCGCCCCGTGCTTCTTCCACAAGGACAATTCTTGCGTTCGCAAGAAGTAAGATAATACTGTGCTGTGTTAAACAGCTGCGAGGTAGCACACTGCCGCACACTGCCCGCATAGATGGTGACAAAGTATTTGAGACAAAACTCTAATAGCGCATTTTCCTAGAAGGCACATATCCCCACTGCCTGTTTTACGTCAGGCTTCCTTTGAAACTGAAGAGAAATTACGGTTAATTAAACATAAAAAACAAATGGGAGGCAAGACTACGATGGCAGCCGAACGCAATCTACAAGCTTATGTGTCGCATGTAGTGCAAATAAGGCAAGCCAAACCTGTATCGTTCGTTTTGTCACCTTTCATTTTCTCCCTGGGTTAATTGCGGAGTGCTCTTTTCGCTCGGTCGCGGTAATACCGACCCAGCTGTTACCAACCGTTCCGCACGGGCTTGAGCAAATGGAAACCCATTAATGTACTGTTCTATCCTCATGCATTTTGTTTTTCTTTTTGCCATGTTCATTACGCTAAAGGTAATGTGCGATCAAAGCTGTCAGTGCGGAACGATGTTTCGTCTTCATTTTCCGAGGTCATCGAACGACTGGTAACTTTGTTTCTGCATGAAAGAGCAAAAAAAAAGTAATACATAAGACTGGGAAAATATAAAGCAGCGCGTACCCACGGCGGATGGCCAAAATAATTGTGAGGGGTTTCTGCGCACGTTAAACGTCGCTGTGTCACCTTGCTAAACAAACAAATGGTTATCAGTCGACATGGCTTATTGCCATGGTTAAACAGAAAGGGTAGACACGTTTACTTACCGGCTTTGCGTGAGAAATTCTTCGTACAGTCATTAAAGCGAAAGCTTTCTTATTTGGACCAATAGCGTCCTGTAAAAAAAACTAATGAATTTCTACATAGACCGGTTGGTCAACCGAAAAGCCTGATAAGACCTCTGGACGCACGGCGCATGCGTGAAACCGGGCTTCCATTGTCTCAAAAGAGTTCCTTAAAAATCGCGAAAAATGAACGGTTCTAGATGAGACAATGCATGCATCGATCACGACGAAGGACTGGACTAGCACACCTTTATCTCTAAACGACTTCTCGGTATACACTTAAATCTTTTGTCGTTGGGTTTACTTAGTACGCGAAAAATCATCGGATGGGTTCGTTCTTCGTTCGCGATATGGGCCTTTGAAAGTTTGACGATCGATTCAACACCCTTTCAGAAAAAGCTGGAGGCACTTTTATCGAAGATTAAGACGCAGTTTTAACGCAATTGTTATGTCGGAAAGCTTTCGCGCTTCTGTCAACTTTCTTTAGGAAGCAATGGTAACATTTTTTTGTTTTTAGTTGTCAAGCAGCAGAAAGCAATGCCTTCCATTTGACAACTGTCTGTCACCATTCATTCTCTTTACATGTTTTAGGGGTTTTTATTCCATGCCAATTCCCTCGACTTTCTTAAACTTACTTTACTACCTTTTGTTAACTCGGCACGAATAGAATAGAATAGACGCACTTACTGGCGGTAATGCTACCAACCTCCCTCTTCCCTGTGATTTAAGGGGGTTGGGGCAGCAGTGAAAAGCGCGGTTACTTTGGCTCTCATTATGCTACAGCTTATTATCGCCTTCGTTCAACTGTAGTTATTAATTCTGTAATGGGAAAGTGCAATAAGTTATTCCACCCACGTCATCTTTTGACCGGATTAGTACGCTGTTTTTAACTCTTTCTCCCGGTATTAATATGACAGAAAGGCCTTGATAATTAAAACAGCGTCGATGGCTGAAAAAGGGTGACTAGACCGCGTTCCACCGGGTCTCGGGTTTCATGCATATCATTATCCAGCACAATCAGCGACAGGAAACATGAATTTGGCAGTCGGGGACCACCATTTTCTTGTTCTCGAAAGAAACGAAACGATTCATCAGTGTTCTCAGCTGAAGTGACAACCAATTATTCATCCGTGTGCGCCTTAACTTCTGTAATACTCCCACGGATGCCATCATTGGCGTGATCTTTCAATCATGTAAAGCTTCCATTTAATTCGGTCAACACGCCAAAGTAAAGAACGATGATGCTCTAAGCTACTTTGCTGCAGTCATGAGTGCAAAATGATCCCGACGGACTAGTTCTTTTGTCTCGTATTTCGCGGATCCCAGCAGTACAATACAATGGTGTTAATACTGGGGACCCCGAAACAGTCGGGGACGACACTGTCCGACTTGACTTTGTCTGACCGACATATATGGCGCGGCAGCAACCAGTATTGCGGGAATATGTGCAGCTTTCCCGCTCACGGCAGTCCTTTCAACAGTGATTACTCCGTAGTTCTTCAGCGAAATGTAAAGTTATTTTGCGCAGCTAACATTGGGGGAGAAAACTTGCTTTGTGCGCAGTTTCAAGTCTCGCACATTGCGCGACTAGGTTCCTGATCCATGGAAACTTTCCCATAGAAATGCATGGGGAGTAAGATTTGACATAGAATTACACACAAAATATTCAGAATACTGGAATATTCTTTTAGTATTTTGATGTTCTCGTTGACTCCTTGCTTTATGCCAAATATCACTTTCGTGAAGTGGTTTTGCAAGGTTCCTGAGAGGTCGGAATTTTGAGCCAGAAATCTGGGTATGAAAAAGATGTGCTGTCGGACACAAATACTACTGGCTTCGAACATTGATCTGAATGTCGGAAATTTTTCTCATTCTAATAATAAATGATATTGTCACGAGAAGAAAAAATTACACCATCTTCCCGTGGGGAACCCTGATGAGGATGCGAAGCATCATGGGGGTTCCGTGCGGTTCCATTGCGTTGCCATTATGTTGAGTGATCTGGTCTTTAGTAGCTCCAGAGCGATGGCAAAGGCATGGAAGTACTGTTGTGTTACGGTGAGTAGGCGGTGGTTCTAGAGGCACCGAAGCTCGTCCATCATGTTCTTGTCGATGCTGTCGTCTCTGTGGTAGAATCGGTAGTCTCCGTCAGCGTTGGTGAGGTAAAGGTTGTTGACGTTGGTGCACCGGCTGAGAGCAACGTACACGCCCTCCTCTTCGCAGCTTTCTCTTCTTCTCCTTCTTCTTCAGCGTTCCTCTACGGGAAGATGACGACTGTGGTTGAACGCGAAGCTATCTCGTGATGGATTCTTTGGTTGGCCAATCCCTAGGGGCATCCTGCCACAATCATCATCAGAGGCGCTACGGATGGGGCACGGACGCGGGACAACCCCCCAAGCAAGAGATGCTGCGCATCTAAAAAGCACCAAGTGTTGCGTAGTGCCATGTTCATCCACCACAAACGAAGGGAAGCAGTGGGCTCGACGCAGGCTCGCTAGGAATTGTTATGGGCGCTTGTGTCTCATTTTGTAAATACATCACTCATTGTTCGTCTCATCTTTGTTCTGCCGCCACGTAACAAGATATTATTTATTTAATGAATATTTACCTTCCCAAGGTGAAAGGTGGTGATTTGCCTAGGCAAGGGAAATTTGCAGCCGTTGGAGCACAGTCGGCGGGGAGGTTAAGCCACGGTAACGATTTTTGGGTGTTCCTGCCATCGAAAGTGGAAGCTATGTGCAAGCTGGGGGTCAGAAAAGATAAATTAGAAAAATCCCGGCGTAAGGGTCAACGGCACTGAATCATGGATTACTTTTTGTGGCTTATTTATGTCAAGGAAATTGTCGAAAGAATGCGAGTAGAGGGCTTTGCAGGGAAAGGCATTTCCTCAATCCCCCTCCCCCATTCTTATTAGAGAGGACGCTGTGTATATGTGAAAGGATTAGACATTGTAATTTTCCTCACGCGCACGTAGGCAACTGAGTGAACCATCCTGTCCGTCAGCCATCTGGGAGCTTGTATTGGGAGAATGAGAGCTTTGGCATTCCCGCATGCGAAATAATGGTTTTTGGAAACTGCCGTCCACAAAGTTGATTTAAAATTACGGCCGCTTTGCACAACCTGTATTAGGCATTTTGCAGCAAACTACCGCCTACGTTTTGTATGACACACGTGTCACATTGTTGTTGCGGCCCACCAGCCACTCGGTGGCTTAGGGGGGCCCTAAAGGCGGAACACCACGTTGGTTAATTTCACAGACAGGGTTGTCCCGATTACAATTATGACTTCAATTCCCCAGGAAACTTCCAGCAACAAAGCTTGAAATTGACACTGAAGGTAAAATGCTCCAGATCAGGGGCGGGCAACCTGCGGCCCACGGGGCGCATACGGCCGAGGGGGCAGTATTATGCCGCCCCAGCACGTCACTTCCTATCTGAAGGCCAAAACTCCAGTTTTGACCTCAAACGGGGTTAGACGGGATACCAGAACAGAAGACTGATCGCTTCCAGTTGGCATTGTGTCCCATCATAACACATAGCCACATTATTGTCAATTATTGCCAAATAATATTGTCAATTCGCTGAATTTGTTCTCTCTGCCTCCTTGTTCTCTCTGTTCTCATTGCAACGACTACAGGGGTTACTTCTTTTGTGTAAATGCACGGCGTTACACGGTTTTCCATTATCAGTAATTTTTATATATTTCTCATTTTTTGTCTTTTTTTAAATTCTGTTCGACCAATTATCTCCATTTCCGCTATTATAACGATTAAAGGTGGAAGTTCCGCGAAATCTATATTATTGTGGAAATGCAGGGCCTTACACGGTTCGCTATTTTCGTTTTTTTAACATTTTAACAACGAAGTTGTTTAGTAAATCAATATTTTGTGTGTCGGCAGTTCAAAATACCAACAAAACGGCGAGCGCACATGAGCGTGCGCCTCGCGGCGACCGCAAGGCAGTTCAAAAAATCAAGAAAAAGAGGAGCGCTCTTGTTCGAGTGCCTCGCGGTGACTGCGGAGCGTCCCTGGCACACGTTTGTCAAGCCAAGAATACCCACTTAGGGAGATTGGCCAATAAAGGAAAAAATATTTCCAGCGTTCGCTGTAATCGTGGCAACACTTCCTCGGAACGAGAAAGACATGTTATAGCGTACGCCCCTCCAACGTGATGTCTAATGATTGTCACTTTCACAAAAATGAAGGAAACTCACACTTACAGCCGCAAAGATAGAGTAAAGGTCGTTGCGGCAGCGAACAAGAATCTTATCGGCCGCAATGGTGGACTTGAACCATCGTGATGGTCCTGAAGGTACAGCTTCGCTTCGTCTTACGCGTTAGTGTGAGTTTCCATCATTTTTTGCTTTTTTTGGTTTTTTAAAATTATGTTAAACAAATTATTTTCGTTTAGAATATCATAACCATTAAAGGTCAAAAGCTCTGTGAAATCTGCATTTTTGTGAAAATGCAGTACATTACAGAGTTCGCCATTTTTAGTATTTTTTAACAGCGAAGCTGTTTCGCAAATTGTTATTTTCCTGTCAGCAGCTAGAAATGCAAGAAAAATGCCAAGCGAACGTGAGTGCGCGCCTCGCGGCGACCACCCGGCAATTAAAAAAACCAAGAAAATGCCGAGTGGTCGTGTGGCCTGCCACGCGGCAACCGCCCAGGGTCCCCGTCGCAGGTTTGTCAACCCAACCATACCGTTTGTGAAGCCAAGCATTAGGGAAATGGGCCAATATTGGCAAAAAAAATACTCCAGCGTTTTGGAGTATTTCCTTGTCAGTATAGGCAAAAAAATTACTCCAAACACTTTAGCTATCGCAATTACACTGCTCACGCCACTGGCTAGTTATGCCTCCGCCCACAATATAGGGTGTGCGTTCGTCATTTGCATGCGCTAGATGTTAGTATAATAGTCCATCCAGTGCGTCGGCTCAGTGCGCCGGCTCAGACGCAGAGATGGGTCGGCCGCGGGTAGACCGCACGCCCTGTGTAGAGGCCACTTGCCTAAAGGATCGCCACTCGAGGGATCGAGAACGAAAACGAGTACAGAGAGCCAACATGGACCACGTGGCGACAGAGAATTCTACCAGAGACGTTAGTACGCCCCGAACAACGACTCTGTTGAACAAAAACTGACCAAGCTCAGCGAAGAAGAAGCAAATTGGCTGCAATCGTGGACTTAAACCGCCGGGATAATGGGGACGGTTGAGTACGCAGCTGCGCTACCTTCCAGTCTTTGGCGTTAGTGTGAGCTTACTTGTGTTACTTTATATTTTTTATTTCTTTTTTTTTTTAATTCTGTTCTACCAATCATCTTCGTTTACGCTATTATAACGATGAATATGAAACTTCCGCGAAATCCGCATTATTGTGGAAATGCAGGACGTTACATGGTCCTAGCTGGGGAAAGGGGGGGGGGGGGGGGGTACTGGACAAGAATGCTACGCATTAATAGTTCAATATACAAATAAAACAGAGCGAAAATTACGAAAGGTGTAACGCCCTGCATTTCCTCAAAAATGCGAATTGAGCGGAAGTAGCACCTGTAATCGTTAAAATAGCGAAAATGGAGATAGTCTGTGGCGGATAATTTTGAAAACCAAGAAATAAAAGGGCGGCTAACTCACCGCGAAGGAAGCGACAAAAGGTTCCCCTTGCCGAGTGGGGAGAAGGGAATGTCCTTTCAGGACCCCCTTCACGGCGAGTTAGGCGTCCTCAGTGGGCGCACTGTTGACAACAATGTAGCCTCCACAGTGCTGCACCTAGCTTGTGGTATGAACTTTAGTTTGTACGTTACTCCGATGAAGACTGGTCCTCCAGTCTAAATGTCAGTAACTTCAATTTAGATGCAAAGCATCTCTTGCTCGGGGCTATGTCCGTCCGTTGTCCGCACCTCTCTCCCTACACTATATAAAAAAAGAAATAGCGGCGCCCGGTTTCGATTCCACGACTCTATGGTCGCAACGGGAGGTACGCGGTGCTCTTCCCACTACGCTACAAAACCGGGACAGGAGCAAGTGCTAAGAACGCGGCTTATATCCTTGACTCATTCAAACTACGTCAAGAAGCTACTGATACAACGAAGGCACGCGAAGATGAACGTCAATAGAAGCGACGAACTGAAAACTTTAGAGGAGGATGTTAGCGTCTCTTGCTCGGGGGGATGTCCCGCGTCCGTGCCCCGTCCGCAGCGCCTCTAATGATGATTGTGGCAGGATGCCCCTAGGGACTAGCCAACCAAAGAATCCATCACGAGATAGCTTCACGTTCAACCACCGTCGTCATCTTTCCGTAGGGGAACCGCTGAAGACGAAGAAGGAGAAGAAGACAAAGCTGCGAAGAGGAGGGCGTGTACGTTGCTCTCGCCCCGTCCGCAGCGCCTCTGATGATGATTTTGGCAGGATGCCCGTAGGGATTTGCCAACCAAAGAATCCATCACGAGATAGCTTCGCGTTCAACCACAGTCGTCATCTTCCCGTAGAGGAACCGCTGAAGAAGAAGGAGAAGAAGACAAAGATGCGAAGACGAGGGCGTGTACGTTGCTCTCAGCAGGTGCACCAACGTCAACAACCTTTACCTTACAACGCTGACGGAGACTACCGATTCTACCACAGAGACGACAACATCGACAAGAACATGATGAACGAGTTTCGGCGCCTCGAGCACCACCGCCTACTCACCGTAACACAACAGTACTTGCGTGCCTTTGCCACCGGTGTGGACCCGGACGTGGAATTCTTTCTGGCGCTACTAAACACCAGATCACTCAACATAACGGCAACACGCCAGCTGCGTAATAAGCGCGCATGCGCGTCTCCTCTCTCATCTCCTGCTCTCCACTCCATCTGCTCTATATAATAAACCCGGTCCGCGCACTTCTTCCTCAGTTGCTGCTTCGGTTGAGACACGCTGCACCGTCCGATGAGCTGAATGGATGCCAACAATTCTGCTTTGCATCACCACATAGTTCCCTTCTGGGAGATGGTGTAATTTTTTTTGTTTCCGAGCGAAAGCCAAACTCGAGGCCGAAGCAAACGTCGCGATCGTCAACGCAGGTACAATATTTCGCCTGTGTCACATGTTAGGAGCCTGAAGTGTATCTATGGATTCCATTTCGTCCCTGAATCAGTTACGTCGCTTGGTGTTTGCAGCTCTTCCAAAAAAAGAAACCACAAAAATCATCATTCTAATCATCTCTTTAATATTCACTCATTGTTTGCCGACCAGGACAAAACAGCAATGCACATTCGTCTAGTTTAGGAAGTTAGAGCTGCGTCCGATGAGTGTATCTGAAAATCAGGTTGCTTTCTTAGGCTTCAGACTCCTCCTTCGAATCATTTCGCTTTCGGCCTTTCTTTTCTGTGCCTTTTTTATATCAGAAACGGCTGTCACGGGGCTAATGTGTTATTTACGAATTCACCTGCCAGATTGCCTTTTAATGTCTGTTGGACGGTTTATCGAGGTTACATGCTTGTATATTCTGCGTTGAAGAGCAAAGAGGGAAATGGCCACTAATAATCATATTCTTCACATTTCCTGTGATGATATTGTTTTTCTGTGGCACCATCATGCTTCTCTTCGCTGAAATCACAAATAATAACAAAGAACGAGTTTAGCTTTGATGTTTCGCTAAACAGCAATTGAACACATCGAGGACGATAGAAAAAGAAACACACGGCAATTTCACCATTCTTCTACTTTTCCATCCTGTTAAAGCGCTGTTTGATAATGTACAAGAACCAACTGGTCCAACTATTGATTCCACTGGCTATAACATTGCCGCCTGTGACTCCATCTGCCCCCTCCCCTTTGCTGTTGTTTATTGAACGATGTGATTTTTATCGCCTGTGTTTTTATTGTATGCTTATTTATTACGCATTTGTTTTGTTTGGGCATCTGTTGCATTTGTGGTCATCGATATTTCCACTTCCTGCATGCACGCTGCTTGTCCGTTGGTTAGTGAACGGATACGCAGCAGTGGCCAGCCCGCACTCGCATGTTTTCGGGGAAGCCGGTGTGGCTACATTGACGGTGTCGAAGGCTCGGTACAAGAACCCAGAGTTAATGTGCCGCCCGGCCTGGGGCCCTGATATTCCGAAGAATCAATTAGGCGAGTTAAGAGGCTTGTGTTCTTCCTACTCGCTTCCTCCTCCCCGCCTTCCGTCGCACGCTGCTAACGACAGCAAACCTCGGCGTTCGACGTCGGAAACTTCTCCTTCACATCGACGCCTACAATTAAGGCTGGCGTGTGCCCGTGTCGCTTGCGCTTTATCCTAACTTACCGTGGTTATACACTCCGCGCCTAGGCCTCGAGGCCCGCTGCCGTTTCTAGACGTTGTTTCGACAAGGTTGCGCCGGTTTTTCTGTGCTTCCGCTAACCACGATGAAAAATTACGTCTTTGTGGGGCTAGTTCCGATGCCAAGGAACTTTCACGATCGGTGCTCACCGCAGGCTTTGGTTTAATGTTGATATAGAACGAAGAGAGGAGACCATTTGTTCGTTCCAAACAGGCTGGCGAAAACAATTAGCTGTGCGCTCTAGCAGAAATCCAGCAGCTCCTTTACAATTGTATGCAACTTTGACCGAGGCTACATTTGTCAACCCTCCTCTTTTGTTCATTCAATCCACGAATACTTTTTCTTATTTCTCACAGCGGTTTTGCCTCGCGGCTGCGCTTGCTACTTGATAGTATGCGCTAATTTTGCAGCGATTCTAAGTGGCAGAAACAGAAGAAACGCGCAACTTCGTGTTCTGATTCGTAGCGTTCCAGCCGAGATTCCGAAATCCCGACTTGCAGAACAAAATTGTCAGCGTATCGTTGGACTGGCCATCATATATTTGAACCTAAAATTCTTCTACCCAAACTCAAATGCGGAGCTTGAACATGTTTGAGAAAGTTACAAGTACCTAGCAGTAACTCTATCGGATTGTGGGTTCAGCCATGTGTAGCATGGAGACTGGTAGTACCCAGGGAACAATCGGTTGCATGCCTGTATATCTTTAGACCATTGGTTTTTGGACCACCATTGGCCTTCACGTTACTCTGATTGAAACGAGTCCACTGGCTGCTATGTTTCCACGTGTGTCCGAATATTTCACCTATCCTGGGCTCGCTTTGTTTTAGAAAAACATCCATCAGATTGTATTTCCTTTGCAACTTAAGAAAAATGAAAACATTTTCTATCGTCCACTGTTTCTCCGCCCTTCGCCCACATGCTTTTTTTAAACAGTATTTTAACTTATACTAGTTGCGGCAATCTGGCTTTGCTGTAATTACTTCACTTGGCACCCATATACATACGCGACACGCTTTGAACTTGGACTATGTAGACAGACCCACCGCGTCATTTGGCCATTCTGCAGTCGCACCCCTGTTTCTACGACCTTAAGTTATGCCTCCTTTCTGCATAACCGGCTATTTACCTGATTAAAGGGACCCTGCAACACTTTATTCAACCTTTTTTTTTTTTTTGAAATCTAAATGCTTGCAGAACGTAGTCACCCAACACACCCAGTACTTAGATTAGGGGGTCGCAAAGTACCTCAGCCAAACATTACTGCTCTATGCCCATCAAATAACTTGTGAACTCGCTCAAAATATTTTTTTCTTTCTTTCCCCTCGAATTAAGTCACTAAGGCCACGTAGCGGCTGTTGGCCGGTTTTCCTTCAGTTGCAGCAATGAACGCTTTTTCAGAGCCAACTTAAAAAAAAGCCACCAAAACAAACCAGAAACGGAAGGCTTATCTGGTGCGGCGAGCAAATCACGCAGTGCCGCTCCGTGCTTGCGATAACTAAAGCTTTCGCAGTGGTTCCAGACGCGAAGGAAAGAGTGAAAGCGCTGATCAAAAGGGTTGCAGGGTCCCTTTAGGCTGAGTTCATCGTCAAGTATTATGCTCTTACGCGCCGGCTGTTCGCCGGTGACATACGCGAGCTAGATGTCGAACGAGCAGCGGCGAACACGACAGGAAGCGGCAAACTGCATTTTTAAGGCGCAACCAATCACAGCTTTGTACTTCCTGTCTGCGCAGAGCGCCTGCGCACTCGGCAGCCAAAGAGCATACGCTACTTTCGCGCTTTTTCTGAGTACTGTTGTATCTCTTGTACAGTAAGCATAGAGAGCAGACTCTTTAAGAGAAGAAGACGGCGGCGGCGGGTAGTTGCCATTTGGAATGTACCACGGTGCGCAAAAGTGTAGTGGAAATGGAGAAGTTCAGCGCGCGAAACTGAAAGTATTTGCAAAGCAAAACAAGAGCAAAGCAAAACCCCCGAAGCTTCACCCATTGTTGTCATTTGGAAATGTTTTTGCACTAACTACGAAGCCAGTTTCCAAAAAAAAGCTTGTACAATAAACAAAAAAGTAAATAAACGTTATCTGATGTGTTCACATCAAGTTTTATTACTTCCTGGTTAGGTTTGGTTGAAGATTAATTGTGAGCAATGCTATATTTACGCACATGTTGTTTTGGACTGTACATATGGCAACCTTGATGCAAGCAGCTCGTCGGCAGCGTTCGCCGCATCACGTTGCATGGGGGTAGGAGTGGGGGAAAACTGAGCGGCGCGTCAAACCACGGCAGCCGCCGCGCGAAGTTCGCCGAAAAATTTGGCTACACGGAGGATGGCCTTTAGATTGCAGTATGTTGGCCCTTTATTTGGTCTACTTATCTTCTGTTTCTTCGCTTCCTTCTTGTTTTTGCGCTTCGCCAAACATTCTCCCCTGATACGATTAATTTCTATTAGGCGGCCTTTGTAGTGTATGAGCGACCTCACCGAGGGTAATGATGAGCGCATTCGAGTAGGCCGGCAAACTCATAGGAAGAATAGCAAAGTCAACGAAAAAGACATGACTATCGTGGCAAACGTATCATGGGCCGCCGCCAAGCAGCCTATCGCAACTCGCCTGGCTTACCAGTATGGTCCGAAACGAATATCCTCAGCACTTTTTCTTGACTTGTTAACTCAGCTTTATCTCGTTTTGTTTTGATCTGGATAGTTCTGAGTTTAATTTGTGGCTACTGTATTGCTGGGTGGAGAATTTTAAGGACTCGATTTTGTTGTGGCCTTGCTTCGCTCAAATTCATTAATTGTTTATGGCGGCGAAGGCCGTGTCCTCTTCCCCGATATTCGTTCTCACTCTGACTTCTTTAGAAAAGATGATGTCTGTCTGGAGGCAATAATAAAATACTTTGAGGAAATTAATAACATGAAAGCATATAAAAACTCTATCGAGGGATAGTTCCGGCTTTATAAAACGCGTATCTGACCGTTCATGGAGAGATTCATTGCCACATAATGAAGGGGACTGAGCGATAAGGCCGCAATAGCTCGCACTCATTCATAAAAGCTGATTAAAATATTGACGTAAAGCGTTCTTGGAGGGACGAAATCGTAAAAATTGTCAGGAGCATATGGAAGAGCAAAATGGATATCCTCAACTCACCGATGTTAATTTATTCGAACTTTCTTATTATCGCTCTGTTATTTTTAGTATAGAACACAGATAATATTTTTATGGGACCGTTCGCGTGGATAGCGAAGAACAGGCTGATATATGGCAAAACGTCAGCGGCGATAATAACCGACTTAAACTTCTCAGGCGCATTCAAGGAGCCGGCACCATGAACGTGGTCCCGATGACGTCATAGAGTGGTGCTAGATGGTGCCATCATTCACGGGAAGAGTTTCTATGGCGTTAAATGGTTTTCTTGTGGAATGCCGCAAACAGTACGTGTTGGCTCAGCCGGTCCGAAGCATCGTGTCTACAAGGCTCACTGGAGAAGAGAAAAACTGTTAAGCTGAAGGTGGTATAATAAAAAATACATATCCACTGACGCGAAGCCCGGGGGGGGGGGGGGATGGGGGGGGGGGGGATACACGCAGTGTATAAGTGTGTATGATGCGACTTCAAAGATGCGGTTTTGGTGTCTGATGGGGTTTTAGAGTTATGAGGAAGTGTATTATGTGGTTTTGATGCGGAGCTCTCGGCGTCATAGGCCTTGGCGCCTTAGCGTTTTTGCCCGTGGAGATCATTGAAACCGCCGGGGGAAGTATACACCTTTGCTGTAAATGTCTCATGTCTTTGAAGCACGAAGCGTTCAAGCGTGAGGCGTTGCAAAACGAGTGTCCCGGTGTGCTCTTTTAGTACGCGTTTTTGCCCGTGGAGAGAGAGAGAGACAAAGATGAAGCCGTCTAGCGCGAGGCGTTGGAAAACGAGTGTGCCGGCGTTTTAGTACCATGACTACGTGAGACGCAGACAGCCCGAGCCCGAAAGGGGCTTCGCCACTAAAACGAGGAATCAAAACACGTTACGGCAGCTTTCCTTGCATATGCTGTATTCATGCAGACATCGCTTACTCGGAGACTTCCGGTACGCAATCTCTCATACTGCGGCTTTCGACTGACGAGTAGCCTTCATGATGGGACAGTGATTTATGCCCTGAGAAAAAATCCCAACCATCTTCACTAACGTGAAACCTGGGGAGGGGCGAAGCATGCAGTGTAAAAGCGTGTTGGTGTTTTTGCCCATGGAGATGAAACCATTGGGGCCATAGGTATACAGCTTCGCTGTAAAAGTCTCGTGTCTTCGAAACACTAAGCGTTCTCGCGCGAGGCGTTGGATAACGGATATGCCGGTGTGCTCTTTTAGCACGCATTACGTTCTAGCGCGATGTTTTGGAAAAAAACGAGTGTCCCGGTGTGCTAGTACCATGACTACATGATACGATATACGACAACAGAAGACGCCGACAGCCCGAGCCCCTAATATATAAAGAAAAATCTTACATGGGGCTCTTCTTTTCCGTCCCGATTACGCTGTGGCGCTAGGACCAAAACAAGGCGGAATGGGAGATCTCGTATATTTAAGCCTCCTCACCATACCGCACGTCGCTGGCTGAATAAGTTTTCCTTTTTATGCGCAGCATTCTTTGCCGAGTATCCCCTCAGCGACGACTGTGTAACGCCCAGCATTTCTGCAAGAAATGCAGATTTGGCGGAAGTAACACCTTTTATCGTTTAATAGCATAATTGGAGATAATTGGTCCAACAGAATCCCTGCCAGAAAATACCAGAAAGAACTATGTTCTTACTCTCATGAAGCCAACCAGCCGAGGAATGAAGCTGAGAATAGTAAGGTCCTGTAGAAAAGAAAAGAAAAAAAAACCTCGGTTTCGAAATGTTTGCAGTAGTCTTTTCAAATCGCATTACTCATACCATGAATTTAACTCACACCATGAACTCGACCATCACGCTGAATTTGTTCGTTATATCCGAAGTTAGTGTTAGTAATAGTGTAATAAGTGCTGTCTGTGCGTGAAAATGCAGCACGCATGCGGCAGGAACTTTTAGGTGGTCGCTGACATCACCTGGACGGCGCGCGGTGATAACTGGGCACTGGCTGCATCCATGAAGCGAAGTTTGGCGCTCGCCCGCCAGGATGGTACTCCCGGCCGACAGAAAAAGTTCGACAAGCCGAAAAAATTGCTCATAATAAGTACATAAATGTCCTATGACTTGTCATTGGGGCCGTTGCGCTTCCTGGTCGGCGCGTCGGCATTGATCTTTGAGCTCACTATCTTCTGTCTCCCTCTAAACATTTTAGTGATTGTTTCGTCGAACAGATCGTATTTCTTAACCAGGTCGCAGTTTTCCGCTCCCTGCATAAATAAGATCGTTGACAATGTCCGAAGCGAACACTCTACGACACCTCACTGGCATGCGACCCGTTAGGCTTCATGGCACGCGTTTCAGATGGCTTCCTGTTTTGTTTCTTTTTTTTTTAGTTCTCTCTCGGCCGAACCGGAGAGGAAAGCGCGAGCGAGCATGCCCGGGACTGCCGAAATTCATGCGTAGCTAATTTTTGCCCGCCCCCAGACAAGCTGTATTGCCCCACACGTGTTGGCAGAGTGCAAACGCCAACTTTGGGCAAATTCGCCGTAGTATCCCGTATTTTCTCCCCAATCTCGCCTCATCACCCCTTATCCGTCCGTCGTGAGCTCCCTCCGTCCGCCAGCAGCTGAAGGTTGGAGGGTGGCGGCAAAATGGTACCCACGACGACCACGTCCCTTTTTTTTACATTTTCTTTCCCTCTCGATTTCGTTTGCTGGTCGCAATCAGTTCTGCTGGAAAAGGGCGATCCCCACGTAGTTCATAGGACGCTTCGCGTTCGCGGTAAGCCGATCAAGAGGTGACTGCGAACGCCAGGCGCGGTACCCGAGTACCGCGCCTGACCCTAGGTGACCCGAGCCAGGCGCGGTACCCGATTCGCTGTACCCGAGTTGCACCCTCGCACGAGTATCTTATATCTGAAACAGAATGCTATTGCCTCAATGCATGCTTTGACAGTCATGCCGCGTTCGTTCGTTGTAACAGACCGTTCGTTATAACTGCGGTCGTTATAAGAGGGCTCGCCTATATATTAACCTTATACTCTCAGATTTCCTCTCTCCGATGCACTTTCGCATTAAAGTTCATTTTTAAAATGAAGCTTTCTTCGTCAGCTCGTCTGTTGATTTTTGTTTTGGACTTTTGTTTAATAAAAGGACGGTCTGTATTAAAGTTTCGCTTTTATATTCTCTTTGCAACATGCAGTATATAAAACATCAGGGCGCGCTACGCCCATCTGTCAATATAATTGGGGTGGTTTTGGGCCCGTGAAGCTGCTTCTCCTAGTTTTTATCTCAGCCACCCCTTTGTTTATGTGCGACTGGAAACAAAAGTAAATAAGAAAAACGTACATGTTTCCGGCTGCTCGGTTGGACCCTAGGTTGGGGCATTAGCGAGCAGTTGATGACTTGTTTGTCCTGTGTTTGCATTGCATTTCATTGCCTTGAGTGGCCGGATTGCTTTTGTTCCTCATTTCAATACCACTCCGCTGCGCTCCTCACCCCCTCGCCTTCCCAACTCCTTCTAATTATTCCGGGACAAAGCTCGACCTTTCTTTCCTCTTTTTCCTTCGACTTTCGTTTCAGTAGTCCGCTGTTCTCCCGCCATCCACACAGACTTTTCTTTTCTCTTTGGGCTTATCTCTTGCCTTTTCTCCCGTCCGTGGTGTCCGCACCTGAAGCTATTCGGTGCCCACAAAGGTGGATTTAATTAAGCTCATGCCGGTAGTTTTCGTATTTAACAAATGTTGTCAGGAGTACACATGCACCCTTTTCTGTACCTTTCACCGTCAAGGTCCCGCCGCTGTGTTTGCCTGGGATTCGCAACAATGTAGCGCTAAAGTACTTTTTTATTACAAAACTAGCATTATTTTTTTTTCTGTCCCCTTCCAGCATTCTCATTCTTTGCCACGTATAACTGGATTTCCCTTTGTTCCTGCTGGTCTGTTCTCATTCTCAACATGCTTCTTATAGAATAGGGTGTGTTCGGGGTTCTGGTGTTATAAATATACAATGGCGTGAATTGGATTAGCGCCCTACTATCGTCATTCGTCCTAGCCATTTACCCCCAGCTTGAAGCACCAGCGATGAAAAAGATTAGTGCTGGGGTTCAGTATTCATAGTGGTTCTTCGGCACTTTTATGAATTCTCTTTCGTCGAGGTTCATTCCAGATAACCCCGCAGTTTATTAGACGCAGTTGCACCGTATTTCAAACATTGCGTCATATCTTCGGGAGCGACAGCCACCCTCCTGCACACTGCAACGAGGAATGGCGTGGCTGAGGAATAGCAGCACACCTAATACGCATTACGGTAAAAAAACCCGTCAAAGCCGCCCGCAACACACAGCGCCATGGTTGACAAGAATGAAGGGGCTGTTGTCACCTCATGTGCCCACTCCACGCCGATGGTAAATGTCGTTGTGCAACTGAATTCGTTCGAGCAGTGGATTTGACCTTTACAAAAATTAAAGCAGTTTCACTCAACGTGAGAGCTGTCAAGTGAGGAGCAGTGATTTGCTAGAGGGGTTGTGGCGTCCTCTCTTGGCTAGTTTCAGTATAAGTCCGGCGTTGATACCGAAAGTAGTCAAGAGAGGGCGCCGCCGGCACTGATAAGACCTATAAAGAGAGGCTGGATGTATGTTTTATGAATTTTGAGTAATTATTGCTTTGATTCATGGTTCTCTATTTTATAATACTGTGTACATATTTGCGGCCTAGAAACGGCAACCTCCGGGGCAACGGCGCCGCGCAAAGATCACCTCCAGCACTTTGCATACGGTGATGTGTGCCTCTGTGGTTTCAATGGGTTTAACATCGGCTTCGTAACGCGAAGGACTCAGGTTCGATCCCGACCAGGGGAAACGGTGACCTTTTTGAAGCCTCTGTTTGGCTGAGTGACGCCGCGTGACTACGGTGGCTAGATACCTACGACGACAAGCCGGGAAACGTGTTTCGTAAAAGTTACAGAAGGCCTGTATTGTCGCGTAGCACCAATATAGCGATGCAATGCCGTTTGAATTATTGATCTACATTCAGTATTAGCTGCTCCAGAAGCAATTAAATGCACCTCTCCCACCTTGCCGACCCATTCCTCCTCTCTCTATGCTTGTTTCAAAGCAGCTGGAAACACTTGGAATAAACATGTGACATCGCGACGCTCGACTTCCGTTCTGCGCTAGCTACATTCCTGCGCATAGGCACGCGTCAATCACTGCCGACCCACCTTTGCCTTTGCACAGTCTGCAATCATCCGTATCTTTCACCTGATGGATTCGGACCTCAAACAGCGTCTCCTCACAATGAGCGCTGATATACGCCTCGAGATTCGCGATCGCTGCGCCGCCTGCCGCCGCTTCTCCGCGGCGTTTGCGGGATTAGCGCTGTGTAACTGATAGGTGGTCATGCAGTATTTTGCTTCTATTTCGCTTCTCTTTGCCTTTCCGCGCACTAAACAACTTGTTATGGTGACGTCTGTAAGCAAACTGCACGTTTAGGGCGCTTAAAAAAAAACAGCTGCGTCTTGGTAGAGCGCTCGAACGCGAACGAGAGCTACCCGGGGAGGCGGTTCTGCGCGCTTCTTGGCCGCTCTTGCGGGTGTCGGCGACGGCAGCAGCATATCACCACTGTCACCTTCGAACACGTCAGCACAAGTGAATTCTATTTATTGTCGCCTCGTTTAGACCTAATATTGCACTGTAAGAGGTTGGTGCGTTATGCAGAGCAGACAACAAATGCGGCTTTGCTTCGAATATGTACGTCGTAGAAAAATATATTTCGGGCATGTGATAACCCAATAGCTGACAATAACTTGTGCCTTTTATGGGAATGTAAGCCACGCGAAAATGTTAAGTTGCGTTGTCAAATATGGGCCCAATCAAGCTTTATAGCAAGCACCAAGGTATACGTTAATGAAACCACGGGAAAATGAATGGTCTGCAAGTCAGGAATAAATAGAACAGTCGTACGGGAATGAAAAAAACCCGGTGCAGCTTCTGAAATGATAAAGACGTTCGTTTAAGCAAGGTAGTATTCAGACCAACAAGATGCGAAATGCACTGCTATTTCGCAAGACATTGGAATTGGGGGGGGGGGGGGTAGGGAGGAGGGGGACGCTTAACTATCGTTGTTTACTAATGCGGAGGGAAATTAACGAACGAACGTTTTAGTAATAACACACACACACAAGCTGCGTGTTCACTTTTCGTTTGTTTCTCGCCTTCAACGAACGGCTGATGACTCGGCGGACGCATTTTTTGAATACAGGGTAGGCAGTTCACAAGCGATACGAGGTGTATTTGGAAGAGTTGATTGATTGATTGTAGGTTTTAACACGCCGAAGCAACGGAGGCGATGAGGCGCGCCGTAGTGCAGTGCTCCGGATTAATTTTGACCACCTGGAGATCCATAACGTGCGCCGAAATCTTGTACACATGGGCTCGTTGAGGAGTGTGGTATCTGATAAGGCTCTCTGATTTCGGTTTATGTTAGATTCTGCAGTCTCCCCGTGTCATTTAACGATGTTTCGAAGAACAGTTTAGTCGCGGAAGCGGATTACTCTATAGGCCCGTCTCCGTGCTTCTCGTGGAGGATAAGTGCAACAGATTTATCTTTGCTAGCGCTCACCTCGGGACAAGAGGACCCAGCATTAAAATTTGTCGTCGTGTGCTGACTCCCGAGTATAATTTTGCATTATCCATCGTACGTCTTTCGTAAAATTGTTTGTGAAATTTATGCTGCATTGGCTTGTTCAGGGTAGTGATCAATATAAGCGTAACTTGCGTGCTGTCAGGTAAAAGTGCTCCGCTAGACTATAGAAGCGCACAAAGTCGATTTACATTACAGTGTGTATGACCGCAACATGTTCATCGGAGAAAACACTGCCACTAAATTTCAGGGCAGCGGAATTGCAATCAGCTTCATGCATATGCTGGCTTTGGGCCGCCGGCCTGTGACACACAACTGGCGCTCATACACACCGAATTTACCACACTAAGATCGCGTCATAAACGTTTATACTCTCGTAAACACACCACGCTTGCAAACAGAGTGCCTGCTCCACATTATTCCGTATTTCTAACGCGTAAAAACGGTAAATCGCAGTTTTTAACGAGCCGCAAAAGCAACGGCGACAGGGGGGAGCGGGCTGGAGACTCCCGCGGCTGGTTTCGAAACGGGCCGGTAGGGGGATTTCAGTGGCGCCCCTACAGGCCGCGCTCGAGGCGTATAGGCTTCGACCCGTATAGCGACACCCCGCCTCTGAACGTCGACCTGGAGCCTAGCGGCAGTAGCGATTCGTCGGCCGATTCGGCAGAGCGTGCCTTATTTTGACACCACTCCAGTAGCTCGCTTTGCAGCCAACGACGTGGCACGGATAACATCTTTATCCAGATCCAGAGGACGCAGAGCGCTCGTATCGGAACGTCGCTGCAGATATCCGGTACTCTACGCCTACGCGGGATCGCGCAGGAAGCAGGAAGAGCTGCCGGAAGCCAATGGCAGTGACGTTGCCGGCGGCCGACCTTGCCGGTGATCGGACGAATCAGGGGGCGCCTCGCCGTTGCGTCAGCTGCGATCGGCTCGCTGCGGTGTCGCGCTCATCGGCTGAGAAAGGCTATCTTCAAAAACTGTTTACAAATTATCCGTACAACGTATGGGGCTCAAAATCCCCACTTGGCTCAAACACCCACTTGGCTCAAAAATCCCCCGTTATGTGTTTTATCACCTGAATGCATTTGAGTGACACCTTCACAAAGCTTTTCTGGGTTTCTTTAAGGTGCACCGAACTTAAAGCCCGTAGCTTCGTTCTTCATGTTTGTTGCATGAACCTTCAGCAAGTTGCCACTTGAGTTGGCACGTTGATGATTTCATTATGCCCCAACTGTTACAAACACGAACAGTCGAGTAGCTCGGGAATGCCTAGTTCTAGACGTTGCTTCGCTGATTCTTCAAACATGAGATTCTTCTTGAAATAAATGTTGAAAAAGCCGTGAATGCCCTCACAAACTGCGATATTCGTTTCCGGCCTCGTGTGTGAATGAATGGGATGCCGCGACATGCACCAACAACCTGAACGCTTTTTTGTGGCGGTTTTTCACACTTACATGCAAATTCTAAAACACCCTATATGCGGGGCAGTAAGTGGGCAGTGGAGCACTAAGCCCGACCTCCTCCTCGTTTTGGAATAGGCAGACCACTCCCACCGTACCGGTGTGTTTGCGCATAATCGGGCAGCATTGGTAACAACTGGATGTAGGAACATGTCGTCGCAAAGCGCTATGTGTACCTCATGCTTTCAGGGGGCTCACACCCGTACAAGACAGCATTTTATGCTTCTTGACAAAGCTTATGACCCCATTGGGACCCCTTCCGAAGCAAACTGGGGACAATTATGCTAACCCAACGCGTGAAACCTAAAACGGGATTTCGGGTCCGAGAAGCAAAGCCAAATTTCGCAGCCACAAAATGGATGCATGCCAGCTTAGACGGCCATCTTCATCATTGTTGTAAGAATTTCGATCTGGCATAAAAAGCTGGAGCAGAGAAACGGTTGGCCTGGCAACGAAGCGCAAACTCAACTTGTCATTGTCTCTATTGGCGGTGAGATGTTTGAGTGGCGCCCCCTGGCTCTGACGTCAGGTTAGGGACTCGCGCCGCTGTCGGGTGTAGCCCGAAAGAACCCATTCCCGTTTGACCCCTTCCCGTATGAACCCATTCCCGAAACGCCCTTCCCGCTTGACCCGTCCCGTGTGCGCCCGTTCCCGAAACGACCTTCCCGTTTGGGCGCTTCCTGTTTTAGCCCATTCCCAAAACGCCCTTCCCGTTACAACCCGCTCCCAAAGCGCCCTTCTCATTTGAACCCGCATTGTTGCAAACCATTGAATTTCTGAAAATATGCGTTACCGTCTTCGAAACTGTTCCCCAAAATCTGCTTACAAGTAACGGGTCATGCACTAAAAACTTGTATGCACCAAATTTTCCGGAATCGACCGGTATTTCCGGCCGATAAAAATTTCCGAATGCCTTAGTCGATACTGCCCTCTTGACACAAAATTTATAGCGGGGAAAGTGTACTATAAAGATACCTAATATCTTGAGGAATGCACGCATTGGATTTTTCTGCAGTTGGTGTTCGTACGTGCGGCTGAAATTTATTTATCGGCCGCTCTTATGCTCATTGTTTGGAGCGTAGCTTTGTCTTCGGGTTCGAGAGATGTATAGATCAAAGATGTCCGTGGGAGAGACTTTAAAAAAAGGCAAGAACATGTGCAGAAATCTGATAATTGGCTACAAATGCCTTTCCTACGTGAGTAATGGGCAGATATTTTTATTTATTTACTGATACTGTACGGCCTGGTCGGGCTCATGCAGGAGTGAACATAAAAGCACATCAGTATTGGTTGGCGTAGTTTAAAAACGCCCCACACAAATAAGTAAAAGACATAAATATGTAAAAGACGCAAAGGGGTCCGAACAAGGATATGCATTCGTAATGTATTCCAATTTTAAAAATACGACGATTCAACCAGAACACATATTTACAATACGTGGGGAAAATTCTTCTAACGATACCGAGTTGACTGTTCGTTCAGCTAACGTATTCCAGTAAGAAATTGCACGAGGAAACAAAGAGAACTTTCGAATAGTAATTCAGCTGATTGGCTGCCTAATAGTCTTACTATGATGTCTTCTGGCTGAACGACTGAAAGGCCCTTGGAGGTAGTATTCCCACGACAATTTTAAGTTTCTGTAGTTAAGAAAATTTAGGCTAGAGACGACCCTGCACTGCTTAAGTTTTTGAAGGTTTGCCCTATTATGCAAATTGAGTACGCTAGAGTGGCGGGAATAAACAAAATCAATAAAACGCAAAGCTAAGTTTATAATTTTCGCCGCTTCTCATGACTGTGATTTTTTTTATAGCCAGATGTGGCATATGTATCCAGATACATAGGGTTACTTTATTTTTATACATCATTTTATCTTTTATAGTTTTCATCTGTTTCTTTTCGACATTGATGTACACTTGCGCTAATATAACGATTAAATGTGTTAGTCCGCCAAATACGATTTCTTGCAAAGTAAGGGTGTTTTTGCGATTTTTTATTTGTGCTTCCGCAGCGCTTTTCTGGGCTTTTTGGTTTTATAATTTTTTGGTTTGTTAATTTAAAAGACTTTTTGTTAATTTAAAAGATTTGTTTATTAATTTGTTAATCGTTAATTTGTTTGTTAGGCTTTGTTAATTTAAAAAAATTGTTAATTGGTATGACTTGAATTGTAACCAAATTTCGTCGTCTGTATATTCAAAAAGTGAAGCCCAGGTTTGAAAAGCAGTCAAGGACTCTGGATGTACTGAGCATGCTATCGCAGCGACAAACGGAAATAAATGAAAAATAATATGAAAATGTTTTTTATAACGTTTCATAAACTGGATACGTTATTCCGGGAACGGGCTAAATAAATAGGAAAATACGAAACGGCAAGGTTCTTGCGCCCCGGGTTGAAACGGGAAGGAACAAACGGGAAGGTTGAAATGCGAACGGGTTCAAACGGGAACGGGCCAAGTGGGAAAGGGCGACACGGGAAGGTCGTTTTGCGCCGGGTCGAAACGGGAGGGAACAAGCGGGAAGGGTGAAATGGGAATAGGTTCAAACGGTAACCTCCCACTCTCCCCCGCTGTCGTCTGCTACACTCGCGTCGCTGTGGTCCGCTTGTGAGGGGCAGCAAAGCCTAAGCTAAATATCGCCCGCTTTGATGTTTTAGGGCATCAAAAAGCGTATTTCCAGTAATTCGGCTATTTTTCCAGCTTCTGACACCTCTTAATATCTTCAAGCTGTATACCGCACACGTTTGCAACTCACGAGGAGAGAGAGACCAACTTTCTCCAGAGCATCGCTCAGATAATCGTGAGTAACTCGTGTGTAACTCGTCCTTTCTAGATTATTTCCGAGGCTCGGGGCTCAGAGCTCTTCGATAAGTATGCAAAATGCGTAGGCTCCCCTAAAGTATTTTCGAGATGCTCTTATGAAGACTCAAGTGTAATGCTACGCAACAAGCAGCGCGTCCCTACACGCGCATCGCAAAGCAGGAAACAAAGCAGTTGTTTTCTATTTTTTTCGTTGTTGTTGACTTGTATCAGGTGAACGTTCTCTATGCCCAACGCATTAATTTTTCTGCACCGCCACAAACGTCTTATTAGGAGGTTTGGGGATGTTTGAGAGGCGCACATAGTTCGTGTGGATATTTTCTTCTGGCTGTAAGGCATTCACTAACTTCTTCAGAAATTGGCTTTCGGTATAGCTGCGTACAAGAAGGTGCATAATCGCAGAATGCGTTCATTCACATGCAAATGCAATGCGAACGTTTGTGCAACGCCACCGCGAAACGGCGCAGACGACGTTGTCCAGAGTGTTCGAAGTCGACTTTTCCGCCCCGAATTTCTATCGTAACTAACAAACTGAATCTTAACCCGAACAGTTATGACATGATTACGGTATGGATGCCTTGGTATACTCAATAAAGAACGCAAGAAATAGTGTACTTGCCGCTTTTCAGTATTATGAAGAATCATAACTGACGAATATCTCCAAGCAGCTATTTATTGTTTTCCAACTCCTTCAGGCGTAAAGAACAAATGCTGGCCTACTCGAGATGATGTTCCGCGAACTGAAGAAAATTACGCTTACTCTGTGTCCTGGTCTGAAAAACCCGCCCACTAACAAGTTCGAATATATTGCTGATGTTTTCTACTACTCCTTCTAGTACTCTTGAGTGCTACTATAACGCATGTCCGAATATTGGGAAGGTGTGGCCGTCGGAAATGTACCGAAATGTACCTCAAGGTCTGAAGAAACATATAGTTACTGCATTTTAAATGCGGAGCATTTCTAAGGCTCGCATTGTCCTGCGTCGTTGATGGCGGCGCCGTCCACACGCTCACTGCGCATGCGCTACTCTCCTCCTTACACCCACAGCTCCGCGATACTACACTATAAAAAAAGAAATAGTTAGCGGCACCCGGATTCGATCCCACGACTCTATGGTCGCAACGGAAGGTACGCGGTGCTCTTCCCACTACGCTACAAATCCGGGACAGAAGCAAGTGCTACGAACGCGCCTTATGTCCTTGACTCATTCAAACTATGCCCAGAAGCTACTGATACAACGAAGGCACGCGAAGCTAAACGTCAACGGAAACGACGAACTGAAAACTTTAGAGGGGGATGCTGAATTTCCCGTGGGAAAGCTGTGGTGGGAAGCGCCACGCGAATTGCAGCTCAACCAGCCCCATCCGCAGCGCCTCTGATGCTGATTGTGGCAGGATGCCCCTAGGGATTGGCCAACCAAAGAATCCATCACGAGATAGGTTCGCGCTCAACCACCGTCGTCATCTTCCCGTAGGGGAACCGCCGAAGAAGAAGAAGAACGAGAAGACAAAGCTGCGAAGAGGAGGGCATGTACATTGCTCTCAGCCGGTGCACCAATGTCAACAACTTTTACCTCACCAAAGCTGACGGAGACTACCGATTCTACCACAGAGACAACATCGACAAGAACATGATGGACGAGTTTCGGCGCCTCGAGAACCACCGCCTACTCACCGTATTCCTTCTGGCGCTATTAAAAACCAGATCACTCATCATAACGGCAACACAATGGAACCACGCGGAACTGCCATGATGCTTCGCATCCTCATCAGGGTTCCCCACGGGAAGATGGTGTAATTTTTTTACCGTACACGTTACCCGTTTTGCTCAATAAGCCTCCATGCTGGTTAGAAGCGTGCACCAGCACGCGCCTATACACACCGTAGGTTATTTGGAGCTCAACCTACATTTTTTGCGCCCCATACCCAAGCAACCACCGTACGTCCGTCGGCCGTCCGCCGTACGTTCATTCCGGCTCTAGCAGACATCCGTATGACGTCCGTTTCAGGGCCGATGGACGTACCATGTACGTCCGGTGGCCGTCCGGTTTTAACACTTCCGTACGTCCAGTCGGACGTCCGAAATTGGCTGTATTTTCGATGTTCAGTAAAAATTTGCAGAATCACATAACGACATGCTAATGTTCTTACAACAAATAGTACAGTACACCGCGCAAGGCTCGCACTACCGGGTAGACGGCATACATAAACACAGTGAACTTGCTTCACATTTTTTGTTAGCGGTTATCAATTCTTATATATTCTTCCACAAAGATATCATCGTTGGAGTTGGTGAAGTGCTTCAAAAAATTAAAAATTAGGCTTAATATTACGAATATGCAGATGAAACTTGCAACCTACAAGCCAGGGTGCTGATGTACAGAATCTATTTAATTGAAAAGCACAGCAGCTTTTTCGTTTTTGCTTTTATATCCAGTTTACGTCATTATTTGATGATTCATAGTAACTTTTTACGTCCGTTGGCGGATGTCATTCGGACTTGTACATCCTTTTCAGGATGTCTACTGTACGTCCGAAAATGTACGTCCAAACATGGACGTACAGTGGCCGTCCAAACTGGGCCTTGGATGTTCGGCTGTATTTCGGACGTCCCACGGACGTCCGTGGTTGCTTGGGTAGTGCATGTCCGCCCACTTTCGTGCTATGACAACGTAACGTATGCTCCTCTGATTGTTACGGGTGGCAGGGCCCCGTCAGGCAGTTTTGATTGCCTTTTGCCATGCCATCCTAGGCAGTTTTGAATTGTCTAAAATAAACGGATACAACAACAACAACATGATGTGATACAATACTTTCGAGCGTTCAGCAAGGTCGCAAAAACTGTTTTACCTTACATACTATTACCAGGAATCGTTGTGCCTTCTGCCAAAGCAGAGAGCCCCGAAGGCCTAGAATTTGTGTAGGTCTTGCATTTTCGCTGTTGTCGGTTTTTAGACTATGGATGTTCCTTTTGTTCTAAACATTTCTGAATTGCATGCGCCATGGTGTATACAGATCGTTCTGCTTAATTCCTCTCTTGCAGGAAATGCGGCCCGGACAATGCATGCTTAGAGAACGAGGGACGAGAACCGTCTCTTCTATACACGCATACGGAATAACGAAGACATGGAGAATCGCCTCTACATGGTCCAGTGCGGCCACGCGCAATGAGATACGCTAAGCACTAAAAAGCAGCTGCTGCAGAAAGATGCTTACTGGGCGAGAATCTCGCCAAGATTGCGGCTGTCACTACGACACCGGCATGCCTTGAGCCAACAGCTGCGCCCAAGCATGCGCAAAGTTTCAGATACCCGATGAAGGTTAAACACAGAAACAGAGAGTATAGGACCGGGGTTTTGTGCAGAGGGTATAGGAAGTTAAGTTTCTGCTGTCATGCATTCTAGCCGGGCACTGCACAAGTGTCTGCAGGGATTTTTCCTCGGGCAGCCTGGCGTTGGCTTTGTTGAGACGACACGGACGCGTATGCTGCGTTGCTAAAGACGGAAAAGAGTACATAGCCATTCGCGCCGGGATATGCTGCATTTTTCTTCTACCAAGGCATGTAATTTGTTGCTTGCTTTCTTGAATTGCTTTTGCGGCTGTTTTTCTTTTAGGCATGTGCACCCCGCGACCCCTTTGTGCCTCTTTTCCCTCCAAGCGTACTGCTCTTCGTTTGTTTGTTTGATTGTTTTTGGTTTTTGGTAATGTTTTTTCGATAAAGCGTGTGTTTACGATTTCCTGAGGACCTTTGTGCTTTCCTTGTGTGGGAAAATGCCTCGAATCATTGGAGTTGCCATGTGTGCGCATTGGGCTCCGAGTTTACTTACAATGCAGTTTTGTTTCTGTTTACTCCTTTCAGTAGTCCAGTGTACTATTTCCGCGACGTCCTGAAGGCCTCGTGCACATACGCATGCGTTCCTGTCCACAATTTGCATCACAAAGAGGCTCGTCTGCTGCCTTCCCACATTCTTTATTTCCATTCCAATGTGATGCTGCGCCTGCCCATTTTGTGAAACTCAGACACGTCGTCTCGGCAAACGAGCACTTTGTGTCGGCCGGATAATAGAAATAAATCGTAGCAGCGCAATGAAAAAGGGCGCGGAAAAAATAAAAATTGTCGATGCGTCCCACTTTGAATGAGATTCGAGTCTGAATAGAAAACCGCCACCGTATTATTGACGCGATGAGCTATATATAGACTTGCTCTTTGCCCCCTAAAATCACGCGATTCTGCTGCAATGATGCAGGTAACAGAACTCGTACTTCAGCCCTAACGTTCAGGAAGGACAGAGTCGAATTGGACTGGTGTATAGAAATTGCGTATAACGATGCTTTGACAGCTTTGTTTACGTACTTATATGTGGCCAAGCATGTCCCTGTGCACATGACAGACGTCAAGTCTTACAGAATTTGGTGATTGGGGGTGTTCTGAATACGACACAGGTTGAGACATTCAGAGGCACTCCTAACGCAGTGCCTCCCAAACATCAGCACCAACTTATAGCAGATTGCTCACGCCAAAAGCCAGGTAACGCGTAATTTCGAATGGTGTTCTATTAAAAAAGAACTATCATTTCGGATGGATTGAAGTCGTGACGCAGGTACGGTCGTCGGGCCAACGCAGAATACCGTTACTGTATCTCCTCAGCCAATCGGGGCTCTTCCGAAATGGACACATTAAAATGAAGAGGGCTGTGCATTCATCCGTGGATAGCGCTTATTCGTTAACTAGTCACTACATTCCGATAAAGAAAAGAAAGTTTTAATTTGAAAAAAAAAAATGATGTTTTGCCGTCTTTGGCCTTCAAACAGTGCGTGCAACATTGCAGATGACGCATAGTTAGCCGATTAAAAATTGTGATGTCACCCACGATGAAGTATATGTAATTAGGGCATAATAACTTCCCGAGGTTGTCCAACGTAATCTTTAAATTTCTGCTAAGGCTAGCATTAGTTTCCACATGGTCACATTTTGTGTAACAGATTGTCTCCTTATCAGGTCCTCAGCTTTCTCAGGAAGAGGTGGCTTTTGGTAACGGTTCTTTAAGGAAGATTTCTGAAACGTATCGAAGACTTTACTTCTTGCTTTTCTCTGCTTTATACGGAACACCGTCTTGTGCCTTATGTTAAGTTGACTGTCTGAATGCGGTGGCGGTGGTGTTGAGGATTTATTAAGAATGGAGGGAACAGAAAAAAATTGCGGATATTTTTGAACTCAACGGTGAGTTCACCCTCATACAACACAGTCCAGGGAAAGGGGTTGGAGTTGCAAACAATACGAAAAGAGGGGAGAAAGTGGAGAGAGGGAGGAGAGTTGGGGACAGTCTATGTCGCGTTCGTCTCGCCCATGGCACGACGGCAACAAACGCTGTGCTAGTCCTCTCACAACCAGGAACTTGAGTAGGTGCCTGAAGACCTCAGTCGGATGGCCTCCGGTCTCGTAGGGAACAGGACGCTTACCAGGTTGTGGCTTGGTGCACCGAGTCACTCGAGTGAGGCTCGGAGTTCCTCTCTCGCGGTGTCATGCTGGCGGCAAGAGAGCAGTAAGTGCTTGAGCGTCTCGCACTCTGGGCAGTCGGCGCAGGTGGGGGACGTCCGGCGGCCCCGTTGGTGCAGGCGGGCTCCCACGTTGCAGTAATTAAGCCGCCGGCTAAGTAGGTGCGACCGGGTATCTCTGCTGATACGTCTGGGCAGGACCCGTGGGGCATGTCCACTTACCACTCTGGTAGCTGGATGCATGGCCTCCACCACTTGGGCCGACTGACACCACATCTACGGAGGCTGGGACCCCTGCCTGGCGAGCAGCACCCTTGGTCAGGGCATCTGCAGCCTCGTTGCCCATGATGCCCACGTGCGATGGTAGCCGGGAAAGTTGCAGTGGACACAATAAGAGAACGAAAAAGAGCCTTTCCAAGCGTAATGCGCCTTCTCCGTCTCCCGGAGCTGACCTTGAAAGGCTTATGGGATCGCATCAAATTTGCTCGGGTAGTTATCCCTGTAGACATGCTCGTCTTTCCACCTTCTGCCCTAGCTACTGCACTGTTTATACTGAGAGCGAAATACTAGTGAACAGCGGTGCTCTCATACATGTAGCGGTTCAGCGCAAACTCAATGCCCTCGAAAGATATCCGAGCCACTGCTAATTACTCAATCCTGTGGCATCTCGACGAGGCCATCTCAAGACTACATAAAGAGATATCGGCTTCTCCTTGGCAGTCAATATACTGGCAGTGGTTAGCCAAACAATACGCGCTTCCACCCACAGTATGCGGAACTTACAGTGCAATGTGCACTCGACACTGCAATGTGTCCTCGGCAATGGGCCTTGGGTGAACCGGCGCGCTTATCTAGCGAATGAACAGCGACAATAAAATGGGGATAACAATAAATGCAAACTTAAACGACACTTTGCGCTACCCACATGATTGGACAGCCAGCGAATCTGTTAAAGTAACGATGAGAAAATTATTACAAAATGGATCACAATTGCCTGTTAAAGTGCCAATAAAATAGCATTACAAAATGAATGATGAATGCACCTTGAATTACAAATGGACGATACCTAATTTACGTGTGTAGTGACCACGGTGATATCCCGCATAGCGCAAGAAACAACATTCAAATATTTCTCATCTGAGACTTAGCCTTCCTGTGGATTAATAGCTTGACGAGAGTCGAAAAGCGCAGTTTTATTCTATCAGAGAAACATGGGGCTTTCTTGTTTTACGGCGGCCTAATTGTTATGCGGCTGCAATTAATTTCGAGCGGCGGCTTCATGTTGTTTCCGCTAAAACTGGGATTGCCCATTGTACCTGCTGCAATAGCACTTTCCGCAGTAACGTAGTAGTTTGAGCAGTGGAACGTAATCTAATCGGCTTCAGGATAGTTGCAGTAAAGCACGTGCTACAGTCGTTTTCCCAACCATACCCTTCGGTTTGAGCACAATATATTCACAGCAGACAGGAGTTCCGAATTGTTTACAAATACACGGAGACGTAGTTGAGGCCAATAAACGAGACTCGACCTAACGGTACAGGCGTAAACGTGAAATAAATACGGTCGGAAGGAGGTGTGGAGGTATAGGAAATTTCATACACATTCTTTCCCTCTGTGTATATGAATGGGGGGAGGCGCCGAGTGACTGATTGGATTAGATTGAATAAACTTTGTTTAAACCGGCAGAACGTAGAAAAGCCGAGTGAAAACGTCATCGTGCATCGTGGTGCACTTTGCCTGCGGTAGAACAGATGGTATTTTCTGATGCACGCATAAGAAGCAGGTCGGCTCTGTCTGACCACATTTCTGTGGGTGCGAAGAGAAGCTAGAGCCTTTGAATGCAGCAGGGGGGTGCAGCACGAATAAACACGACAGCAGGTGAATCTCAAGAAGGATTGCTCACCTTCCCTAAAGCTTCCAGTGCCTGCGGGTGCGCTAACCCTTTCGTGAGAGAAGCGAGACACCTGGCTTGTGTCTATGTTGCTCGGTCGCTGGGGTGTCTGTGTGGTGTGATGTTTGGTGCACTCGGACGCAGTAGCTCCTAACGTATTTCTTTTTGCCTCAATATCTTATCATAACCACGCGCTTAATTCATCAGCACTATTCAGCAGCTGAGCTATGGCGCCCAGAAACAGGGGCGCACCAGCAGTAAAGCACGAGCTACAGTCGTTTTTCCTAACCATACCCTTTGGTTTGGGTTCTCAAGTCAAACGAAAGAGAGTAGTAGTATAGCACTTTTGATATGAAACAGAAGGACCTGTGGTACGAATAGAGGGAATGGGTGATTAGGAAACGGCTGGAGGATTAATACAAACAAAACAATACAAGCTGCTACCGAGAGAGTTCCGAACGAAAGAAAGAAAAGCGAAATTGTATAGGTTTATGTATGGAAGTATCTTGAACGTATGATTCTGTCGCCGCCCGTGCATCACCACGATTCTGCTAAAGTGGTGGATATAAAGCTTTGCAGTTATACAGCATCGTTAAAGAAAACCCCGCAACACATTTTGGATGTACGCTCCAGGTGTTTATACATGCGTACAGTCTTTGTAACTTCTTTCTAGGCCAAGGCTGAAGTGCACAGGCCATGAAAAATTCAATGTACAAGCTTACGTGTCGAGCGAGGCTGAAACGTGTTACGCCGGAATGGTACAGAAAACGCTTTTTTATCTTGCTCTCATAAAATCCGTTTGTCGAAGTTGAAGGTTGAGCTTATTTGAGTTCTTTGTGCTCCGGAAGGCTTAGGTTTGGCCTCGAAAATTTTTACAAAGTCTGTACATTATAAGCTGTCGTGTGCATCGGAGAATGTGACAGTTGCCTTCCCCACGCGGTACGTTCATAAAACAGCATGCTGACATTACTTGTGTTAGATTATAATGTTGTAGCATATTGGTTGTACAGTCAAACCCGTTTATAGCGAACTGGATATGCACTTCGATTAGTTCGATATATCGAATAGTTCGATATAGCCGAACCCGCTTCTAACGAGCTGATTGTTACGAGTTTGCAATCCGCGGGGGCCCTCCCCCTCCGCAACTCCACCATCCCCGCATGCAGAAACGAACACAGTAAAGTAGCCATTACCACACCCAAAGTAATCCATCTATTGCAAGTAATAAAGCTACTTTCTGCCCCAATTTCCTACTTTGTAAAAAAACGGTGATTTTTGTTTTCACTCTTTTGTTTTGGCGGCTTCAACTAGCATAGCATTCTCTACACGAAACATTGTTTGCACCAGTTCGGGTCCGCGTCCTCCAAAATCGAAGAAGCATTGGCGGAGCACATCGACTGCCGAAAGCGCTTTATTATAAGCGCCGGACGGCTCTCACTCGCGACATCATCGGGAACACTGGCGAGCTCTTCCCACAGTTCACCAATGCTGCTGTCTTGGCCCGGACGCGCTGACTGGGCGGGTTCCGTCGTGAGTTCCGCGCGTCGGAAACAGTTACGAAAAGTGTCGGGCGTCACGTCGCTCCGTGCGACGCGCAATGTCTCAGTCGTGGCTCTTGCTCCGTGGTCGCGGCCAATCCACATCTTAATCGCCGCTTCGAGAACATGCATTTCGGCGGCCATTCTAGGCGCACGGAGTTCGATATACCCGATGTGAACTTCGTTATAAGGAATATGTTTCCCATGTATTTCCGTAACTGAAATATTTTTGTTCGATATATAGCATAATTCGCTTTATCCGGGTTCGTTATAGCCGGGTTTGACTGTAATCACTGGAGTGGCGCGCACGCTGGCAACCACGTGTGACGTCTCAGCAACGGGAACGCGCGGGCTCGGGCATGGCGACACATGCATAAGGTGTTCCCAGGGAGCTCAAAATAATTACCTCGACATTAACTGCCGTTTCGCACGGCGTCCTGCAGCCTAGTGTCAAGTCTCGATGCCGTTCATTGAGGAAGCCAGTCAGAGTCCAGCCGCTGGCTGAGGCTGAAACATGGCGTCGGAACAACCAGCCCGCTCTCGCGCCAGGGACATGAGCGTGTGAACCCCGGGTTACATGATCGCGTCAACGCCGAGCCCGTCACATAGCGGTATGCAGCATTCCTACCTGTCGAAAGACATGAGTGAAGTCGTCGGAACACATCAGCTGATTGCCAGCTGCCGTGTTTTGGTATCGGCAACGGATTACTCACCTGTCGGCGAGCGCTATCTCTTTCTGTCGATAGATGTGGCTAGTCTCGCAGCTAACAACACGCGCACCAGCGTGCTTTAGCGATGTTGCAACCGTGTCATCCCAGCGCTGACTCCAGTTGTTGCGACCGGGCGCGGGCACCCGATCCGAGTTCCGTGGACTCCGACATACGAGTGGTAGCGTGTATGATGCGAGCGACCAGCCGCTGTTGCAGCCGTGAAGAAGTCCAGAAGCCGAAGGCTAACGTATCTGTTTACTTCATAAGGAGAGGTGAGACGAAGCCAAAGAACAATGCCCCGACGGGCGAGGTTACAATACAGGACTCGAGCAGAGCGACAGCATCGATTCGCTGCTCTAACAGGAATGGTTTACAACGCTTGCGGAGGTCTATTTATACCCAAAAGCGGTAACGGTCAAAACAAACAAGCTGCAACACGCCACGAACGTCACAGACACACACAACGCTCTTTCCAAACTTCGTAAGCCGTTCATAGCCTCGGCGCACGGTGAGTCCTGGAGAGGGGAGAGAGGTGGACTCCGCTGAGTTCGCGGGGCCTCTGTGTCCTTGAAGAGCGTTGAGACGAGCCGGCAGCCGCCGAAGTTTTGAAATGCGCCGAAAGCGAAGCGTCTGGCTCGGCTTGTCGAAACTTGTCACCGACATGGTGGTTCCTGACGGCAGAAAGGCGCACGCAGTGGCTTCGCCGCACAGCCGTGGAGTGATGCGGGCAAGTACGGCGGCGCTGGCCGATTCGTAACAGCGAGCACTGCTACGCTACCGTTTTATCTCAACCGGCGTGCGCGCGAGCATTCACAATTTCTTCGGAAGCATTATTTGGCTTTTGTACTGAAGGGCTCTGTCGTTGGCAAGGTGTGGGCGCACGTGCGTTGAGCTCCGTGTTGACAGGCAACTGCGCTGCGAAGACGGAGCAACCGCGGCTCCATTCTCAAGTTCTGATGCGGAGTTCTCTAGGGTAAGTGGAGCATCACCACACAATGTCACTGTATCTGTTGACTTTGAAGCCACGGTCGAGAGTCGGGTGGCAATGGCGCAAAAGACAAACGCCGGGGCCTGTTTTTTTTGTTTTTTTTTTCTGCGAGCGGCGTCCGCATGCGTACACACGGGCTACATGATCATGGCGGTTTTCAGTGTTGCCAAGAGAAGGAATCGACCGCTAAACTTTTATGTCAATACCATCTATATAGTGGTGCAAACAAGGCCGAGAAAAAAAGCGGGGACGCACTGCGCGTGCTCACTCTTATTTCTACCTAAGATATAAATCCCGCAAAAACCCGAGAATAGGCACTGTTTCGTGTGGCAATGTACTTCGTTCCAACCCAGACAATTTAACTAAGCCGAAAAAAGCAAGCAATATAGATTATCTGCAGTAACGGTTTGTATGTTCTTATGTGTATTTTGTTTACCTTCTAAGTCTGGGTTTGGAGGATTGCTAACAGGAACATGCTGTGTTTTGTCACGTGCTGTTCTTCTCTGGGTATTATTGCGTTAGCTCTCTTGCCTTGCAAACGAGCCCTGCAGAAATGCAGAGTAAGGTCATTCGACCGTAACTAAGCGTCATAAAAAAGTGCGCAAATGTGGGCTAGCAGTTCCTGCTGACGGAACGACTTTCCTTCGGGTAATTCGATTATGCGTTGGCGCACTCGACTGTCAGGCTAGTAGTCAGCCCCTTTTCAACAGGTAGTTAAACAGATGGCGTTTCCGGCGTGCATTTCATCGGGTTTGACGTCATCTTCTGAGCCTGGTGTTTGCAAAGGGGCCGCAGCTCTCGGATGCGACAATGACCTGCCATGCGAGAAAAATACATTACATGCCTGTTGCCGCAAATAGCGCGCAGAATACATCCATATTTTTTCAATGTTTGAATACTGGACGAAGTTTTCCGCGGATGAAGTAAAGAGAAAGCTTCTAGATGGCCCCCTTCTAGGCTACGCAGTAAAAACACACTGATGTGCCGAAGTAGCAGTTCTCAGAAGTATGCAGTCAATTTCACTGAAACACAAAAACAGACTTTGTAGTTGTTGTAAAAGCAACATTTTGATTTAGACCGTGAGTGGTTTTTCAGCAGACGACAGATATACAGAAACGAGAATAGAGCTTAAAACGTCTTTAGTCATGAATTATTTTGGGTTTCCAGTCACTTGTACTTTATTGTAGAAAACGCGATTGACGCCTAAACTGTTTTTACCCCATGTTCTTCGCGCACAAAGCTTCCACAAATGCCTGCAACTTTGAAATGAGGAGGAGGGTATTGACAATATTATTGAGTATACCAATTTAGTATACTCCTCTGTGACTGAAATGCACCTGTTCCACTCACGTGCTGCCCCACTCACATGTCACGTGCGTTGCGCGTACTATAGGATAAGTCATGTTCTGCGGCTCTAAACGCGCTGATTTAAGGTGGCAGTAGCGCACTCGGATCCTACTCTAGCATCCCGGGTTTTAGTCCCATACAAAATAAAACGTGTTTTTTCTGCTATTGCAGCGGCAGTCATTTTCTGTTCCGAAAAAAAAAACGCCTCTTTTTAACAGAGAAGGGAACTGAAGGCTTTATTTCCCCTTATAAGAATATTTGGGCTCTTGTAGATCTGGCTTGAGGGATGGAGAGAACTACCACATTATTTTTAGTACCCCAAGTACTCACATCAGACCTGGGGTACAAGCAGCCAGACACTTAAAAGATCGGCGCTTTTGTATGGGTAGTTTTTTTTATGCCCGCAGCTTTTTCGTTTCGTTAGCTTTAATCGTTATTATTGCGAGCAGTCGTGCTGGCGCATATTATTTTTCCACTTTAGTTTGCTTCTAAACTTCCCGTTGCTTCTACATACTTGAGTTAGTAATGCAGTTGTGCAAGATATTCTTATGGGCTTATATCGTTTTTTTTTTCATTTAAAGGGACCCTGCAACAGTTTCGATAAACGCTTTCACTCTTTTCTTCGCGTCTGGAAGCACTGCGAAAGCTACAGTTATCGCCAGCGCGGAGCTGCACTGCGTGATTTGCTCGCCGCACCAGATACGGCCTTCCATTTCGGCTTTGTTTTTGTGGCTTTTTTTTTTAAGTTGCAATCGAAAAGCGTTCATTGCTGAAACTGAAGGAAAACCGGCCAAGAGCCGCTACATGGCCTCAGTGACATAATTCGGGCCGTCAAGGAACGTCAAGGCCAGGAAAAAAAGAAAAATCTTTTGAGCGAGTTTCCAAGTTATCTGATGGGCAGAGCAGTAATTTTCGGCTGAGGTACATTGCGACCCCATAATCTAAGTACTAGGTGTGTTGGGTGACTACGTCCTGCAGGCATTTAAGATTTCAGAAAAAGTTGAAAAAAGTGTTGCATGGTCCATTTAACTACGCGTCAAGAAAAGTTTCGCTTTCAAGAATTCGTGTAGCCCGTCCGAGGATGGCCTTCAATTGGATTGTGCGGAACCTACGTGAGGATGTTGCGCCCTTTTCATCTTATCCTGGTATGCCTCTATTTCAGGTAACTTAATTTTGAGTGTCAGGGGCGACAGACTATACACACCACAAAGTTAATTAAGCGTCCTTGTTTAAACTGTTTTATGCGTGCGCAGAGAACAAATTCACCTGGCCAATTCAATGAACTCAGTCATTTGGGTTTGAAAGCGCTCGCCGTGGATGCTGTTATCCAGCTTACGAGGCTCCTTTCTTCCCATGGACTTGATAGACATTGATTGTCTTTTTCCTGGTGAATAAAGATGGGCCAAGAAGATGAGAGAAATCAGCACGAAGAAACCTTAGTTCAGAGCCCTTGATTCTAAACTTCGCTTTATCGACTTCCCGACAGCTACACTTCGGAACAGTTCATAAGGCAAAAAAAAAGATGAAAGGTGAAGTATCAGCGTGCTCTCAGAGAGTAAATAAATAAAAAGAAGAACGAAAATCACAGCAAACTATGTAGGGCACAGTCCGTACAAGACCGCCGGGGAGGAAATTCATGCGGGGTTGTAGCCAAGGGTAACAGTATTTAAGGAAAATAACGGCAGGAATCTTTATTTCAACTTGGGGGTTTCTCTTTGTTCTCGCGGAGACAGCGAGCTCTTCATCGGATACTCTCGTTATTTAGAATTGCGCATTCCTCACCCGACTTTTTTTATGCTGTCTTGGGAGCAGTTCACTTACTTGGTTTTATACACTGCCGCTCTGCTGAATACTTTTACTTTTACCTCGTTTTTTTTTTAAATTTCGCACTCGAACACCACCCCAAAAGATATCGGAATCAACGCGCTAAGACAATAATCCTCCAGGAAGTGTACCAAGCAGACAAGCAAAGCGTTACTCGAAACAAATTCCTGTGTCCCGATTCTTGTTGGGAATGTGTGCATCCAGAGACGCTTCACCTGAATAACGAAGTGTGATAAAACTAGGACGTGGCGGGGATTAACGACTTTTCTTGAGGCTGTCCTGCGGCACTAAGGGCGCTTGATTAGTCGCTGAAAGGGTGCAAGAGCGAAGGCATGTTTTTTTGCTACAACCTGCTTTGCAATGGGAAGCGAGGTCAATTATCAGCTTTTAATTCGTTTGAAGACCGGCACACTGCTGTAAATTAGAAGCTTTATACGCCTCGAGCTTCGCGATCGCGGCGCCGCCTGCCGCCGCTTCTCCGCGGCGTTGACGGGATTTGCGCTGCGTGACTGATAGGGGCTCGTGCAGTGTTTTGGTTCTATTTCGCTTCTTTTCGCCTTTCCGCGCCCTAAAAAAAACTTGCTATGGTGACGACTATAGGCAAAGAAGTACGTTTAGGTCCCTTAAAAAGCAGCTGCGTCTTCGTAGAGTACGCGATCGCCTGCAAGAGCTACCCGGGGACGCGGTTCTGCGCGCTTCGTTGCCGCTCTTCCAGGCGTCGGAGACGGCACCAACATATCACCCATGTCACCTCCAAAACATCAGGCACAAATTAATTCTACTGACGCCTCGTTTACCTGACACTGGCACAGTGAGAGGTTGGCTTCATTTTGCAGCGTGGACAACGAATGCGGCTTCGTTTCGCATATATACGCCGCAGAAAAATATGTTTCGGGGATGTGATTACCCAATCCCGGACAATAACTTATGCCTTTTATAAGAATATAAACCATGCGAAAATGTAAAGTATATTCCAAGCCTGTGCGTCGTTAAATATGTGCCCACACACGCCATATAGCAAGAACCAAGGAAATGAAACCACGGAAAAATTAATGCTGTGCCAATGCGGAATTTAAACATAATAGCTCTAACGGAAATGAAAATAATACAGTGCATCTTCTGACATTGTAAAGATGTCCGTCGAAACTTAATCCAGGCAGGGCTCACCGGACCAACTATACGCTAAATGCACTGCTATTTCGCGAGACATCGGTGGGGGGGGCGCGGAGGGGGACGCCATGTACAAATGCGGAGCGGAATCAAGCAATGAACGTTTTAGTAATCCCACACACAAATCTCGCGTTCACTTTCATTTGTTTTTCGACTTCGACGAACAGCTGATCGTTAGGCGGACGCATTTTTGGAAGTATACAGGGTAGGCAGTTTACAAGAGATGAAGGCTGTCATTGGAAGAGGGTGTTATCTGATAAGGCCCTCTGATTTCAGTTTCTGATTTATTCTGCAGGCTCCCTGTGCCATATGACGATATTTCGAAGAAGCATTTAGTCGCGGACGCGGAATATATTGTAAGCCCGTCTCCGCGCTGCTCGGAGAGGATATATGTAGCAGATGAAGGTCTGCGGGCGCGCACCTCACGACAAGACAACTCTGTCGTGTGCTGAGCCCCGAGTATAATTATGCATTGTCCATCGTAATTTTGTTGAATATTCCCGAAATTAACACAGACTGGCTTGTAAATGGTGGTGATCAATATCTGAGGTATAATATTGGCAAACGTAACTGGTGTGCTGTCAGGTATGAGTGCTCCGCTGATTATGTAAGCGCACAAAACCGATTTAAATCGTAGTTTATAGCCGTAGCATGAACATCTGAGGAACCGGTGGTTACGGAGACACGGCTAGTAAATTCAGGTCAGTGTAAGTACAATCGGCTCCATCATACGCCGGTTCCGCGACGCTGGCCTGTGACACACACCTGGCGCTTATACAGACCGAAAATACCACGTTAAGATCGCGTCGGAAACATTTACACTCTCGTAAACACACCCCATTTGCGAACAGAGTGACTGCTCCACACAAACATGGATTTCAAACGCCCACAAACGGTAAATCTCAGTCGTGAACGTGCCGCAAAAGCAGCGGCGGCACTGGGGAGCGGGGCGCGGACTCCCGCGCCTGCTTTCGAAACGAGCCGCTAGGGGGATTTCAGTGGCGCCCCTACAGGCCGCGCTCGAGGCGTATAATCCCAGAGAGAAATGCGGCGTGTGTAGCTTACGAAAATATCTCGTGATTGGCCACCATTTTCCGGGGTAAAATCTTAGTCGAATAGGTTTCAGCGCTCCTAACAGAGCCCTGAAGTTCTGTGAGGTGTAAAAATGCATGCTTTGTGGTTAGAGAAAACATAAAATAAGACTACAAATATATTTTTTTAAACGTACCGCTTGATACCTTATTACAGTTAAGTGTACACATTCGCGAGCTCCAGCTCGGAAGAACAAAACAAAAACTAACAAACTACGCCCCGGGAACAGGGGTGCACCAGAACTTTGGCCTCAGTGAAAACGAAAACTACCAAAATCAAAACGCAGTGACCGCAAAACCAAAACGAAAGCACTTCAGCCGAAACCAAACCGGAATGACCGAAATCAAAACGCACACCATGCATCAGTCAAAACAAAACCCTTTCATTTCGCTGAGCTGTACCCGAACGCAAAATGTTTGGTTTACGTTATTGTAGATCCTTCTACTGCAATTTTGGGAACGTTGGTGTTCCTTAATGGCTACCCGCTATTCCGAGAAGCGAGCCACGCGCGGCCAATCCATGCCGCCGTAAAAGGTGAACTGCCCGACGAGAGCGAGCGACGATCGCACAGGCGCTGTGGCATGATGCGAGGGGTGCATCACGCCACACCAGCCGCCAGCTGTGAACGGCGAGCGAGAGCCGCGCCCGAGAAGGAGAATTCCCGGGAGAGTTCCAATGTATAATTCAATCTATAAGCTCCAACAGGGGCACAATCAACACTTTATCCCGGGCCAGTCCCCCGAATGGGTACGTGCCGAACACTTCACCATCATACTCATCGTCGTCGTCGTCGTCGTCGTCGTCGTCGTCGTCCTCATTGCGCTTCAGAGCGCTAGATAAACAATGCACCTGTCCAATAAGTCATGTTCGCGGGTTGTATTTCCCCTGAAAAGGTAATACGCGTTTTCAAACGTAACCAAATAAAAATGCTTAAACTGTTCCTCATGAACCCTCGTTCGCTCCGATAAAAATGGGACGACGTCACGCAGCTTTTGGGTTCATGTCAGACTAACTTCGATCTAGTTATTTTCTCGAAGACATAGTACAATAACTAAGAAGATATTTTTGTACTGCCTGAATGCACCCACTTTTTCTTGAACCGTTCGGAGTGTAGAGGGGGTGGTGTATCGCTTCAAACTAGGCTCCCATCATGTGAAATTGTCCATAACTATACCATTAGCACTGCCAATTGCGGCATTATATGTATGCAAGTCAACAAAAACCTATTTGCGGTTTTCTATCACCCACCCTCTGGTAGCCTCCCTTTTTTCGCATTTCTTGACTGTGTACTATTTATTCAAATGAAAACAATTGCTGCCTTATAGTCGGTGTTGATCTAAACATCGATCTTTTAAAAACGCCGCCCCTACCCCTGAGCTTTCATCAATAATCTAGAGCAACGAATTTACAAACGTCATCACGTCCCCAACAGGTGTCAGGTCGAGGACGGCGTCCTTACTGGGCGTATTTATTGCTAACTCCGCCACAGAAAGCACTACGTCAGGAGTCCTAAGCACGGATATCGGTGATCACATGCCCATTTTATTTATCACCGAACCACAAGACACAGCTAGGCGCAAAGGCGGGGACGCCTTTATTTACGCCTGATAACACCAATGAGCTCAATGATCCTGGTTGAGTGCCTTCAACGTGGTGTTCCCAGTGCCAATGCAGCCTTTTCGGTGGACGCTGTGGACTTGTTTTATTCGGTTCCCCATGACGAACTTTATAGGGCAGTGGGCGAACTAATTTAAACAAACGGGATTTTTTTCCTTCCAGAATGCGTGCGGCATCACTCTGGATTCTTTTCTATAGCTTTTAAACGTTTACTGAGTTCAACGATTGTACAGCATGGCGAAACGTTTTTTGTGCAAAACCGAGGGATTTTTATTGGCTCATGTGTCGCGCCTGTTCTTTGTAACATTTTTTTTTAGACAAGTTGGACTTGGTGCTACAGGATGCTCTTCGAGACACACGGGTGGTTAGGGTTTTTAGGTATGTCGATGATTTTTGAGTACTTTTAAATTTAACTGAAACTGACCAGCTCACGCTTGTGGCAGAACAGATTTTAACTGTTTTTAGTACATGTTCCAAGAACCTGGATTTTACAAAAGAGGTGCCTTGTGAGAAGACCATTAGGTTCATAGATTTAGAAATTTCTTTTTTATCCGACCAACACGTGTGTTGGAAATATGCCCCTCGGTCTAAAAAGGCCCTTTTGCCGTATCATTCGGCACACTCGAAGTTGGTCAAGCGTAGCATAGTAAATTTGTGTTTCATGAATGCTGTGAAGAAAAGTTGTCCGCATGTGATGCACCAAAGTCTGGCAGAACAGGTTGATCAGTGTAAGGCGTCTGGGTTTCCCTCTCAGGTTTTGCTGGCGCTGGGTGAATCCTTGGGTCAGAAAATGAAGAAAAAAACTTACTGCAAAGCCTGGTTGCCCAGCGGAAGAAGGGAGAAGTAAGTTTGAAGTCATCCCTTACTTCCACAAGACTTCCCATGGGCTGAAAAAAGTGGCCCAAAAATGTGGTGTCAACATGATCTTCTCTGCTCCCCGCAAACCTTCTGGCCTGTGCCCCCAAATCTCTGGTGGGAAGAGGCAAGCTGACACTTGCAAAACTAACCACCAGACGAGGTTCGCCATTTGCGCAGTGGGGGTGGTTTATTCTATCCCGTTGTCCTGTGGAAAATATACATTGGGCAGACTGGCGGCTGCCTAAACGAATGCCTGAGGCAGCACCGAAAAACCTTGGGCTCGGGAACGGCAAGCAATTTGGCTTTGCATGTAAAAGATTGCCAGAATTGTGCCCCACGTTTTCACCTCACTAGCACTATCGGTCGTGGGAAAACGAGACTTGAGCGCGAACTGCTAGAAGCGTTTCTAATAAGAAAAAATAAACAATGTTGCGTTAGTGATCCTTCGGTTGTTATCACGGAAAAGGAAATTGAATTCTTATCTTTATAGTTCAGCTCTTCACGTTGTTCAAAAGTGTGCCCCGCGCAGGTTTGGCGTATAAATGTGAGGTGTTCCTGCCGAATAAACCAGTTGTTAGTCCAGCGGTGTTGTGTGTGTGCCTCCTCTTCTTGTCCTGCATTCTGCTCGCTGGTTTCCCCTTTTCTGAACACCAAATACACTTGAACACTTTCGAAAACGCATAGCTGAAACAAACTGGATGAATGCCCTTTCCATGAAGAACGCAAATACCGCTTAACAGCTTTATAAAAATTTTCAAATCGCATTACTTTATTTCATTTCCCATTCAAACGCATAGAACACTTAGGAGGACGCGCAAGCCGTGGATAACTCGGTACCTATGAAAATGAATTGCGAATAAATACAAGCTGTACCATTCGTTTTTGAAAACTCGAAGTTTAAACAAACAAGATGAATAAATGTCGTTTAGAAAGAGCCTAAATAGAGAAAAGAAAGAGGTGAAACGAGGATACTACAACCGCATTTTTGATTCAAAGTTGTCTGAAGCGAAGTGACATTGTTCGGAAGAGATCCGGCTGTATCCCCATGGATAGTCTTATGGTAAATGACAAAGTATTGAATGGAACTGATCTCGCGGGCAGGTGTAACGATATTTTCGTACAACTGGGAGATGCTAGTAATACAAATCAAACTGCTCAAAACAATTAATCCCTTCAAAACACTATCTATCTTCAATCTACGTGTATGCGTGAAGTAATAGACACCCCACTAAATTTAAAAACAATCATAACAGTGATGTTGACGGTTGACAAGTGAGCCCTGTTAAAGGAGTACTGACACGAAATTTTTATGTTACGTTTTTTTCGCTGCTATGCGTGCCTACCAGCCCACTAATCATAGAATGACAGATTAGACGGTCGAGCGCAGCGTAAACATTCATTTACGGCGTCGTTTATTCATGCCAGTTTCGGTTTCGACTGAAAAACGCCGAGCGGCCGCCATGACAGCATGTATAACATGACGTCACCATTCTTGCCGTATCGCTGCCTCTCTGGAAGCGCGCGCGAGCGAGCGCACGCGCGCGCCCAGACCGGCCGAGGTCTTCGCCGTCCCCACAGGCCCGGGCAGCATGACGTCAGTCCCAAACCCATGACGTGTACACACGCCCGAGCAGCGCGCGCCAACCACAGCCAGCGCGTCGGCTTCGTCACGGGAGCCCCGACGTCGGCAGTTTGGGGCACGTAGCAGATGATGTCACGTCGGCCCGCTCTGGGCTTTCTCGTGCGGGCGAAGATTAAAATGGATTTTAAATATGTTTCGCTGAACGGTTGCTGTTGAAACTTGCTGGGAGATATCTCCTGATAAAAAGGAAGCGTTTTACATAGTTATCTGAGCTTTGAAATTTCGTGTCAGTACTCCTTTAAGTAAGTTTTGGATCTCAGAGCAAAAGTAATAACTCCAATTTACAATGCAGCCCTATGAATAGGTGTTTTTACCGGAAAGCATGCAGATAGCCCAACTGAGCGTGATACACAAAGGAGGTGGAAAGAATGAACTAGATAATTATAGAACAATCTCAGTCTCACCAATTTTCGTGTCTTGAGAAAATAATATGTAACCAAATATAATTTTTTCCCAGAAACACAACCTTATAACTGGCTGCCAGTTCGGTCTGAAAAAAAAAACATCCTACTGAACGTAGTGTATTAATGCAGAAAGACACGTTCCTGGAAAAATTCCAGAAAAGGCTACTTACACTACATATTTACTTATACTTTACCAAGGCATTTGATCGTGTCAATCGGGCGCTCGTTCTTAATAAATAGCAAAACTACGGTTTTCTGGGTGTGTCCTATGTCATGCCGTCCTACTTGTCGTGTGTTTTCACTGCGTAGAAGTAAATAACCACAAATCCCAAACTAAGCTTATAAAAAACAGCGTGCCACAAGGGAGCATTCTCGGACCTATTCTTTTTTCTAATTTCACATAAATGACATCACACGCGCACATATAAATTGCAAGTTTATTATATATGCCAATGATTGCACCCTGTTTGTTTCTGGTAAAAACTTTGCGACTGTAGTTCCTGTGGTTGTTTTATATGTTACGCAATCCAAGAGTTGCCCATAAAAGCTACCTAATGGTAAATGAATAAAACCCAAAAGGTGTGCCTGTCCACCCTTTGGGCACGGCAGTATCAATACCTCACACCATCGTTTTAGGCCCGTATAAAACCACTATGGTCAAAAGTGTGAAAACGCTTGAGTTCATTTTTACAGAACATAAGTCACAGAACGAAGCATATTAAATTGTTCTCTTTAAATGTGCGAAAAACCGCTGGTATCACAAATAGGTGTCTTCATTTCCTATTCACTCGCGTAAAGCGACTTCTATACCTGGGACTCTTTCACTCGCATCTCTACTACTGTGCATGAGTCTGAGCAAAGACGACCTTGCAAAATATACGTACAATTATAACACTGCGAAATAAAGCCATTCGGGCTGTTGAAAGTGTTCCTTTTCTCGCGTACACAAAAGAACTATTCCTAAAACACAGGTTATTACAAGCTGAAAACATATATCGATATAACCTCATCCGTAGCTACAGGTATGCAACACGAAGCAAACCGGATACTTTTATGGACCTTGCAGATTTACAGGAAACTGTAAATTTACACGCACAACGATATAAACCTCCTTGGGAAATCCCATAATCAAGGACTCACCATGTACAGAACCAATGCAGGGCAGAAACACCTTAAAATGTACCCTGGAACACAAATATCGCGATGAATGCACTGGGTGCCTAAAATACAGGTACTAAGATACATTTAGGTTTGACGTGACGGGTTATTTTAGACATACTTTTACAGGGACCGAAAAAGAAGTATTTCGGAATAAAGGATTAAGATACCAATACGGATACTGAAATACTTCTTCATTTCGAAGACTTCATGTTCTAAAATACATTTGTGTATTTAAAACAATAAATGCACCAAATGAATTGCTAATACAATTGAATCTTGAAGGTAATTACATAACTTCACTCGTCACGGGAGAAAACACTAGTTGCCCTTAAGCAAAAGCAGCTTCTCAAATAAGCTGTCTCCCAGACTACGTCGACATGGTCTGAGCAGGAGGCCCGAAAACGAGAAAAGTCTCTCTACCACTGCAAGAGAGCACAATTTGGTGAGTGCTAATTGCGCTTAGACACAAATCTTCTAATCTCAGTGCACCTATCACTTTTGCATTTACATTTTTGCAGTATCTGCTCAGAATTTAGTAAAATAGAATGTAGTAAATACGGCAGCTCACTGCGTGAGCGGTGGCAGACAAGTGACAGACTACTGGGGCGCCCCTGTGCTCTCACAGACTGAAAACCCTCTGGAGGAGTGGGAGAACCATGGCAGCTGGCTTTATCCAGCGCTCGCCAAGGTGGTGCGAGGGTATGCCTTCCAATACCTGCCACGCAGGCGAGGACTGAGAGGACGTTCTCGACAGCACGAAATGTTCTCAGCAGCCGGCAGGAGCTGCTGCACCCGGAGTATGATGAGCAACTAGTATTTCTTCAGGAAAACTTGTGAATACATTAATGGAAAGCTCGGCATGTAATTTCTGAACAAATACTCAACTGGTAATAGTTTACAAAACTCTGTGCGTACGTGTGTTCTTATTCTTAGTCGGGTCACGATTTGCTCACTTTTTTGTAATGTATTTTGTGTACTATTCAAAATATTTGATTCAAAATTATTCGACCACATCACTATTCGCATCTAATTCGCTTCGAACGTCAAATTCACTATTCGCCCATCCCTACTTGCGATACACGAGCGATGGTGTGTGATCGGCGCTCGGGAGTGTCAAACCTTCCTTTTGTCCTCGTATCGACTGCTCTGTCCCTTATATTGATCATGTTTAACCAACACGCCCATAGAACCACCCCGGAATGAAGGGCTAGCGCCAGAAAAGGATCACAGCAACCCCTACCTTAAGCACTGCAACAGATGTAGCCATTCTTGAATTACTAGCACGCTGGCATGACGGCAACGCTGGCATGATGGCAAGCCGTCACCGAGATACCTTGGCTAGAAGGCTGGTTCTTTACTCTTCATCATGTTCCTGTGACGGCTGTCCACTTAAGGCTGTTCGGCTGCAGCATAGCGCAGTAGCAGTTGTCAGTCGTGCTCTCCCGGTCACACCACTTCTGTCCGCATTGTATGCTGTGTCCCGCATTTTGTTGGTCTGTATTCCCGCCCAGTTCCATACCGTTTTCCCAGCTAGTGTACTTAAAGGGGTCCTGAAAGGCTTATTGATCACACTAAATAAAGTGGCGAAATCGTTAGGTTGAAGGGTCAATGTCATCTGGGCCAAGTATAAAATTTTTACGTGGAGTGGAAAGCTCAGACTTTTGTTGCAAAGTTTGTTGCCGCGCTCCCATTCTTTCATGGGTGTATTTGGGCTCCGCCATCTTCTCGCTCGTATGTCATCTATTCTCCCATGTGCGTCACAAAGCAGAAATCTTGCAACCGGATGGCTTTTTCTCTCATTTTCAGCGAAGAGAAGCGTCGTCTGCGGAGAGTCGACGGGTCGCGGCGACCCCTGTCTTTATTTAGCGCTTCCTGCAGCCCGCTTCTTCGTTAAGGCGCGTTGGCAAGGCCGACACGACCACGACACGATGGCGACACCGACTTCTGAACTGGCAGAGCACCTTGTCACACGACGCCGACGGCGATAAGAACAGGTCGGCTGATCAAAACTCCGCGTGGTATGACTGGCTCGCTGACTGAAGACGCTGAGAATACCAATCGGCCGAACGGTCGTCCGAAATCGATCGAGAGGCGAAAGCTGCGGTCGACAACATTCGTGCCGTCATGAGTGGAGCCATGTTCTGTTACTTCCTAGATTGTAAGAAACATTGTAAGGTCCACGAAGTTCGTACAACTCAACACTAGCTCTAACGCGATCCGTATTTCGGCTTACGATGCTTCGGCCATTTGCTTTGGCGACAATTCGCTTCCCGGAGTTGCAAACTGATGTGCTTGAGCGACTATCAACGCTTGTAGAAAATGTAAGCTCAGTAAAGAGCAGAAGAGGAGTTACGGAAGGCTTATTAGGTAATAATGAATCTATATCGACCAATGATTTTAGCTAAAGCGTAAAACAGAAGCACGGCGAGCACCATTCCTGTCGGGCAAAATGGCAGTCGCTGCAGAAGTCGCAGCCGAAGTCGTGAAGGTGCTGTCTCAATTTGATACAACGTTGGGGGCGAGATTTCAGGGTACATACATTGTCAGCGGGAGCCCGGATGAGTGCCTCACGGGCGAGTTGATTGGCTCGTTCATTCCCTGCTAATCCCATGTGTCCACGTACCCAGTGAATTCTGACCTGTCCTTTTACTGTTGCTAAAAGTGGCAGTACCGATGGAAAGGTGATTCCGCTTGGAAGCAGGTGACATGCCTTCATGGAGTCCGTGTAAACATTTGAGAATCGCGGCGCTGGCGAAAATGCGATGCTTTGATTTTCAATAACTCCACTAATATTCGTCGCTTTAACAAAATTTTTGAAGGAGGTGATTACTAGGACATTTATTTGCCTGAAAATTTGAACACTCATGTATTCGTAGAACCTCTTTCAGGGCACCTTCAAACTATGAACATATTAAAGCAAAGCTGTCGTGGTCTCATTGATGCCGATGTCTACCCAAAACGTACTGCACAAAAGACAACTTTACTTAATTGAACGGCACATGATGATAATGATGATGATGACACATGAAAAAACGCTTCCATGGTCGGAACCGAACCGGACTCCCTCGCGTTATGAAGCCGACGTCTATCGAATTGCGGCAGTCCGACACGGTCGAAGCAGTTAGGATTTTAAAGCGAATTTGAACGCTTCACCTTGGACAACAGCGATGAGTGGGGAGGGGGCACTCAGCCTTCTCCTGAGGGATTCGTTTGCTGTCGTGTGAGTTCGAATTTCGCCTCACCGATAGGTTTCACTTTGTGTTTGACACTTGGAATTTTATTGAGCGGCTTTGACTTTGGTACTTCGCCCTTTAATTTTTCGCACGCAACAAAGTTTCGCGTTCCAACCTTCGTCGTCGTTAAACAGAGGGGATTTCAATTTTTAATACGTCCACGCATACACCCGCGCGGGCTGGTGGGCGGCTGTAGGATATAGAGAAAGCAAGGGAGCGAGATAAAACCTGCAGAATTCATATCACAGCATCAGGTAAGCGCATAAAAGAAAGTACAATACGCCCGCCCAACGTCAGTGACACGCGCGCTTCCTGAGGGAACATGTCCAATCTAACAATGCATGCGCCGAAGCTATACAGCAAACCAGATCACGCACTGTGAAACGTCCGCGGATAAAAATAAAACCAACCAGAACCAGAATGACGCGGTTTAGCCAAGAAAAAGGGGCACTTTCATGGAAACGAACACGCGGTGCCCGGATGCAGGTTTTGCCCAGGAATGGGGCCTCTTTTTGAGATTGGCAGGAACTGGATGAGGCGTCGGGTGTTAGAACAAACAACAGAAAAACAGACGGCAGTAAGTCTAAAGAACGGAAAGAAATAAGGGGATTCACCCGTGAAACCGTAGGTATACATGACGTTAGGTACTGTGGGACAGCTTCTGAGCGCGTAGACGATCGCTACTTCAGTGGTGCGCCTTCGGGCTATCTTCCACACTTTGTCCCACTTGTCTATTGCTGTTTTATTATTTTCACTTTTTATTCGTTTGTTTTATTCCTTTAGATTTTCGTTTCCCCTGCTCACTTACACCTTTTATCTCATTTCTCCTTTGCCCGAGGTGGTGTGTTGTGGAGTCCCTTATAGACCAGTATTCTTTTATTCCCAACCCTCCAAGGCCACACTTCCCCACTTTCAATCTCGGTCAGTGTTTTTGTTTCCTGAAGTATGGCACGCAATAAAGTTTCCATTTTCATTTCGCGCCTGCCTGCCGCTTGAGTTTTTTACACCTTTCTAATACAGCCACGTCACACGATTGTCCTCTTTGAAAAAAAAAAAAAAAAAAAACAGCGCAGCTTCCCTCTTGCATTCTGACGTTTCCAGAATACATCTGACATTTCTGACGTTTCTGACGTTCTGTCTACACATTAAATTGCCTGAGTTTTTTTTCCCAGGCATTGAAATATTTTAATATTTAAAGAAAAAGGAAGTCACAGACAACTCTTCAAGTTGAGCTTGAAGATTACCCGGGCATTTCAAGGAATCACTAACAAATACATACATCTTTCCCTCTGAACTTGAAGCCTTGAAGCCTTATCCTCATGTCTTACAAAACTGGATACGGCACGGACGACATCCAGGCGCCAGCCATCTAGGCGACAGCCAATTTAATCCTAGCGCCATCTATTTTAATCCAAACGCCAGGTAATTTATTCTATGCACCAGCGAATTTAGTCCAAGTGCCAACAAATTTATTCTGGTCACCTATCAACTTAATCCAGCTATCAGAAGGTTGTTCAGGAGTGTTTTATGTGAAATTAGTCGCAGCTTAGCAGAATTTGTTGCGCATGGTGTAGTGAAAGCGAGGTGTTTTTTTCATTAGGTGTAAAATAAAGCCACTACTATTTGATACAGACCATTGATAGTAACGCCAGTTCTGCATATATTCGTACTGCAAGCGATCAAATCAGGAATTCAAGCCCGCAGAGGAAAAAATGAAAACCTTGGGGAACTGCAGAATGTATTTAGACAAGTCAGGTGCTTGGATGGTAACTTGTTCGTGATAACGCAGTGCATTGAAATTGCGAAAGCTCGGAATAGAGTATTATGTATTAGCTTCGACATTTAACGGGGCATATGATAACGTAAACAGAAAACTGCTGTGGAGGGTGCTGAAAATCCAGGGCTTAGATCACGAGTTAATATACTTCCTTATGGCAATCAATAAAGACAATAGAGTGCACCTTACATGGGAAGGGCAGAAATACTACCCGCAGGTTAACACCCATCGAGGACTGAAGCATGAATGCCCTTTCAGCCCAATATTGTTTATGCTTTACATGGCAGGGCTAGAAAAGAAACAAGAAAATCAATTAGAATTCAATCTAAGCATACATTGTAAGGCGAAGTGGAACAACAGCGTATTTCGGGAATGTCATACACAGACGACATTGTTCTTTTAGCTGATTACCATAGCACTATGCAACGGCTCATAAATCTAGTGTAAAATCAGCAATAATGGTTTTCAATTACACTAGCACTGACGCAGTTTCAATCCAGCATGGAGTATTACCCAGAGTCAATGAATATGGATGTTTGGGAGTGCGGATAAACGAAGGGAACCACTACTTAAGAACTCACGAGGAGCAACTTAAGCGTAAAGGAAAGCAAAACGCAGCTATAATGAAGCGTACAGCTCTGTTGGGGTAATGTGTAACAAATATGAAGTATTAAAAGAATGTGGAAAGGAGCAATGGTGCCGAAACTCACATTTGCGAATGCAGTACTCAGGTTAGATTCAGACGGTCTTGCATGACTTAAAGTAAACCAGAGAACGTTAGGCCGTTTGACCTTAGAAGCGCATGGTAACGCAACTAATAAAGCAATGCAGGGGGATACGGGCTGGGCCTCGTTTGATGTTCGAGAAGCTCAGAGTAAAATATTGCCGCGAACCATACATTGGGTTTGTTTATTTGTGTTTTGCTTTTACCGCCCGGCTGCGCCGGTCTGTGTTATCTCTGCGCCAAGGGAAGCGCGTGTTCCATTCTTTCTTTCTGTGCCGCATGTGTTATCTGTCGTGATAGGGAGAGCATTCCGATCTAACGGGAACAGCCCAGAATAATCTTCTTGGATCTACTATGTTCTCGATGTGAATCGACGTTTCGAGAACCACGCGCGCCGAAAGATAAAAAGCCTGCAGTGCGGACGCCGGAGCATTCGATTCTGCGACGCTCACTGACGCAAGTCACTTTGTTGACCGCTGCTTCGCCGCCTCTGTATTCTTTTGAGTTGTTAGGGGAGCACAAGTTCGCTCCAATAAACTTGTTTCTCCTGCAAGACAACTGCGTTGTCCTTGGCTTCGTGACATCTGGTGGAGGTGCGGGGTAGCACCCTTCATGCCCACTGCAACCTCGGGAAGCCGCCAAGCCAGTCCAACAAGAGCCAGCCTCCGCCTGCAAGCTTTACCACCCGAGTTCGGTTTGATGCCAGAAGGGCCCAAGAGAAGGAACGCTGCAACCAACACCATGGTACAAGAAACAACGTCGCCAATCATGCTGCAGCAGCCCCGGGAACCGCCATCGTTCCGGGGAGCCCCCGCTGAAGATCCAGAGGAATGGTTGGAGAAGCTGGAGCGCGTGCGGATCTTCAACAGGTGGGACGATGAAGAAACCTTCCGGCATGTTTTCTTTTACTTGGAGGATGCAGCCCGAACTTGGTTTGAAAACCACGAGAGCGCCTTGACCGACTGGACGCAATTCAAAAGCGAGTTCCTTAAGACCTTCACGACCGTGGTGAGAAAAGAACGAGCTGCGATTTTACTGGAAACTCGAACGCAACACCCGAACGAAGGAGTCGTAATCTTCGTCGAGGAAATGAAGCGACTTTTCCGCCGTGCGGACCCAGGAATGACGGAAGAAAAGAAACTACGGTTTCTGATGCGAGGTGTGAAGCAAGAGCTCTTCGCGTGCCTTGTTCGCAACCCCCCCAAGACCGTGTCCGAATTCGCGTCTGAGGCCGCCGCGATGGAGAAGACGCTCGAAATCCGAACGAGGCAGTACGACCGCCCAATCAATGCGCTGGTTTCGGAGACGCTTGGTGCCAGCGCTATCAACTCCGACTCACTACGCGACACTATCCGCGAAATAGTGAGGGAGGAGCTGCGGAAACTGCTCCCGACGCCGCTGCAACCACAAGTCGCTTCTCTTACCGACGTCATTAGAGAAGAAGTGCAACAAGCGCTGGGAACTTCAACAACGCCAGTAGCACCTCGCGAGCCGCAAGCCATGACCTACGCGGCTGCTGTAAATCGTCCTCGCCAACCTGCACCCTATCGTCACGAGGCTCCGTACCGTCGTCCCCTCTCGCCGGCCCGACCACCTGCGGCGCAACCCCCTGCCCCAAGGAAGACCGACGTGTGGCGAACGTCCGACAATCGTCCGCTGTGCTACCACTGCGGAGAGGCCGACCACGTCTACCGTCGCTGCCCCTACAGGAGGCTCGGTTTGCGAGGGTTCTCCGTCGACGCACCCCGCCCCCAAACTGGCCAGCGCCCATCGGAGATCGAAGAATACCTCTCCAACACCAACCGAGGACCAGCCCGCTTCAACCGTTCACCGTCACCCTACCCATACCAGTCGCCGAACCGCCGTAGCAATGCTGAGTTCTCACGTGGAAGGTCCCCCAGCCCACGCGGGGGAAACTAAAAGCAGCAACTTCTGGAGGTAAAGTTGCACGATCGCGGAAAAATGAAAACCCTCCAACGACGCAACGACTCGCGGAAGACAGTGACTCACAACGTGCCCTCATCCCGACGATCCGACCCAGACCTGACGAGACTCCCGTACACGACGACAGCTATACGCCGCGACGCGCACCCGACCGGACCGACACGTCCGCTGAGAAGACGATGACAACGACGACGCACAGTGCCCGACCGTCAACACGTACAAGCAGAGATACGACGCCCCGACGAACCCGGAACTCGAGGAAGACTGCATCTGACGTCAAGGTGTCCATCGACGGCTTTGACGTAGTCGCCCTCGTAGACACGGGAGCTGACTATTCGGTAATGAGCGGACCATTTGCGTCTAAACTGAAGAAAGTTATGACCAGATGGGACGGTCCGCACATACGCACAGCAGGAGGCCACCTCGTGACGCCAAGTGGAACGTGCACATCGCGCGTCACCATAGACGGCACAACGTACCCTGCGGCGTTCGTCATTCTGCCTAACTGCTCCCGCGACGTAATTCTTGGAATGGACTTTTTGATGGACAACGGTGCAATAATCGACCTGCAGACCAAGTCAATAACTTTTTCTCCCAATCACTCCATGACGCCGGAACCGAACCCCGAACGACGTGCTGCTGTAAGGATTGCCGATGATCATGTCACCCTGCCACCCCGCGCAAGCTTGATGGTCGCAGTCTACTGTGAAGATGCTGCTCCTGACGTCGACGCTATCGTAGACACCGATCAAAGGGTGCTTCTCAACCGTGGTGTGTCGGTCGCAAGAGGCATTGCGCGCTTCAAGGAACACCAATCCCACATTTTGGTTACGAATTTCACCGAGGAGTACCAGCATTTAAACAAGGGCGCGGCAATTGCATTCCTCGAAGAAGCGCAAGAAGCAAGTGACGTGATCGCGGTCGCCGACTTTGAACGCACACCCGTAGAAACCTTCAAGCTCCCGCAGCCTTTCGACGTGAATCCGGCGCTACCGCAAGAACAACGGAACAAGTTATTGGCTTTGCTGCGTCGCTATAGCGAATGTTTTTCGTCGAGCGCAAAACTACGTCAGACCCCTCTAGCGAAGCACCGAATAATAACCGAAGATGGAGCCCGACCCACCCGACAGTCACCGTACCGCGTCTCTTCACACGAACGGGAAGCCATCCGGACTCAAGTCGACGACATGCTCAGCGACGACATTATACAGCCCTCGAAAAGCCCCTGGGCTGCGCCCGTCGTACTCGTAAAGAAAAAAGACGGCACATTAAGGTTTTGTGTTGACTACCGGCGACTGAACAAAATCACGAAAAAGGACGTGTACCCCCTCCCCCGAATCGACGACGCCCTCGACCACCTCTGCCACGCGAAGTACTTCTCATCGATGGACCTGAAGACCGGCTACTGGCAAATTGAAGTGGACGAGAGAGACCGAGAGAAGACTGCATTTATAACCCCAGACGGCCTATACGAGTTCAAGGTGATGCCGTTTGGGCTGTGCACAGCACCAGCGACGTTTCAAAGAGTCATGGACACTGTGCTAGCTGGCCTTAAGTGGCACACCTGCCTCGTATACCTCGACGACGTAGTGGTATTCGCCCGGACTTTCGACGAACACCTTGCAAGGTTGGAGTCTGTACTCGAGGCCATTCGTACGTCGGGGTTGACGCTGAAGCCTGAAAAGTGCCGTTTCGCATACGGGGAACTCAAGTTCTTGGGCCACGTCGTCAACGCCGCGGGAGTCCTACCTGACCCGGCAAAAACTTCAGCCATTGCGAACTTCCAAAGGCCGAAAGACAAGAAGGGCGTGCGAAGATTTCTCGGGCTGTGCGCATACTACCGGCACTTCGTCGCAAACTTCGCACGCATTGCAGAGCCACTCACGCGCTTGACGAAAGATAGCACCCCTTTCAGCTGGGAAAACGACCAAGAAAAAGCATTCTGCGAGCTGCAAAAACGCCTGCAAAGACCGCCCGTGCTCGCTCATTTCGACGAAAATGCCGAAACGGAAATGCACACGGACGCCAGTGATATAGGCTTGGGTGCCGTCCTTGTCCAAAAGCAAAGCGGCTGCGAAAGGGTGATCGCCTATGCCAGCCGTGGTCTGTCGAAGGAGGAGAAAAACTATTCTGCCTCTGAGAAAGAGTGCCTGGCTATTATATGGGCGATTTCAAAATTTCGCCCATACGTGTATGGACGGCCATTCAAGGTTGTAACAGACCACCATGCGCTGTGTTGGCTCGCCAATTTGAAGGACCCCTCTGGCCGTCTTGGGCGGTGGAGCTTACGCCTGCAGGAGTTCGACGTTACAGTCGTTTATAAATCCGGCAGGAAACACTCCGACGCCGACTGCCTGTCCCGCGCCCCCGTCGACCCACCACCACAAGACTCTGACGAAGACAGCGCGTTCTTCGGGATCGTGACGGAGAGCGACCTAGCCGCCCAGCAGCGTGCCGACCCCGACTTACGCGTCATAATCGAGTACCTCGAGGGATGCAACGTTGCCGTTCCTAGGACCTTCAAACGCAGCCTACCAGCATTCAGCCTGAGAAACTCCGTTCTCGTGAAGAAGAATTTCAGCCCCGGAACAAGAGCGAATTACCTTCTCGTCATCCCCACGGACCTTCGTGACGAAATTTTGGAAGCGTGCCACGACGACCCGTCTTCCGGACATCTCGGCACAGCGCGCACTATTGGAAAAATCAAGGCGAGGTACTACTGGCCCGGCCTTACCTCTGACGTCACCCACTACGTCCGGAGCTGCCGTGACTGCCAGCGACGAAAAACGCCGCCGACAAGACCCGCCGGACTTCTGCAACCGATCGCCGTCCCATCGAGACCATTTCAACAGATTGGAATGGACCTTTTAGGCCCGTTCCCTACGTCACGATCACAGAACAAGTGGATTGTCGTAGCGACAGACTACATGACGCGCTACGCAGAGACCGCCGCTCTTCCGAGGGGGACTGCACAAGAAGTGGCAAAGTTCTTTATAAGCCAAGTTGTGCTGCGACATGGAGCCCCGGAAGTCCTAATCACCGACCGCGGAACGGCATTTACTGCGGAGCTGATGCAAGGAGTATTACGCTACAGCAACACGGATCACCGAAGAACGACGGCGTACCACCCCCAAACGAACGGACTAACAGAACGTCTGAACAAGACAATCGCAGATATGCTGTCAATGTACGTTGACGTTGAACATAAGACTTGGGACGAAGTGCTCCCGTATGTCACGTTTGCGTACAACACGGCTATCCAGGAGACGACGCAGCTGACGCCGTTCGAGCTTGTCTACGGTAGAAGGCCAACTACGATGCTCGACGCCATGCTTCCGCACGTAGAAGACGACGACCTCAACGCCGACGTCCACGGATATCTTCAACGTGCGGAGGAGGCCCGCCAGCTCGCTCGAGTTCGTATAACGGACCAGCAGCTGGTGGATGCGGGCCGCTACAACCTCCGACGCCGAGACGCCGAGTACCAACCAGGGGATCGTGTTTGGGTTTGGACTCCCATCCGACGACGCGGACTCAGTGAGAAGCTCCTGCGACGGTATTTCGGACCCTACCAAATTCTACGACGTGTCGGCCAACTTACCTACGAGGTGATCCCCGATGGTGATTCCGGAACATCACGACGACGCACGCGGCCCGAAGTCGTTCACGTGGTTCGCTTAAAACCTTTCTACGGACGATAACGAATTTTATTTTTATTTTCGGACTGTCGCTTATGTTAGCATCGGGTCGATGCACTCTTAGAGGGGGGGTAATGCCGCGAACCATACATTGGGTTTGTTTATTTGTGTTTTGCTTTTACCGCCCGGCTGCGCCGGTCTGTGTTATCTCTGCGCCAAGGGAAGCGCGTGTTCCATTCTTTCTTTCTGTGCCGCATGTGTTATCTGTCGTGATAGGGAGAGCATTCCGATCTAACGTGAACAGCCCAGAATAATCTTCTTGGATCTACTATGTTCTCGATGTGAATCGACGTTTCGAGAACCACGCGCGCCGAAAGATAAAAAGCCTGCAGTGCGGACGCCGGAGCATTCGATTCTGCGACGCTCGCTGACGCAAGTCACTTTGTTGACCGCTGCTTCGCCGCCTCTGTATTCTTTTGAGTTGTTAGGGGAGCACAAGTTCGCTCCAATAAACTTGTTTCTCCTGCAAGACAACTGCGTTGTCCTTGGCTTCGTGACAATATGTTATGAGGGGCGGTTGAGAGCACTGGATCAACGTGGTCAATAGCGAAGTTTTAGGCCCCTCACTACGACAGCGTGGACAAGCAGTGGCTAAAGAAGACTGATAGGCTAACGATGAAATACGGAAAGAACAGTGGAGAATAAAAGACAGCCAAGCTAACCAAAAAAGAAGCAAGGCAGATAGAAACGAATAAATTGAGAGAAAAAAAAATGAAGATAAAACGTCGTTAGAGATGTACAGGGCAGAGGAATTGGATATCAGAAAGGAAATCTTCTAAAGTAATTCCAAGGACAGTGCTTTGCTTTTTGAGGCTAGTGGAGGTTGCTTGAGAACTAAGGGCTTTGTGGGGAATATGCACAAAATGATGGGATATACGTAGTCTGCGGAAAAGAAACATGGACTATGTGGCAGATAGTGTTGGAATGCGAGTGTATCCAACCCAATCTACATGAGGGGAATATCCACAAGCCTAGGATTTAAGGGTTGCACAGAGGGAGTTAACTTGAAGGCTGCTGAGGTGACGAAAAGATGATCAGAATGCTGGTGTACGAAAAGCGGAGAGCGACATATTGCTTAGGGTAGCTGCCACCTGCAACAGTAAAAATAAATACTTTGTGCCTGCCCTCAGAACAGTGCTAGTATTAAAGGAATAGTATAAAAGATTGATACATTAGTTTTTTGGTAAGATGACTCGTCATTACCCCGTCACAAAAAGGACACCACTAGCTATCATCAATCATCATCATCAAAGGGCGACGGTACCGCTTTTCGAGGAATCGTGCGGCCTGTGCCGGAGCGGTTGGTTCGACGCCAATATTTACAGGGCCACAAAAGGACGTTTATTTTTCTTCTTTTTTTCAACAAAGCGCCAATTCGGATAACGGGTCCCATGAAGGAACACTTTGCTTAGTGCTCCGGAGCTGCAAAGGACGTGAGAGTTTCGGAAAGCACGACTGATTTTACTGAAACATTAAGCCGCTCGGTACGTGGTAGCGTTGTACTCGATTGCTTCTACACCGCTATACATTACCGCTGTCTCGCTTGCTTCCCGTTTATTGTGACGCAAACAGCGACTGCAGTCGACGTTTGCAAAATGTTTGAGTAGCGTTGGATTATCGGTTTCTCAGCAATTAAAGTATCTTTAGGCACCGAATAATAAAGAATAAATGCCCATGACAAGGTAAGACTTTGCTTGAAAACAACTTCCTGGTTGCCTTCAGAGTACCTTTAACTAAAAAACATTATTTCCCGAAGTTTTATTGGCCAACGTGCGTAGTTGTGCAGAAAGAACATCACGATTACCTTCCTTATTTCCTCTCGTTTCTGTTTTTTCTTCCACAGATTTTAATCATGAAGTTCAACATGGCGTCAAAGCTGAAAGCAAGAAACATTACCTTGCAATACAAATTAGTTATCCGATATTTCCGGTTCACTGAGCACGCTCACCGCCCAAAAGAGGCATTGCGCTGATTTTTTCTGGGAAAAGAAAGAAGCTTTTGGGCGGACATGACCGTTGTTGCCTAGTTCTTTTTTAGCGTGGTATTTCTGCGGCCATTCGCTTTTAAAACAAATTTTACGTGCGCTATAATAACCTCGAACACCGCTCACTCTTTCGCTTTGGTAACACTGAACTGGTAGGAAAGTGATAAGGCCCCGGTTATTAACGCGCGGCCCCGTCAAGTGCTAACAATGTCAGCTCTAGTTTAGGACCTAATTGGGGCTATCGTATTTGCCTCTTCGAAGTCTCCCGAACTGTTTTTTTTTGTGTGTGACCAGTGGCTCTGTTTTTGGTTTGGGTCGTAGTAGTTTCAAACTGCTGTCTTGCTTGGGGTCAACGATGAGTAGTTATCGTTTCATTTTTCCCGCATTTTGCTCGCCTAAGTCAAAAACCCACGCGTCTAAGCATAGCGAGCAGCAGAAAAGAAATCCCTCTCTACTGATACTGTTTGTGTAATTTTAGATTCTTTCCTCCCCCAAAAAAGACATTCCGAAAATTTCGTTTTGTCCTCGTAAGTTCGAAATCAGTTTCTATATGTTGTTCTTCCATAACTCGCTTCCTGCTATCTTGTTTATGGTTCTTGCTCGCGTCAAAAAGTCATCCAAATGCATTACTCATGCACTGGCTCACGTGATTCAAGGGCACGTTTAAATTTCCGCTGATTTTTTGTAATTTTTTCTTTGATAAGTCCCGGCTCCATTAGTTCACGCTTAATGAACCGCGTGGATTTAACAGCACGTCCACTGCGCCTAACCTAACCGTTGCGAGAGGTTTGCCTAAAACGCTATTTCTCAGGTAAAGAGACGATGTGGACGAAAAAGGAGAGAAAAGAGAGAGAGAAAGGCACTAGAACCAGAAAAGCAAAAAGTTCGGAAAAGGGCCAAGAAATGTACGTCGATGTTACCGACGCGAGGGAATAAAAACTCCTGTGTGATGTCTCCGCTTATGCATCCTCTTACTGACAATTGTAAACATGCCTCGTCAAACGGAAAAGGTTGCGTAGTCGTTCTCTTCGTCAATATGAAGAGTACAAAAATTGCCGGTGCTGAAATGGAAAAATGAGTAAATATAAACAATTCTTGTTCGCTTGGGATTTGAAGCCGGGTGGCAAGAGCAGGAGGCCAGTGCGCTAGACGCCGTCGTAACCCTGCACCCTGCGAAAAAGGGACAAAATGCATGTGCCGTGACAGTGCACATGGCGACACCTGCGTAGAACAGATGCACGCGTGGGAGAGCTCTGACTGTGGGGAAGCTGGCACGTATACAGTGCGGCCACTCTGCCTGTCGGAGTAATTCGCGTCAAAAAAAATAAAAACGAAAGCGAAGAGACGCAATCACGATTTAGCTGTTGTGGATAATGAATAAAAGAGTCAGGGCTGCACGGGCACGCGGTTACGGGCATAGCTCGCGCCTAGGGCTCGGGGCAGTTGGTTCCTGATCAGGGCAGCGAAAGGGCGACCGGCTGTCTGGATCCCTTCTTGCGTCGCTATACGCGACATTCTGGTGCGGAAACACGGGATGGTCGAAGTGGCCTTCCTCGCGGACTTCTACCTGGATGCGCAGGAAGTCCAGTATCTCGTCCACTTGTTTCGCCCTTTCCGACAAGCTGGCTCTCTCGCTCGCCTGCCCCGCACTTTCGGACGAGCTGGCTGCTCTGTCCGACGAGGATGCCTCCTTAACCCTCAGCCGGTACAGGATCCCAAGGTCGGGTGGCAGGGCCTTCATAAGTACACGATGGCGGACCACCGCGTACTCCGTCGTCACCATCCCCAGACCCTTCAGCGCGTTTACACGGAAGGATATCTGGTCGTAGAGGTCTCGGAGTTTCTCGACCTCTGCAGAGCTCCGCAGAGGGGCAAAGGCGAGGAAGGTGTGAATATGGTCCTCAACGGGCAGGTCGGCCCTCTCAAGTCGGGCGGTGAGGGTGCTTATGGCCACATCGTAGTTGGCCTCCGCGAGCCAGATCCCTTCGATTGCCGCCTTCGCCTTGCCCGTCAAGTAAGATGTCAAATACTTGAATTTCCCGATGCGAGCCAAGGCGGGATTGCTGTGAATGGTGGCATCGAAATGGTCCCAAAACACTTGCCAGCTCCGCCGGTCACCCGAAAATGTCGGGATATGCAGCTTGGGCAGCGCGGCGAAGCGCAGTGCTGGTGACAACAGGAGAGACCGCCGGCTGACGCAGGGTGGCGCCCGCGGCTTTGTTCGGGCCATCTCCCGTTCCCGAATCCCCAGCGACAACGTGTGGAGTGTCCGCGGGCCTTGTGGCAAACTCGACACGTTCCCGAATGTCCACCACCTTAGCGTCGTAATCCCACGAGGCAATCAGATCTGCCTCGAAGTCCTCCTCGATGAGGCCCTCCTGAATCTTCTGGTCGAGAGCCTTCATCTCCTCATACCTCATGTTGACGAGGTTCAGAGGCCCTTGAAAAGCAACAGCAGGGGTGGTGGGATCCAGAAGCAGAGATTCAATGGTGGCAATTTCCTTAGTTATAGCAGCCCGAGCCGCACCACGGTGGCGGCGGACCTTGTCCATGGCTGGAGACTCGCCAGAACCAGACGACCGGTTGTCCTCGGCACAAGCAGCAGCGGCAGAAAGCATTCGACGACGAGGCTCGCACAATTGGGTAGCTTCCAGGGGACCCCAGCCTAGCGTCCTCGAAGACTTCGCCGCATCAGGTCAGGTCTGCTCGTGGGTTGTCTCCCGCGTTTAACGGCACCAGAATGTCGCGGATCGCGACGTAATTAAGGATCCCGACAGTCGGTCACCCGTTCGATGGGCTCGTCACGCAGAACTGCCCGAGCGCGAGGTGCGAGCTGGGCTCGTGCCCCCGTTCCCGTACAGCGGCCTCTTTGTTGGCATCATCATTGTCGTTGCTGAATACCCTTCAGAATGTCGCGGATCGCGACGTAAGAAAGGAGCCCGACAGCCGGTCGCCCGTTCGATGGGCTCGTCACGCAGAACAGCTCGAGCACAGGCGCGAACTGGCCCGTGCCCCCGCTCCCGTGCAGCGGCCTCTTTATTGCCATCATCATTGTCGTTCCTCAACACCCTCCCCCGCCACCGATTCTGATGACCTTTGCGGGTTGACCTACGTTCTGATGACCTAGGCGCTGAACTGGACGTCTGATTTCTTGTCCGGATGAGACGCGCAGACGACACGACCGTACGACCCCGTCGCGGCCTGGAAAAGTTTCCAACACTCGGCCTAGTTGTCACAGCATTGGGAACGAGGTGTCGTCCTGGATGACCACAACGTCGCCGGTCTGCACCTCGGGTCCGGATGGCGATGCAGCTTCGTGTGCAGAACGCAAGAGAAGCAGGTATTCTCGGCACCAACGGCGCCACAGGTGCGCCATGACTGGCCGTCGATGTCGGGCTCGACGTTGTATCTCTCCGCTGGCGGACGTCGGCTCGGGCAGTCCCAGCCTTCGTGGCAAAGAGGTTGTGCGCCTGCCAATTAGGAAGTAAGCCGCGGTCAGAGGAGAAAGGTCTTCAACATCTCCTGCTAACAGCGTCAACGGAGGGCTGTTGACGGCCGCCTTTACTTCGCAGAGAACCGTCACAATCTCTTCCGGGTACAGTCGACTATGTCCAAGAGCCCTCCGGAGCGTTTCTTTTGTGATCCTTATGAGCCGTTCCCACCATCCGCCCCACCAGGGTGCCCTTTCGACGCTAAACTTCCACAGAATTCGGAGGCCGCTGCAGAAATCGAGGACCGCGGCCTCAGACATGGCGTGGAGAGACCTGGCGCAGTGGTGGAATGTAAGGGCGTTGTCGGAGTATATCGTTGTTGGAACTCCATGCTGGGATATAAAGCGTCTCAGAGCCAGCAGAAACCTTGATGCTGTCATACCAGATGGGAGCTCCAGGTGAATGGCCCGTGTGACGGCGCAAGAGAACACGACGATGTAAGCTTTCTCATATTCCGGTTTGGAAGACTGGCAGTATAAGGGTCCGTAGAAATCAATGCAAACCACGGAAAAGGGGTCAGCTTCAGTAATCCGATCTCGGGGCAGAGGGCGAAAAGGTGCTGTTTCGGCCTTGAGCCTACGTCGGCGGCATGGCAACACTTTTCACAACCCGACGGCCCTTCAATATCCAAAAGTTCTCCCGAAGTTCAGCGAGGGTTAGATCTACACCGGAGTGGATCAACCGCTCATGCGTGGCTGCTATTACGAGACGCGTGAAGGCCCCTCTGTTCCGCAAAATGACTGGATGACGGACGTTCATCGGGGACTGCAGTTCTTGCAGGCGGCCCCCAACTAGGGTAAGCCCATCTTCGTCGATGAATGGGCGAAGCAGCGATAGGCGGGTCGTAGCCCTACTGGGGTGGTTACTTGTCAACGCCTCCAACTCCTCAGAAAAGGCTTCTCTCTGAACATGGCGAATCCAATAGTTCTCTGCTTGAGCCAACTCTTCAGTCGTCAGCGGCCCGGCTGTCGACTGTCTGCCTGTAGTCGCGCTGTTGATGAAGCGGCGAACCCAGGCAGTTACCCGGAGAAATCGGGAGTATTTGCTGTACCGGTTAATTTGAAGCAAAGACTAAGGATGCACGCTGCCGATTGCTCAAGCAGCGTTTGGAACGGCTTGCCCCTCGTCGCTCTCGCCTAAGATTTCGAAATGTTCCACTGGCCATGACTCTTCTGGCAAATCAAGCCACGGCGGCCCGCACCACCAAAGTTGAGAATTTCTGATAGCGGATGCTGGTAAACCGCGTGTGAGAAGGTCAGCAGGGTTGTCTTTGCTTCGGCAGTGTTGCCAAGGGTGACCCTCCGTCAACCGCTGTACCTCTTCGACGCGGTTTCGGATGAAGGGTAGCCATTGACTAGGCGCTGCGGAAATCCAAGAGAGAGCAATCTGGGCGTCCGTCCAGCAGTATAGTTTCACGGTGGCCCAACACGGAACCTGCCTCACACAGTTACACAGCCGCGCTGCGACGATACATGCCACCAACTCAAGAAGTGGAAGGGTCATGGTCTTTACAGGTGCAATGCGGCTCTTGCTCATGAGGAGGTTCGTTTCATACGAATTACCATGATCTGAGTGGTGGCGACCGTATACAGCTTCTCCATACGCTCTGGGACTAGCATCGGCGAAAAAATGCAACTCCATGGCATCCCTGCGATCACCATTCCTGATGCACGCCTTTCATGGCAGTCGGATTCCCTCTATATCAGGGATCTCGCTGCCCCAGGAGTTCCAGTCAGTACGTTGCGCCGGGTGCAAGAGTCTATCCCAAGGGTGGCTAAGTTTCCATAAATCTTGGAAAATCAGCTTGGCACGCACTCAATATGGGGTCACAAAGCCGAGGGGATCGTAAAGTCTGGCAAGTGACTGCAACAATGTTCTCTTCGTTGCCGGCATAGTCGAAATGAAGGCCGCAATCTTGTTGGTGCTCACCACTATTGTGTCGTCCGATCTGTCCCATGGGAGCCCAAGAACCTTCATTCTATTCGGATCACCCCCTTCGGTCTCGAAGGCAACTCCATCGGCAACAAACTGGTCTCGCAAAGATGATGCGTTGGATGCCCACTTGCGTAATTCCATGCCTGCATCGGTCATGATGGTTTTCGCTTCCGCTTATATTTTGTGCGCTGCTGCCTCGTTGTCAGCACCGACCACCAAATCATCCACATAGAAAGAACAACGAAGGCTTGCCACCGTATCCGGGAACCTCTCTTTGACCGCCAGCAGATGATGACGCAGGGTGGCGGCCAACAGAAACGGGCTGGAGGAGGCGCCGAATGGCACTCTTGTCATTTGCCACCTTGCAATAGGCGGAAATGGTTCATCCTCAGTTGGAAAGCGCTCAATCCATAGGAACCGCAGGGCGCGTCTGTCTTCTTCCCGTATCACCATTTGCAAGTATGCCTTTTTTATGTCGGCTACGAGCGCCACGCGCTGACCTTGAAAAGCCAGAAGTCGTAGAAGGTCCGCATCCAACTTGGGTCCCTTTAGGAGCACGTTATTTAGCGAAGGATGGCCCGGTGCGTGCAACGAGGCGTCGAAGACGACGCGAAGTTTAGTAGTGACTGCATCTTGTCGGACAACTCCATGATGCGGCATGTAATATGTATTCGGCGTCCAGCGTGTTCCTTGAGTGGGTACTCGCTCCGCACGGCTCTCGTTGAAATAATCACATATTGTCGTGTCGTACTGTGACAACAAGTGCGGTCGGCTGCGGAAACGCCTGAGCTGCATGTGCAATCGCTGCTCCGCAAGTGCATAGTCGTCTTTGTGGGCCTCCAGTCCTGGCTCTTGAATCAGGAGTAGGACTTCGTAGCGTCCGTCCTGCTTGCGGATTTCCCGTTCAAACTACTTCGTCGCCTCAGCGTCTAGCCCAAGACCTCCTGGGGTTTCCTTGAGGCCAATGGCTTTAAAGGGCCACAGATCCGACGGGTCCATCTCCTCGTCGGAGTTGCTTTCCGATGGGTCTGCGAGAGCGACGAACGTTGCGCAGGATGGTTCGGATGCGCCATGGCTGCCGTTGTCAAGGTCGGCTTCCTGTACAGTCCACCCGAAGATTGTTTCGGCTGCCGTGAGGTGAGGGGTAAGGTGTGATATTCTTCCTGACGACACCTTCCAGTACGAGTCGGAGCCAATGAGGATGCTGACTCGATCCTCCATGTGGGTGTTTGCCAGCCGAACGTCTGCAGCAGTAAGGTTGCGTCCTGCCATCTTACTCAGGTCTTCTGAGTTTACAGGCGGACTTGTCACCGCGCAAATTTCGGGGACCTCCAAAGCCTCGATGGTGAGTGTGCTGTGGATAATGAATAAAAGAGGCAGGGCTGCACGTGCACGCGGTTACGGCATAGCTCACGCCTCGTGCTGGGGGCAGTTGGTTCCTGATCAGCACAGCGAAAAGGTGACCTGCTGTCTGGCTCCCTTCTTGCGTCGCTATCCACGACAGTGGCTGTGAAGATATCGTGGATAGTAGCTAGGCCTTTGCCTTAGAAGCACGTAAGCAGACTTCAGTTCCCGACGAACTGTTTCCCTTAAACCACGGTGTAAGAATATTCTTACACCGTGCCTTAAACGCATCAGGGCAGTACATTGGGCCCCGGTTGCGGGTGGTAGAGGAGGCCGAATCAGTGTATGGTAACTCGATCAGGCATCCTCTTGCCTAAATCCCGTCGAAGGTTGATATAAGCTAGGCATTCTAACTCGAATCCTTCCGCCTCCCTTCCCCCGGTCGGAATTCCACCTATCGTGCTATCGTTGCGTGCTATCTGCAACGAAAGCGCGCACAATGGCGCCGCCACGAGAGCCCGTGCTCGTGCCAACATTGTCGCACGGCCTGTTCCCTGTGTGCCCTTCTCTCAATTTTTTGTATTTAACTTTTTGTTAAAACAATCTTTGCTTAAAACATACTGCAACACCACGGATCTCTTTAGAGGAGCGTCGTGAAAAGACCGGGAGTTCTTTTCAGCGTGTGCTAATTACAGTTAATGCCACTCAAGTCACCGGCGCAGTGAACTTTGTGTGACCAGATTTGTAGTGGCTTGTTGACCACGCCAAAAATTTTGTGCAGTGTGTAGAATGACCATGTTACATGCAAACTGATTGGATAATTTTCTGTTCTTAGGGCAGCGCTGTTATCACTAGTCGCTGCGCCCTGATATGTGGGTTATAATAAATTCTCTTTACCCCCTCCCGCTCACGTTCGGTTTTCCTCGGGACTGCGTGGCAAGGTTGGGGGCACTGTGCACGACGTGACATCGCAGCTTTTTGTGAACGGGCAGCTAACTGAACCCTTCCCCGTCACTCGTGGAATAAGACAGGGTTGCCCGCTGTCGCCTCTCCTCTTCGCTCTATGCCTTGATTCGCTTTTGCGCCGAATAATTAACTCCCCAGCGATACGTGGTTTCCCGTTGCCTGGCCACGGCTAGGTCAAGGTCTCGGCGTACGCGGACGACGTTTCCCTGTTCTTAAGAGACGAAGACAGTTACGCAGCGGTTTTACGGCTTTTCACAGAGTGCAGCGAGTTGTCTGGTGCCCAGCTGAACAGGGGGAAAAGCAAGGCGCTCCGCTTTGGCACATTGATTGGGGTGCAAGAGTGAAAGTGTTGGGGGTTGTCTTTCGCGCGTAGGGCGAAGTGTTGAATGAGACTTGGAGGCAGTTGAAGGGAAAGGTTGAGGCGCGACTAGCGGTAGCTGCATCCTTCGACCTTTGTTTGCAGGAGCGCAGCTACGTGATAAAAGCCTGCGTGTCGGCAGCCTACTACTACATAGCAAGGGTAGCGCGGCCACCGCTGCATATACTCAGGAAACTGGGAACTATGCTCGGCTCCTTTTTCTGGGGTGGTAAAACTGAAAAGTGGCCCGCACTTGATTGCGACTTCCAAGCAGCATGGGCGGTTTCAGTATCCCCTGTTTAGAAACTATAGTCTCCTCGCAATAAGGAACTTGTTCAACCAAGTGAGTGATGATGATTACCCGGGGAGAAAGCTCTGCTAGTTCTTCCTTGGCACTGACCGAGCATTGTTTTTCGATGGTGTGCGGGTAGGACCCTCAGCCGAGCAGCCACCCCCGTTTTATAAGCATGTCATAAAGTCGTTCAGAAATTTCAGAACGCGACTCCCTGACATGGACGTCCAAACACCGTCGAGTAAAATTTGCGAAACCATAGCTGTGACGCAGCTCACTGCGGACCAGCTCCGAAAGAGCAGGGCGGTAAGGTGGAAGCAACTGAAGGCCTCATTTTTACCGGCCGACGTCAGAGATTTCAGCTGGTAACGCGGCTGGGGGGTCCTGCCCTCGGCAGACCGCATCGCAGCATGGGGTGCGGCGCCCTCCCACAGGTGTCCACAGTGCGGACTGCGTGAAACCCTGCAGCATTCGATGTTCGATTGCCAGGTTGCAAAGACCTACTGGATCATCTGGAAAAGGCGCGGCCGCAAAGGTGCATGTTTCCAACGCTACGAAAATGCGCTCGCATCTATGCGATCATCTGGAGGCTGAGTTCGCTGCGCTGGGGGAAGAGCAGTTCCTTCCGCCATAGTCCACTAGGTTTATCCGTGTGGTAAACAAGCAAATAGAAGTGTCTATTCTACCATATTGACTGTTTTATTGATGGTGACGTATTGTCGTGATCTGTCGAGGATGTGATCTACAGTGATCTTTCGGTGTATTAGTGGTTCTAGTAGTGTGTGTACTAGTGGACTGTGGAGAACTGTAGAGTGAACTGTGTGTGTAGTGAGTGGTGTGATAGAGTTGTGAAGTGATAAACGCAGAGTGTATGGTTTAGGCGACCCGTGTATTATTTAGTACAGTGGGTCTTTGTATCGGCTATTACTAAATTTTCTTTCCGACGGGCGAGCTCCCAGGGCGACGCCCCGGCATTGCACAGCGCCCGGGTTGAACTCTGCCACTGTCCCAAACGGGGGAAGGTGGGGCATGCAATTTTTGGTGGGGGGGGGAACTGCGTGCGCGCTTTCCCCCTCCTCAATGCAAATCCAAAATCAGAACGAAATACTGGGGGGGGGGCACAGTGTTTTCGCAATGGAGTTTGGGCAGTCAACCGTGAGCATCCACAGGCAGCTGTCATCTTCCCACACCAATTTCTCTGAGCGAGGTGTCTGTGTGCTGTGTGTGGGTATGTTTTAGTCGCAGCCAAAAAATTAGCAGTGGCTTAGCTCGGCTATGCCAGGATATACGTAGCGTGAGCTAAGGTTCAGCTGGTTATTCTTAGCTTTCATGGTTGTCTAGGATTAGCTTATCATGCTTACTGCTGCTTCAATGACACACACACGGTATACGAATTATGTGACACATGTATATTTATCAAGCGGATCCGGCGCAGCATCACCAATCGCCCCAGAGCTAAGCTGATTCCACAGGCGCACGCCAGTGTGGCTGCGACGCACGAGCTATCGGTTCCACACCCGGCCACCCCTCGCATGATCATCAAGTGGGTCGGTCCGCCCCGTGCGGAACGGAGGTCGGCGAAGACGCCGGGCGCGTGGGGTGTGCGAGAGACGCCGAGCAGCGAGCAACGTTCTGTGCGCCGTGTGACGTCACTGCTCTTTGCGCATGCGCTGCACGGCTCTCCAGGAGCCACGCCAAACTGCTTAACCTCGGCCAGTGCAGCTCACGCTACAAGATTGCTGGGGTTTAGCTCTAGTTAACCCTACTCGATATCGAAAGCTTCACTGCTCTGGCTAGGCCCATTGTCGAAGCGTGGTTTCGCAATGATATAAAGACATGTTTGCAGTGACTATCACTGCTTGTTCATCATGTTTTTTCGCCTCACGGAGTTGTTGAAGCGTCGCCGCTGTACGAGTGACCACAGCTGGAGCTGGATACGTTCGTCTTCCTCCATCGCACACGGCTCTGCGCCGCTCGTGGCCTCCTGGCCTCCTGGCCTTCCTTTGTGGCGTGCGCTTATCCCTGCGGTGGTGGCCTCCTCGCCTTCCTCTGCCAGGCGGTGACACGGCTACCGCGCACGTGTCCGTTTCCTGCTTGCCTATCTCTCGGCAGAAATGTTGCAAGCTTGGCTAGTTGGAAAGACATATTCTTGGATGAAACCAGCGCGAACCTAAACAAAGACAAAGGAAGTGGAACACAAGTTGTGTCAACGTGTGTTTGAGAGAGCACGAGTTGTCTAAAAGGGCCTTCCATCATCCCATCATTCTTCACATTGTACGAAGTGCAGCTGATGTGAACCTAATTTTCCTGCCACTAACGTTTTATTGAGGCTCCGGAGCACGAGGTCGCGGGTTCGATTCCCGGCCGCGGCGGCCGCTTTTCTGATGGAGGCGAAAAGCGAAAACGCCCGTGTGTACGAGATTTCGGTGCACGTTAAAGATCCCCAGGTGGTCAAAATTAATCCGGAGCCCTCCACTACGGCGCGCCTCATCGCCTGCGTTGCGTCGGCGCGTTAAACCCTACAATCAATCAATCAATTATTGAGGCTCCGTGAACGAACGCCCCGCGAAATTATGGAAGCGCTCCATATAGCAGAAAGAGGAGACAAGTGTGTCAGTCAAGCAGGCGTGTGTCCTCATCCCAAAGAGATTGCATATCTGCGTTGGCCTTGACTGTTGCCAGTGTCTATCTAGTTGCCTTATCACCTTGGCTTTTGTAAACTTGTTTTTCTGATGCACCGTGTCTTTTATTGTTTTGTGTTGAGTGCTTGTATTCACCCTTCTTGATATTAAACTTTAGTTCTTAGACCAGCGGCTGTGATTGTGTTCCACTTTCTTTCTTTTTTTTTTAGTTTGCTCTGGTTTCATCCCAGCATGAGCCTATCTGTTCCCTCCATCGTGCCGCTGCTCTGTGCCGGGCGCTTGCGCAAGGGGGTGTGGTTTGACCTCTAACTCTCCAGGTCAAAACTGGTCACCCCGCGAATACTGCCCGAGGTAGCGTAGTGTAGCTTTCGCTACAACATTTAAAGTTGCGCGATCCGGGGAGCGTGAGTGCGAGAGGAGGGTCGGATGATGGCTCTGGGAAGAGGCAACGCAGTGCGCTCCAGGGAACGGCAATGACTATCGAATGGAACGAGCTTCGAGAAATGCTGACCACGGAATGGTCAAAATCATGACAGCCATGACCGCAAATTTCAACGGAAATTTCAACAGCAGATAACAGAAGGTCCAACTAGGCCTTCGGCTTCACATTCTTAGATAGTTCTAGGTAACCCCCAAATTTTTACATTTGATGCAGGGGCGCTAATTTGTTTAAGTAAAAACCATTTCATCGTAATTTGTATAATTTGTAATGAAAAGAAGACACCGCTAGCATCATGGATGTAGTTATGCAGTATGAAAACAACAGGCCATTTTATACTCATACTCAAGGGAATTGATAGCCTCGAAATAGCAATTTAAGCCAATGCGATCCGAAAAGAAAGGGTAGATCAGCAAACGTCTAAAAGTATTTCCTTCCATACTGCGGTGCACATTATGGGCAGCAACCTTGCACAGGCACAAGCAGCAACCTTGCAGCGCACTGCTCGAAGTGTAGCGATTGCACGCCGGCCTTTGAAACAGTCACCATTCTAAGGCGATATAGAGAGAAATACACGCAAGAGATATTCGAAGCATTAGTCATACACCAAAAGGGAAAAGATGACATCAGCAGTCTTTTGTTGAAGTTAATGGAAAAGGAGATTAGATACCTCACTTCATAATCGCTAGTATTGTTATTTTTTTATATATGTTCTTTCTGATACACGTGTTTAAAACCCCCTTTTTCTCAATAAAACTTTAGTTGGCAGTCAGCGCGGCCTGTGCTTAGTCTTCCCTTTGTACTGTCATTAGCGGTGTTTTTCTCTTTAAACATTATGAACACGTACACTTTAACATTGACGAAACTGCAAAAGTTATACGTTCATACGTAATACAAGTCGCCGAATCCTCCATGTACGAAACCTCCCCTGGTTTACAGCAGAACAGCAGCAAACTTTGATATTGTGCAGTGGCTCTATACACCGTTCTTGTTACAGTAAAATAACTGGGAAAAGAGAGAAAAGAAGACCTTGTTCTTTGGGGCTCTTTGCCCTTGTAGCGCTGGCACCAACCATGTGGGAACACCGAGAGTAGCAGCAACAAACAATAACTTATCATTCTTGAAAGAAACTATCGGTACTGAGGAGAATGTCATGCCGGAAAGAAATTTTCCGGTTTCATTGCTCTCTAGCTGTCTCCGGAGACGTTACTACACGCATCCTGCTTACTCCATTAAGGCCACACCGGCTACTCCTGGAACCGGACGTCGAGTCATTTCTAGGTGATCAAAGGGCCCCGTTTCCACCACACATGGAGCGGGCCTCATATATCTACATTTGTTTCTCTTTCCTCGAATCACAAGAGATGTTCGGAAGCTTGTCACTCCAGCAGCACATGTGGCGAATGGGCGCAGTGCGCCGTCTCACTTCTTATAAATTAGCATACACCACCGGCCTTAAAGGAAGTAGGCGGATGAAGCCATTGTGCAAATATCATTTATCTCGCTTAGAAAAAGTAAAAGTGGGAAAACTTACGTTGCCTTCGCAACGACAAAAAAAAAACGACCAGAAATGAAGTGCATGCTCTCGGGCCTGCTGTTACCTCGACGGCGAGGCACAAGCCCATAATTTTGCCCGTGAGTTGCTCATCCGTCGCGTCCGTTTGGTCGGACACAGTCCATCGGAGATTACTTGACACGGTGTTTGCGCAAGGCATACACTTCCTTTGCTTTATAGGTGTCTGACATCGCGTATAGCTGTAGCTGCTTCTGCCACAAGGATTAATCATTGGAAGAAAACCATTCGTTTGTGCCAGCCGAGTTGTTGCTGATGAATGATAGGGAGCAGTATTGGAGAACGCAGGGAGCCCCCACTGTTGCAGAACGTATACTGCAAGTACTTCTTAAGAACTAGATCAGTCGTCGAGATGAGATTCGTCCCAGCAAACATAAGCCGGCTCCGGAAATAAAGCTGGGCCTTCATTTGGGAAGACTTGAAATGATGAACACTAATAGTGCCGAAGCCAGAAATATGTTTTCATGAAAGTTGGAACCAAAGCTGCGAGGTCACGTAACTGATTGATGTAGTTAATTGTCATTCATTACTTAGTAATCTTGAAAGCAAAGGTTACATCGTACATTAGGTCGAAGTATATATCAGCAAGGAAATTTTACTGCTGTTAGGGTCGGTGGCCCGGTTCACAAATATCAACATTAATTAGCTCGGAGGCAACTTTGTGCATGTTGGCTGTAAAATATACCGAGCACGGAATCGAGGATAGCGGTGTTATTTGTGCTAAATGCACGTTGCTTTGGTTTTACCCAAATGATATCAAAGCCACCGCATCTGAGTTTTTTTAAAACCAGTGCCGGAAGTACACTACACCGGAAACGATTCTTTTCCGTGATCCCTCTTTGATATTTTGGGCCATATTTTTATACACGAAGTGTATCTTGGTGAACTCTGGCACGTTGTTTTTTTTTTTTTTTTTTTGAGAGCCCCTTCACTTCAAAGCCGTTTTCAGCGCCCGGCGCAAGAGCGTTTATGACATGACAAACAACGTGAATACGAAGCCTGTACAAGCAAAACATTTCCATGCTGCTAAAACTTGGGGAATTCCTCATGCATCTCCACATTGTTCAACGCGAAGCAAACCGCAAGAACGTCTGACAGAAAACATAAGCACATAACACAGCGTACCAGCGTTCATTTAATCGAAAACGCGGTGTATATGTTGACACGAGAGTAAGAAAATGAGGTTAAACGCGGCGTAAGATACAGACAATATAGAAGATAGTCGAAAACAAAAGATGTCGACTCTGGCAGCGCGTCCAAACTCCAAGCAGAACAATAAGCTGCAAAGGACACCTACGTTGAGGTATTCAGATGTCAGACGTCGTAGGATTACTTCGTCTTCGAGAGAGCGTTTTAAAACTCAGCGGCTGCATTAACCTTGCTTGCTCTGCAAACGCTGATATCATCTGAAAGACCCTGAATGGAAGCATTGGGTTTGTGCACCAGGGCACATAAAAACACTCACTCGTCGGTGTGAGCGCCAACCGGGGTGTGCAAGCGCGGCATGTGCTGAAATCAGGTATAGTCTTTTTTTGGGGGGGTATTAATATGATTGCCCCGAAGCCTGTCGGTACACTTCCTCCCTTCCACACTCCAGTTGTCGCTGCACCTCATTAAATCTACGTGCGAGCATCGCCTGTCGCTGCCGCCGTCGTCATTCGGGTTGGCCGTTTTGGCGCTGTTTCCGTGGTCGCGTGCAAAGGAACGGCAGCTGCAGGCGCTTAGTACCCACGGAAAATCGCTCAGTTAGCCTAGTAACGCTATCGCTTCGAAAACAACAGAATGGAAAAACAAATAAGGGGAACTTGCAAATTGTGTTGAGCTACAGAAAAGCTCGAAGGAAAAGAAAAATAAATAGCACTTATTTAAAAAGTCAGTTTTTTTAGATCAATGGAACTATAACTAATATTGGCTGCCTGGCATTGGGATCGTTATTAAATGTCCCGGATAAAAAAGATAAATCTGCTCATGTGTCATATCACCGGGCTAACCAGTCCCATTTACGAGCTCCACTTCAGGAAGAATATAACGCATGGGCACTGCCCCATCATTTTCTATCCCCGTCGGGAGTTGACCTGCAGCCGCTGGAGTTCGGGAGAGTATATTTGAGCAGTGGTTTTCATAAAAGGAAAAAAAAAAACGGGAGAAAAGAAATGGAAGAAGGGTGAAGGAACTGCTTTCCTCGCGTTTAGTATTTGAGAGCGAGGCTCTTTATCAGCGCAGAAAATAGAGCGGCCTTACCTCCGACCGTAATAGAGGGAGTGGGGACCTCCCTCTCCTCCCCCTACATGTGAATGCTCGCCTGCTTGCCTCTTGGGTTTCTCTTTTTTTATGCCTTTCCCTCTTCGCCTTTTGTTTTCCATTCACGTTTCCCTAGTTTCCACTGCAACACCGGCTCAGCGTTAAGCGACGCCGAGCTCCGGCTTAAGTGGGACTCACCTGTAACATTCTGTGGGGCTTAGTGCTTTATGACCAACGCACTTAGAAACCATCCTGCATCAATACGAAAAGCTCTACGAATACCTATCAATGTTCACAACGGCTTAGTTTGCCTATTTTAGAGGTATGTCACTTCTATGCTGAAATAAAAAAATAAAACTCGTGCTTGCTACACAGCTAGCGCCATCTAGTGTAAACTGGAGCTACCAATGCGTTTTTCTTTATTTTTACCTCAACAAAGAAGTGAAGTATTACTAAAAGAAGTAAACTAGGCCGTTGGGAGCGTTTCAACGAATGTGTAAAACTTTTCGTACCGGTACACGATGCTTTTTAAATCCTTGGGTAATGGATTAGTACTATTTCTGGGAACGGGTTCAGGTGAGTCCCCTCTAAATCCTCCGGCGCTACGACCGGACAGTGCCTCTGCGTGAAGGAGTTGGCCAGACAGCTGTGGTGGCTGTACCCGTAGCTTAGAGGGCGATAGCCAGAGGTCTGGCTGCTTAAGACAGGACACCACGCATTCTCTTCCGAGGTGCCTTCATCCTGCTTGGCGTTCTTCTCTTCCCCGCATCATATACAGGCACTCCGCTTTGTGATTGAATCGGACCCGCAGACCCCAACGCGTGTGGGTAACACCGTTCGGAGGGACTCCTCCCCGCACCTCATGCTCACGTTGAACGCCCCTCAGACAGCCTGGGCCAACCTGACCCACACACTAGGCAGCGATCATTTCATCATTCAAACCACGCTGTCATTAATCAAACACTCTCATACTCGTCTCCGCAGGACCCATTTACCCAACTGGGACAATTTCCGAGAAGTGCGGCCTGGTCACGACGAACCAGAAATCTCACCGCTAGGTCTCGAGCGCTGGGTCCAGCAAATGGTAGCTGATGTCCGGCAAACCAGTACTAGCCTTGACCCGCACATACCGGCGGAAACGGTTGACCCCCACCTACAACATCTTTGGGCAGCGTACTGCGGCATACAGCGCCGATGGCGGAAGCAAAAACATAATAGGAAACTCCGGCTTAGGCTAGCTTGTCTCGAAGCAGACATTCTCAAATACTCAGCTCAGGTTACCCGTAACCGATGGTTTGAGATTTGTGACGGTATTAAGGGCACCCTATGCATGAAACGCACTTGGTCTCTCCTAAGGCACCTTCTAGATCCTACGGGCTCTAAGACGGACCAACGCATCCAAGTCACAGTTATATTACTGAAATTCTCGGGGGATAACGAACAACTCCTGCGCACATTGAGCACGCATTAAATCCCAACGGGTCCTTCGATTCCACTCACGTCATACCGCGGCTCGCCTAACGAAACACTGGATGCACCCATCACGGAAGCAGAAGTGAGAAGCGCTCTCCTACTGACTCGGCCAGGATCCGCACCCGGCGCAGATGGCGTGACCAACAAATTTCTCTGTAACCTAGACGATCCGCCCGTTACGGCCCTCACTGCTTACTTTAATTATTACTGGGTTCAAGGCACCCTTCCCCCTCCACCCCCCCCCCCCCCCCCCCATGGAAACATGCCTCCATAACATTAATTCCAAAGCCAGGTAAACCTCGTACCATAGAACACCTTCGCCCCATATCTCTTACTTTGTGTATGGGCAAAATACTAGAATGCGTAATTCTTAAGAGACTAACCACTCACATACCTAGCACGGAGGTCTTTCCCCCAACAGTTCTGGAGTTCAGACCTAAACTGTCCACCCAAGATGTGCTCCTCCACCTACATCCAGATATAATTTCCCAACCACCTAACACGACGCAGCCGCGATCTTTGCACTCAATTTGACGAAAGCATTCGATAGAGTCTCCCATACTGCCATCCTCAGAGGCCTAGAGTCTAACCACCCGGGAGAGCGCATCTATAACTACGTGCGTGATTTTCTCACTACACGCACCACCGTACTCCCGGTAGGCGAGCTCCGTTCTGATTGTATCCACCTTCCTTCCATAGGAACACCCCAAGGTTTTGTAGTGTCCCCTCTTCTGTTCAATTTAGCAATACTAAACATCCCCCCCAAAAAACTAGATTCGGCACCTGGCCTCAGACACAGTCTGTATGCCGACGAAATTACGATGTGGGTACCTGGAGGTTGCGATGCTCAGATAGAAGCCATCCTTCAACAGGTTGCCCATATTGTGGAGACGGAGGCGCATCTCGTTGGGTTATCCTGTTCTCCAGAAAAATCTGCCCGGCTCATTCTGCCTGCTCGGTCTTGCCATGATTCACCGAACATACAAGCTTCCCTCGGCAACCGGATCATCCCAGAGGTGCAAACCTTAAAGCTGCTAGGACTTGTTATACAACGCAATCGAGCAAACGGTCAATTCCTTTCCCTGCTTAACTCTCAAGTAAATCAAACGATTGGCCTAATTCGTCGAATCGCTAGCCGGCACCACGGGCTCAAGGAGAGAGAAAGAATCCGTCTAGTTCAGGCTTTTATTATCCGTCGGATCACGTACTCTCTCCCATACCTTAAGCTTACCACCTCCGACATAGACAAAATTGACTGCCTCATCCGAAAGGCATACAAGGCAGCATTACAAATCCCCCTCCACTCCTCCACTGCCAGACTCGCCTTGTTGGGAGTATACAACACTGCCCACGAGCTACTAGAGGCCCATCGTAATAATCAATTACGCCACCTCTCCACCACTTACACCGGTCGGAACATCCTTTCACCGCTTACGAATTGGCATCCCGGTAATGGTAGAAAGCGAAGCTTCGTTGCCTCGAAACATCCGAGACTGCCTCCATATACATCCCCTGCCGCGCAACATGCATCCAGTACATCAGGCGGAGCGCAGGTGCTGGCGCACCCGTGCGCTTACAGATAAATACCCCATCTCCACCACCACCATGTATGTTGAGCCGCGGAGTACCGACACGCGGACGGCTTCGCTTTAGCAGTAGTTACCCACCCAAACTCTCCCCCAGTCACCTCCCTCACTGTACGGCCCCCTTACCCCTCAACGGCGGAGGAGGCGGCGATGGCCCTTGCTCTTATCACCAGGCCACAACCACACCAGGCCGCAACCACCATGCCGCCAGCCGCAATCACCAGGCCGCAACCACACATTATAATCACTGATTCGAAGACGGCCGTTCAAAACTCCATTCGCGGTAGCATTTCGGCTACCGCACTCAAAATGCTCCTCCAAAATCCTCCTACCTAACCAGTCGACATCGTCTGGACCCCGGCCCACACTGGGGTGGGAGGCAACGAGGCGGCCCACAAAGCAGCACGAGAACTTACCAGCCGTGCTGGGCTCGGTCCTGCTCCCACACGGTGCTAGGTCGTCCCGCTATCGACTGCTCTCGTACCAAGAAATCACGGAGCATTACTGCCTCTCCCGCCGCCGCTATCCCCCTGCCCACACATCCCTCACCAACGCTCAGGAGCGCCTATGGCGACTCCTTCAGACCAATTCCCTCGCCAGTCGTTCCGCCCTCCACAAGATCCATCCCTCTAAGTTCCCCTCACCCAACTGTCCCCTCTGTGATTCCCTGGACACACTAACCCAAGCCATGTGGGCCTGTCCTCTTAACCCCCTTCCCCCCCCCTCTACCCCCCCCCCCCCCCACCTCCAGCGTCGAGCAGTGGGAGGACGCGCGGAGCAGCTCGCAACCGGGGGTACAACCACCCCTCGTTGACCGAGCCGCGACCGTCACCGCCAGGCTTCCGCCGGCAGCCACCACGCGTTCCTAGCCGATTTGCTTTGAAAATAAATTGATTCTCTATCTCTCTCTCTCTTTACCGCGTCTCTGTTTATTGAAGGTCGCCCGCCAGCTTGTTCCTAGAACATATGCGAATATTGTCTGGCCATCGCTTGCTGTTGCAGCGCCTTTAGCGACCTGACGGTTGCTTTTTTTGTCCGTGTCACATGTTTTTCTCCTACTTTTTGGGCACTCTTACTTCCTTCTAAGATAAAACATCATTGTAGTTGTTCTTTTCTTTTCTCACCTGGCAGGCTACATTTATTTACCTTAGATTTGGTTTCCTGCGCCCATACCCCCCCTCCCCCCCTTCGTACGATCTACGCACAATACCTATTTTGCATTCTAGTATAGGCCACCCTCTTCAAGGGTCTTCTCCGGAGGAATATGCGGCGATGCGTCTTTGTTATCAGAACATTCGCGGTGGGCGAGTCAACGTCGCAAAGCTCTTACGCTTAAAATTATTCTACCAGAATTATTACTGCACTCGCTTTTGTTCCCGTATTGTCAACTCCTCATTTTCACTCCCCATCCTGCGCCCTATGCTCTTTTCTACCCATTATTTTTTTTTTTTTCACTGCGAGCCTTGAGTTTTATGAGGCCGCCTATTTTCCTGCTCTAACCATGAGTTCTCGCGTATTCACGTCATCATTCTTTTTTTTTTCGTTCGTCCGACTCATTACGAAGATCCTGTGCCTGAATTCTTTGATTTGTCCTGACCATATTTCACTCACTCATTTCTGTTTTTTTTTTCATTCGGTCTTGTAGCAGGCTGATCACATGTGTTCTTTCGCAATTTAGCAAGCCTGAGCTCTCTCCATAGCGTCCCTATCAGACCCTCCTTTGCCCCTTTGCCCTTTCTGTCACAACCCCTAGTCAGAGTAAAAACACTGAGGGGTCCACGCCACCACGCCACATCAGCATTATAAGAGCTTTTCTTTGTTGTTTCTAAGTGCACTTTCCACGTGGAAGGGCCTATAAAAACGCTTAATTTTTATTCGAAGCACTCGCTTTAGCTTTTAATTACCGGCTTCAATTAGTGTTCGCACGAACTCGAGCAGCTCTACATTTCCTTGCTTTTGCATGGTTATGCTTAAGTTCCATACGTTTTTTGCCTCATTTAGCATCAAGAATCCGTTTTAACTTGCGACTTTTCTTTACTTAGAGAAACACAAAAACTGCGCGAATAGAATACTCGTGGTCCTTTTTGTATGCAAACATTGAACCAATTGATTTACCCCGTTCATCGTCGTCGCCGCCGAATGCCATCTACTCGTAACTTCAGGAAGAAACAGGCCGCTGAGAAATTGCAGAGTCGGTTCTTGAAAACATTGTGCTACCCGGGATGCGAATAGCTGGGCAATCCTCTGCAGGGAAAGGCAACTTGCTGCACAGGACCAGCTCTCATGGTGGAGCTCATACCTCACTGAATTTAAACGCGACTGATGTGTCTACTGTATGGCCAGTGAATTGGTGTAAGTTAGGCGGTGTCGGTAAAGTTTCGAACATAACCTGTACTGCAGACAAAAACCCAAAGACAACACTGTTCCATAATATCAAATTCGAATCTCGTAATCGTTCGGTTATAGGTTGTCTTAAGTAGTAAACCCGAAACTAAAGCGTGTTCACGTGACGCAATTTGAACGCAAAATACTTTGTTAAGTACTTCTCTTGAATTAAACTGGATCTGACTGTAATTTATGTCTCGGGTCATCAAGCAAATTTATTTTTCATCCCGCTAAAGCGTTTTCTCACCCTGTCGCAAATTCAAGTGACGAGAATCGGTGCTTTTTGGGATAATTTGAGGTGCATCCTTCTCGAATATAACGTTTAGGAATGATTTTGCGTCTTTTGTAATAAAAGTGGTGGTTTACCAGGTTGTTTGGTGGCGTCTTCTGCTCGCTCGGCGAGCTTGTGGCTGGTGTCAATGGGAAAGACATGGCCGGAGTCTCTTCGGCGTCCATGTATTCTTCTAAGATTGCGTTGTCTCTGGTGGCCTAGTCCTGGCTGCGGTCGACTGCGAGCAGACTGCCTGCGCTTGCCCAAAGGAACGTCAGGTGGGACACCACGGTTTCGTACCCAACCTTCGAATATGTCTGATTTGGCGGTAATGCAAGGACATGGGTGGTCGGCCATGCACATGGATCAGGATGGGGCTGCCGTTGATGAGGGCTTGATGCAGGACGTCGTCGAGCGTGTTCGGCTCCCTGGGGATGATGTGCACCACCCTTGTGGTGCTGAGATTGTACCCGAGAGTCAAACGGCTTACTTACTCGGCTGTTACTGTGGGGAGAAGAATCACGCCACCGGGTCGACACAAAACACGTGATAGGGTACACGTCGCACTTACAGGCGCCTAGTTTAAGTGTGTGTGTTCCGCTCATTCGTTCTATGCCTTCGATTCGCTTCTTCTTTGTCATTAAAGCACAAAGATGGAGTAAAGTTCGTTGCGGCAGCGAAGAAGAAAATTGGGTGCAATCGTGGAGTTGTCGTGATGGTCGTCAAGGTTGCGTACAGCTTCGCTTCTTTCAAGTCTTAAGCATTAGTTTCAGCTTTCTTCATTTTTTTCTGAGATTTTGTAGGGCATCTTACTTCGTTTTTGATCCACCTGCTCAAAGCCTTCTTTCACCGAGATTCCGCTCTCATAAATTTCATTTTCTTCGTTAATTACTACCGCAGGACACGTAACGTAAAGGTTCCAAAGGACCAAAGAGGGTGCTCAATGTGGTGAAATATAAGCGGAATTTAAGGCACGGTTTCTTTAACATGCGGGGGTCGCTTGTTGATCCTTGATTTTATGGACATAGTTTCCGCAATTTGCTATTCACGAATGCTAGGCCATGTGGTACCTTAATGAGGCTCTCTTGCTATGCAGAGATCTTTTGCGCCATTTTTCTGTATTATTATTTTTATTTTTTGCACTCCTACAGCGGATATATTTTTATTACGACAACGTACGCCCACCATGCGCAATTATTCTTGGCTGCTCTGCACATCCCATCTGAGGCAACAACTCCTCCCCGTATCATCGCTGCAGTAAAATCGCGCCCCATGGCTTTTTGTCAAGGTCAGTGCCCCATTGAACACACCACGCAGCTGCTCTTTTCCTTAGTATCTGTGAACCATTATTTCACGCACAAAATTGGGCCATTCTCTTAAATAGTCGACCCATATCACAAGGCAGGTGTTGTAGATTCACCCACCCTGTCGGTATGATTTCTCTACTTTCTTGGCTCGCAAGCCAGACAAATCCAAAAGGAATCAAGCGCTTGGCCTTACTGAAACTAAATAAAGTTTTAAAGGGCGATATTCGCGTTTTGAGCGGCTTTGTACTGAAGCACACACGCGGCTTTGTTCGGTATCCTTGCCCCCCTCCCCCCCCCCAAAAAAAAACAACAACTAAAGAAATCGACGCTTTCATTTTTAAGGAGTAGAAACGCGCCATTGCCTAGAAGGGTGCAACGATCATTTGCGAAATCCCGCTTCCAAACGACCTTACACGTAGCTCGCTTTTCGCTATAAATGGCTTATAAGGAACGAGGCACGTTTGGGCTAGAGGTACTAGAAAGACCGCTAACAATTATAAGGCCGCCATGTCACTGATCTTTTCAAGCCGCGCTACGGCGTACTACAAACGACCACGTCGTAGGAAACGTTGTTTTGTACCAATCTAAGACGGGAGAAAATTGCCTCGATTTGTTCCGACACTATTCAGTGCTGCAGGGATTCACGGAACGCCGTAATGGGGAATTGTACTTCTCCGTCAAGTTAAAGGTATATTTGTATCCTTTACCATTCCTCTGTGGTTTGTCGTTTCTTTCCCTAGTGTCCGTGCTTAAGTGCGCTACCTTCAAGATGTCCCATATGCATTACCAGCTAGCCCAGTTGTCACTTCTCCTACATTCCTTTAACTTTTCTGGTTCTCCGGGCAGGGTGCTCGAAAACTTTGTATTAACCCCTGGAATGAACTTTAATGCGTGTTCAAGTATCTGGCACTTAAAGGTAAAGAAAACTGACTTGCATCGCAATGCACATGTTCTCTTTAGTGAAGTGGACAAGTGCTTGTGGTCAGTCTCCAACTTGTCGGCACGTACTCAGTAGGTTATGATTTGTCTAAGTAGATAAGTGAACGACATTTACTTGCTGTTGTCGATGTTTTGACATGACATGTTTATAGAACTCAGGTGAGGGATGAGACGGCCAATAAAATTGTGGGGATTAGGATCAGCTGTGGTGGGAGTGCCAAGCTCAGCTGCAGTGGTTGAAGAGGATGGGGTGTGACATCTGATGAAACAGAAGAGAATTCCGAAAATCCGTGCGAAAATACCGCATCGTACGCTATTTCAAGTGTAAATGTCAGGGTCAGGAAACCACTGGGCATGCTCGCCACGGTTCCAGTGGGATGGTTCAAGCCTACAATTCCGTTCGGTGATTTCATAACAAGAGCTAATAAGCACCGTACTCATGCATCTAGGGCACATATTTTCCGCATTTAATTATAAATTCCATACGTATTCTCCGCATTTAACCTAGGTTTGAAGGTTGGTAATTCGGTAAATATAAATATCTCGAGGGCAAGGATTGGAGACGCAAAAGTCGGTATATGAGCAGTTGGAAATAAGTGGTAGAAGTTCTCACATCGCAGTGGTCGCAGATAAGCTGATTCTGTGCATAATGGTGGTAGTGGTGAAAAAGAGGACGGTGATAACTGGTTACACCGTGAACAATGCTTGTAAATTCGTGCGCTCGCTAGTGAGTGGGATGCGAGCGCGGTGCCGAGCAGGCGGCAAAAGAGTAGGAAATATGAAGGACGACGGTGAAATGCTGATATTGGTCAACAGTGAGAGCAGCGACAGGCTGCCAACGCCGCTTATAAGCAAGCAACGTTGACTACTAAGACAAAAGTTAGAGGGAGGCTTTTTAAAATAACCGAAATGAAATTGCCTCGGCCGGAATAGGGAGTATGCAAAACACGGTTGGCACGGTGTGCGTGTGCGACTCGGGAACGGAGTGAGACAAACGCTTACTTGCCGACTTTAGATGCCGGAAGAACGTGTGATTGTCGGAAGGATTTACAATTACGCCAAGTGGAGTAAGTCACTGCTAACGCGTTCATGCGGAGCTAACAATAGATCTTACTCGTGTTAGTTATGTGCATTGCAGCGCCATGCTGAAAGAGAGAGAGAGAGAATCAACTTGATTGAACTCGAAAATTCAATGGTGTGCGCAGGCACCAGACGGCGTGGTTCTCTAGTCACGGGACCCATGTCTCCAGCACCTCCTGGCCCCTGGCCATCAGTGCGAGTTGAGTCGGCAGGGCAGGGCTGAACAACAAGGTCTTCCATCGCTCAGGGGGTTGGTGATTGGGGGTGTTGGGGGGAAGCGGAGTTGGGGTGTTCTTGAGGTGTTTGCGCTGGGCTGTGATATATGCCAGAGTGCCACTTTCTGTTTTTAAGAAAGGGCAGAGTGTGTCGTGATCCACCGGGTACATTCAGTGTAACACACCGGGATGCGCTAGCGACCCCGCCTACGTGCGCCGCAGGATGGTTTGCTTTGGCCTGGTTAGCTGCGGGTGCGGTTCGGGAAGTTTGCACCTCGCGTTTCTGTACATCTGAGTAATGTTTTTAAAGCTCGTCACGGGATGCGGTAGCTAAGCCGACTCGTCCTCGGCCCGGATGGACAGTTCTCGGGCGTGGTGGTCGGTGAGGGCGTTGTCTTCCACCTTCAAGTGAGCCGGCACCCCCACGAGCTGTTCGAAGGCGAGAGCTTTACATGGCTCGCCACGCGAAAAACTCCGGCGTCCCCGAAACCTGAAAGGTAAATTTGCTCTTTCATCGACGCTTTGTGTGGCTTCATAGGAGGTGCCTCAAAAATATAAAAACACAAGCTTCCTTCGCTGCCTCACCCAGAGGCTCAGCAGTCTCCAGCGTCCCATGGCGCTCTGAACCGTGCAGCGGTGCACTCCCTGTCGGCGATACTAGTGTTGAGAAAGGGCCTCATAGCTGGGCAGCGGAACGCGGTAAGCTTAAAATAATTTACGGGGCTAGGCCGCTGGTCCATTATCGTCTTGAAACGCCATTTGTAACAGTGAGTAGATGTGCGGCCGAATTATTTTTTTTATTTCACGCTCAGGAGTGCTTTCTTAAAGACCTTGCATTTTTTTATTACAATAATTTCCCCCGCGATGTCTTTTACAAAAATTCAGTCCTTCCTCGCAATTCAACCGCTCCATATCCGCTTCCCGTCTTGGCACGCTGACGCATAAAGTCTCGTACAACCAGTGCGCACCCGAAAAGCGAGGCAGTTTAAGGGATCGGCAAAGAACCGTGTCTCAGAAGCAGGCACATTTGTAATTTCGACGCGCAATATCTCATGGCTCCAGCTGCTCTCGCTATAAATTATGAACAAAAAAAAGAGAAACAACGAATATTAAAACTCCCTGAAGGAAGATTGGTTTATTTATTAGTCGGTCATAAAAACACTGATGGTGCTAATAATTTGCGGTGAAATATTAACCCCTCACTCAAATGTCAGCATCTCGGCCCGGTTGCAAAGCCAATTACCGGCGCCCTCGATCTCAAGAGGGGCTTACATCAGCTCTCCGCATCGGGGACTTTTCTGAAAGAAAAATAAACAGCTACCTCGCATCAAGTTAGTTAAACCATAGGGTTTTTTGGGCTTATATCAGGCTATTTTTACAGTACGAATCTAAACCGGTGCTTGGACAAAAAAAAAACACCACTAGAAAGGAAGACAGATAAAGAGAGCGTGATTGGCAGCATCTTTCTTTCTTTGCAGGCCGCAAAAGATAACCAAAGACCGATGGAGGAAAAAATCTATTCAGCAGAGCCGCAGTATGCAAATTCTTTCAAATATTCGCACCATTGAAATGCAATTACAAAGTTCTATGTGGAACCTCTCGAAGGCTACCCGTCAAATTAGTGGAAGCGTATGGCGGGCTGCCTCTGCGGAGCTTCGGGAGGTTAATCAATGAGAAGGCACGCGTGCTTGCTTTTCGCCCACGGCTTCACTCGAGTGATGATTCGCACGAATTACGACGACCGCTTTTGATTTCTGACCGAAGGTTCTGAAGCGGCGGGGCTCTGGTGTGGAAGTCGGTCGGTTTCAGCCCTCTCGGTAGGACCAGAGTCCTTCAATGCTTTACATTGAAGGACTCTGGTAGGACTGAATTTGAAAGAGCATAAGTACAGAGCAATAAATTAGCACGGCGGTAAATAACGAGCATCCTTTAGAGTCTAGATTACAAATGATACAGTAGACACAATGAGTTTGTCATAAAATAGGGATAATAATGCGTACGCAGTTTTTTCCCAGTGGTACCCCAGCCGAGAATGATGCAACGTAGCAGAGTTAACACAAATATCCGTATAATGATATTGTAAATCTTCATTATTCCAAAGAATACAGGAACACAACCAAATCTAAGTAATTAAGGATGAACTACCTGGGCCTCAACTGTATATCTCACTCATCAGCTTCACCAGAAATGGAAAAATTTTAAGGAACTAAAAAAAAAAAAAACAAGCAGAAATAATAAAATCGTCAAAGAGCACCAACAATGGGACGCGCCAGTTACCAGTGATGCAGGCCCCTATGGCGGTGCCCACAATACCGGCATATTCATTCACCGATTGGATAGTATGATTTCATATTCAGTGTGTATAAGGGGTGCTTGGCTGTCCTCGGAATTTCGAACAAATATCTTGTGGCACACTATCAGTTTAAAATCACCGCTTTTTGATAATTGGTGCTCCCTGATTGCCCCAGATGAAAGTGTTGAGCCTCAGAAGGAAGAGCTATTTACTACTCCACGTTCCCATGTCGTGAGACCACACAGGTCGAACACTTTACGGTGACACGCAATTCGAGGGGCCGACCGATGCCCTCGAGCTGTTGACCAGCACGGTTCTAAAGCGAAGCTTTATACGCCTAGGCGAAAGGAAAATCTGGCGATCCTGTGTACGCAGAAAACTCTTCCGGCGCAACGCCATGCGCTTGCGCGAGAAAACCAGGTTGGAGAGATGTTAGAAGTAAGGGAAAATAGAAACTGGCTAGGTTCATCGCAGAGGAACGCGCGCGCTGCGAGGTACCGCTTGACTAACAGCTGAAGCGAGTACGGCGTACAGTGCGGGTGGAGCAGCGTAAACCGGGCAATCACTGTTGCCAGGTCCTCAAAAAGAAACTTTGCCGGGAAATTGAGGAAAGCAGGAGAAAATTAAAAGTAATCATTTTCGGCAAGGCAATGCTAGTAAGTGCTTTTTGATTACCTTCACGGAAAAAAATGCAGAAATTCCGAGAAGTAGAAAACCGTGTCACATATCTTGTTCCTTTGCTGCAATGCGAAAAAGCGACAGTGGTTGACTACTGCTAAAATATGCATATTTAGGTAAAGCATTCAAAGAATATGAATGGCTTAGAACGTGCGTTCGCTGCACACGTCGTTTTACCACTTTCGCTGCCTTTTTAGATTCGCGGTCCTATTATACTCTGCATGAAATCTAAAACCGACGGCGTTGCTTGAAGGCTTTGCCGTTATTCATACGACATCAGGTGCCGGATATTAAAAAGAGCAAGGCTAATTTTGATTTGTGCCAGTAAGTAGCGCTGCACAGTTGTTTGTTTGAGTAAATGATTTGTTGGGACCCGTTCTAGACTTTGCCAGATCAATGCCACCTGCCTAAACGTTTGTTCTGATCGGTTTTTTTTTTTCTATTTGTCTCCATAGCTTACATGCACTGAAATGTCATATAAGACCCTTTTTTGTAGAAATGGGTCTTGGGAGCGCGCGGAAATACATAAAATAACTAATTCTCAAAGGAGCTAGAAAGTAGCCAAGTCACCACACTGAAATTTCAGTCGCCTCGAGCCCCAAGAAGTCGCCATTATGGCGACAAATAACCGGACCTCGCAGCGCTGCTGTAAATGGCAAACACCGGCCTCACGCCCAAGTTTTATTGGTGAACCGTCTGTACGAAGTGCATGGGCGAATTTCAGCAGTAAAAGTAAGCCGATTAACTCCTATAATTAAACGAAAAACTGAAACAATGATTTGACTTTTGTCTTTGGTGATGTGCGTGTTCTTATGCCACCATGCGCACGGCACCCGTAAAAGACGATAACGCGATGACACCGATTTCGATGCCCGTGGTCTCCTGATCTACGTCACAATACGGCTCTGGTAGCAACATTCCGTCTGGTAATTGTCTGTATACACTTGGTGATGTCATAGATGCGCACGTGAAAACCTTCATTAGGGACGCTGGTACCTTGTACGACGTTGATGGTGTCAACAAATGTCGAGGGCGTTCTCCTTGCGCTGCTGCCTAAGTCGCTAAACTGTGGTACCAACCGCGAGACGCCTGTTCACAGACAGGCTTTAACTGGCTACATAGCGCGGAAGGCGGGAAAGCGCACCAAATCATTTTATTTTTCCAAAAAATATTTAGCAGGAGGTCGGAACAAAAAGTGGAAGCTATTCAACTTGCGCGGGTTCGGGCCGCCTTGTTACAAGGCACAGCGAGGGTGACAAATAACCAGTCCAACAACAGCATAGTGTACATGAAGCGCGATGTTCAGATAACAATAACACATACATACACATCAGAAGACATCTAAATGATTAACATATGAGTACATATTAAATTTCTTTGAAAACACAATTTTCCCCATGTACACAAAATGCACTCTGTTGGAGAGAACAGCGGATCATTTGGTCCCCATAGGATGCCCTCGAAAAATGCATTTGCCAAGGTTCTGTGTTGCGAGCGTGATATGTCGGCATCCAACTTGATAGATCTCTAAGGAAAACTAGTAAATGTTTAGGAGTGTTCAGGCCTAGTTTGTATCTTATCGCCAAATGGTATGCGTAAAAATTGAGAAGGGAAACTAAACTAAAACGATAGAGAAGTGGCTTAGTGTGACCGTGGTAACCTGCATTGGCTATTGGAAAGGAATTTCTCAAACATGCGGGCAGTAGGAGCAGCAATAGGGAAACTTTACGTCCATCAGTAAAGACATTAAGCCCGAGTACTATAGGGGAACAAAACAGCCTTCCTACAAGATCTTACAAGAATAGTGCTCAGGCTTTTTTTTTTTTGACCAAGCCAAAGTCGAAGCTTCTGAGTAATTGCTCGTAATGGTGAATGGAATGAAATTGTGATCAGAGGAGTAAATGAAGAATGGTGATTTTGAAATGTCAGTGAAAATAAAAAAAAACAAATGAAATACCTGCCAGTGTACGGCATGCTTTATTGATCTTGTTTCGTTGACGCAGCAGATGAAAAGGGGTTGGCGCAGTTTGCACCAGTGGTGCAAGGATGGGGAAACAGCAGAGCTGGCGGTCCCGCTTCCTTTGTCGGAGATGCTGCGGTTGCGCCTGACATGCATTTCCGAACTTGCCGCTGAAAGATCTCCATGACTGGCAGGCCCGGGTCGTTTTGTGCGGAGGCTTTCAAATCTCTCCCGACGTGGACGGCGTTAGCACGCTCTAGAACCCACGGCAACCGGCTTCGCGAACTCGGAATCTTTAGCCCAAACTCGGCGTCTGTCCCCCCAATTCAGGCGCGAACTGCACGCGAGGGATCACGCCACGAACGCTGGGCAGTGTTCTCAAAGGTCGAGCTGGCCGACGCCGGCCGCTTCTCACGAGGTACACGTTCGCGTGCGCTTGATATTTTTTGGGGTATCTTTCTCTGGTAACGCTCCGTTGTTAAAATTCACATCATCACCATCATCATCATCATCATCATCATTATATTTACGCCCACTGCAGGGCAAGCGCCTCTCCTATTGATCTCCAATTACCCCGTTCCTGTGCTAACTGCAGCCAATTTATCCACGCAAAGTTTTTGATCTCATCTGCCCACCTAACTTTCTGCCGCCCCCTGCAACGCTTGCCTTCTCTAGGGATCCACTCTGTTACCCTTAATTACCAACGGTTATCTTGGCTTCGCATTACATGCCCTGCCCGCGTCCATTTCTTCTTCTTAATTTCTACTAATATGTCCTTAATGTTCCCTGACTAACTACGCTCTCTTCTTGTCCCTTAATTTTACATCTATGGTCTTCCGTTCCATTAATCGCTTAGTCGTCCTCAATTTAAGTTGAACACTCTTAGTGAGCGTCCAAGTTTCTGTCCCGTAGGTGAGTACCGGTAAGATGCCGCTGTAATAGACTTTCGTCTTCAGGGACAATGGTGGCTGGCATTCATTATCTGAGAACTCCTGCCGAGTGCACTACACCTCATTCTTATCCTTCTAATTATCTCTGCCTCATTGTTGGGATCCGGGCTCAGTACTTGGAATAAGTAGATATATTCGCTTTCTAATTCCACTGCCTCGCCACCTAACTGAAATCGCTGTGCTCTCCCGAGGTTATTGATCCTTACTTTAGTTTTCTGCATAATAATTTTCAGGCCCACGGTTCTACTCTGCTTGTCCAGTGCGGTATTCATTCTTTGCGATTCGTACCCCGAGTTACTTAGCATGACAACGCCATCAGCAAATCTGAGGTTACTAAGGTATTTTCCATTAACCCTTACGCCCACCTGTTCCCAATCCAATGTTTTGAATACCTCTTGTAAACATGCTGTGAACAACATCGGAGAGATTGCGTCTCCTTGTCTGACGCCCTCCCTTATAGGTATAGGCTGTTAATTATGCAGGGATAAACCTTCTTCAACGAATATTTAAGAGCACCCAATGTGATGCCAGGTGTGCAATAACAGGTTACCACACCCGCACCCACATTCCCTCGGCCCACTGGTCACTTCGGTGATCAGTGTGCTTCACAGCCGTTTGCTCTCGATACAGATATCGTGATTTCGTTCCTCAGTGAGCTCCACCGTCACTGTCGATATAGGGAATCTCAACGATGCTGTCCAACAGGAAGAGTACAGCGTCATTGAACTATGTTATCCTCTCCTGCGTAACTGGAAAGGAAGGAACAAGATAGTCCTTCTATCCGATGGTCCTTTCCCGCGTCCGCCAGGTGTAGGATCACGGCCACTGTGGAATTTTAACGAACTTCATCCCGATCCTGCTCCTCATCTCCAACTTTCACTTTAGTGAGGAGCGGGTGATAAACCGCTTAGTGAGGTCATGACGACCTGCGATGACTATGCAGCATGGCGTCCATGTTTGATGGAACAATTTTCTTTAGCTCAAGAATCCGCTTCCTTTCTGCGCGAAACCTTGTCATTGCGTTGCCGTTATTGCTCGGCCGATTCAGTTGAATGATGGTTCTTAACAGCTGTATCACCCCTTCCAAATTTTAGAAGATACGAAGTTGCTTTCAACACCTTGGTTCTCAGTCCCGCAAAAAAAAAAAATAGCTGCTCTTGAATTGAGGCAGCCGTCACCCCCAAGGTTGGCTCAGTCCTCCTGTTTAATAATACCTATCGAAGCTTCCGCACAAACACTCCGCTTCCTGAAACTGACTATCCTGTAAAGAAAGTCATTTAAAATCCCATTCATGATTTTCCTGGCACACGCAAGTTGCAGAGACAGCATTATCCATCCTTGTTAGAATCGTGCCCTTGTAAGGAGTCAATAACGCAGAGCAGACACACAGACTAAACCTGCGTCTAGTTCATTTATCAGGCAACTCTTATTCTCGCAGGTAATCAACGTCGATATTAGGAATTCCCGTTGTATTACTCGCAGCTTGTTGCCTATTCATATTACCTGCAGCTTCACCCACTCGCTCAGTGCGTTTTGACAGCTATTCCTCTCTCCCATCCTCTTCTATTCCATACCCTTCTATCTACTGTCGATCCTCTTTTTTCGAAGCCTTCGCTCGCTTGCTCCCTAGTATACAAAACTACGCGTTCCCCAATCTTCTTTGTTTAAGTCGGTGTTTGAGGGGAAGAATGGCAGCAAAACAAAAAGGAGGGTGTTCATCCGTGCGGAATATCTGCGTTCATTCAAAGGAGCAGCGGCGTTTTCACGTCCCCTTTTGCCTCCCTATCCGCACCACCTAGCGCTGGGTACTCGACAAAATTTTGGGAACGACGTATAAACTGACAGAAATAAAGTATCGGGACTGAATGCTGAAAAAAGATAAGCACAAATACATAAGACGCAAAAGCACAGGAAAGCAGGGCAATGCTGAGGAGAGAGCGACCTCTGGCGTTGCCTGGAATGACCGGGAGGCACGATGGGCGGCTATGTGCGGTGACTGTGTGCGGTAACGTCGGCGCATAAATTTAGCCGGAAACGCTGTTAATTACGAAAACTAGACGCCCGTCCTTAATTAGAGTTTAAGTCTTAGCCGAGATGCGCGCTGCTCGGGAAGCAGAGGGAAATACGGAGGAGAGACGAAGGACTAACCGAGCGTAAACACGACTGGGGTAAAGGGAAAGAAGCGAGCAAGAAAGAACTAGAAAAGAGACGACGGCCCTCCGAAAACTGCTTGCGGAAGGCAAAGAATATGTTGGCTCAAACGGACAAAGATTGGCTAATTTGCCGGATCAGTAAATTGTCTTGATTCACATAAAGTGAAACTGCGCGGGATAGGACAAGCCGTATTCTATTTCAGCGAGCCTCCCGACCCACGGGGCTAAGTATACTACGTCCCCAGATAGCATGGCGCTTACTACAAAAGAAAACGTGCTTGTGGAACGTCGAGTAGACACATTTAAAACGTAGTAAGCTTGCTGATATATGTCATTCTTACGGAGTATTTCCGTCGGCAAGCCGCGCTGCAAGGCGCTTTCAAACAGCTGCATTTGAAGGAGAAGTACGACTGTCTTCAACAGCTGCATGCACAGCAGCTATCATCTGAGCTGCAATGCGGTTGTTGGGTGGGAGGTTATCTCAAACCGTAGAGTCTATATGCCCTTACAATGGGCCGCATGGGGAACCACTAAGCTTCGGAGCTGTCTCAACTTTAATGCGAAAGCCTTAATAGGCCATTGAGAGAAAAATCCGGCGTCGGCTTCGACGCCTGCAGTTGTAACAGCGAAACGGCGCCTAGCGCACGTGTCTTTGAAACGTTTCACAGCGGGCGGCGTTCCGTATGCTCTAGCGCACACTTAAACTCGGTAGTAGCGCAATTTGGCCGTCTACCTTCAGTACACCGCACATGCTACGATTATCCATAGCAGCACCCAAGCGCAACAAAATTTAATAAACGTGTTTTCAATCAATCAATCAATCAATCAATCAATCAATCAATCAATCAATCAATCAATCAATCAATCAATCAATCAATCAATCAATCAATCAATCAATCAGTAGAGCGTAATAACGCATCCAAGCGAGCGAACAAGGAAGCCGCGAAGTACACCTTCGCCATCAACTTTCCGAACCATACACGGCGGTAGGAACGCGCAGCGGTGAAACATTCCGGCGACAATTCGAAGCCACTGTAAAGCTTAAAGGGACCCCGAAAAGCTTTGTGAAGGTGGCAATCAAATGCATTCAGGTGGTAGAACACATAACGGGGGATTTTTGAGCCAAGTGTGAGCCCCATACGTTGTACAGATAATTTGTAAACAATTTTTGAAGATCGCCTTTCTCAGCCGATGAGTGCGACGCTGCAGCGAGCCGACCGCGGGTGACGCAACGGCGACCGCGGGTGACGCAACGGCGATCGCTGCTGACGCAACGGCGAAGGCGCCCCCTGATTTGCCCAATCGCCGGCAAGGTCGGCCGCCGGCAGCGTCACTGCCATTGGCTTCCGGCTGCTCTTCCTCCTTCCTGCGCGATCCCGAAGCAAAGGCGGCAAAGGCGGGTCCACAGTGATTGAAGCGAGCCTAGGCGCAGGAATGCTTTGAAGGAGGCAGAGAGGGAGGAGGAGTCGATCGGCAAGTGGGGAGAGGTGCATTTAATTGCTTCTGGCGCAGCTAATACTGAATGTAGATCAATAATTCCAACGGCATTGCATCGCTATATTGGTGCTACGTGACAATACAGGCCTTTTGTAACTTTTACAGAAGGCTTTTCTGGGTCCCTTTAAGGAGGAAGCGGATTGGGAAGCAAACTGAGTCTAACAGCAAGGGCACAGAACTTTATAGAACATGGGCCTGGAAGGAAAGTTCAGTTGGTCATAAGGGCTTTGGCATTCAGAATCTTTACGAAGTGCTTGGATATCCTTGGAGTGAGTGAGTGAATGCATAATTTTATTGCGCCCGAGACGGGGGTAAGGAAAGAAGTGAGATGGGAGTCCGCTTCATTCTTCCCCCCTCATACGGCGGCCAGGAGTCATTGCGCCCTGGCGGCGTCTTCGGCCATCTGGGCGGCCCGGAGTTGAACGTCCGGGTCTGAACTGAGCAGGAGAGTCTCCCACTGCTCTGAGGAAGTGATGTCTAGTGCTTGAGGTGTGGTGTTGATTTTAAGGGCATTATGTTCAGCAAGGGCCGACCTTGGATGTCCTTGGAATATTTGGCGGTTGAACGTAGCAGGCGATCACGGTGGACTTGGTTTCTGTACGCCCTTGAAGCACTTCATTGGAATGGGATAGGTGTCCTCGTATTTTAGGGGCGAAGCCCCTTGGGGTCTCGGGGTGTTGGCGTCTCCTGTCGTCATCGTATTCGTCATCTGGTGTAGTCACGGCACTAAAACACTGGGAGACTCATTTACGCCTATACCGTGAAAACGTAATTCGTACTAAAAAAAGCACCGGGACACTCGTTTACGCTTCGAGCTGAGAGAGAGAGAGAGAGAGAGAGAGAGAGAGAGAGAGAGAGAGAGAGAGAGAGAGAGAGAGAGAGAGAGAGAGAGAGAGAGAGAGAGAGAGAGAGAGAGAGAGAGAGAGAGAGAGAGAGAGAGAGAGAGAGAGAGAGAGAGATCACTTTATTGAGTCTTAAGCGGGGGTTTGTGGGAACGGTATGGCCGTCGGTTTGAGGCCGGCGGCGACGTTGTCAGCGCGGGTGACCAGAAGTAACTGGACCTCTGGGTCCGAGCTGCCCAGCGCTCCCTCCCACTGCTCTTTATTAACTATGGAAAGAAAAGGGTCTTGAGGACAGGCCCACATAGAGTGGACCAACGTGGCTGGGTCCCCACAGAGTGGACAATTTGGCGAGAGGAATTGCGAGGGGTGAATGCGATGCAGTAGGGCTCGGTAGGCCAAATAGTTTGTCTGCAGGCGTCCCCATAAGCGCTCCTGATTGTTGATTAGCACAAGGTGGGCAGGAGGGTATCGACGGCGATACAGGTGGTAATGCGTGGTGGTATCATGGTACGTGATTAACTGATCCCTGGCTGAACTGGCGCCGTGGTAGGGGATGAGGCTGGAACCGGCACGGATAGTGAATCTTCGTGCTGCGTTGTGGGCTGCCTCATTTCCCCCCAAACCAGAGGGTGCCTTCGTCCAGACGATGTCTACCAGAGGGGTGGGGGATTTTGAACAAGAATTTCGGACGCCACGGATGATATGTACCCGCGGGCAAAGTTTTGGATGGCCGTTTTCGAATCGGGGATTATGATTGTACGTGACGGCCGAGTTGTTAGTGAGAGCGCTATTTTCGCCTCATCTGCCGCTGAAGGGGTGCTGGTGCGGACGCTGAGAGAGTTCAGAGGGGGGTCATTCGGGCTATTAATGACTGCTAGAAAACACCGACTAGGACACTCTCTAAAAAAACACCGGGACACTCGTTTACGCCTCCCTCTAGAGAGCTTCGTGCTCAATGACCAGAGACTTCTACAGCAAAGCTGTATACCTCTACCGCCCAACGGTTTCATCTCCGTTGGCATGAACGCCAAGGCGCCAACAATACAATGCATGCTTCGCCCCTCCCCAGGTTTCACGTTACTGGAGATTGCCCGAAATTTTTTTCGTTTGTCGCTACAGTGGTCAAACATTGTACGCGCTTCTTAACGCGCGCTTACATATGGCGAAAACCTGCATTAAGCAGTTTCCCACAAAGAGCCCTATTCGCATACAAGTTGCAAAGTTTCACCGCATATTACCTTTGACATCTTTATTCGCGCCAAGTTTAAATAAAAGCAACATTCTATTATTCCCGGGAGCTGCACAACACGTGCATAACGCTTCCACGCGCTTCCAGTGGCACAAACAGCTTAGCTGTGAAAAGACGGGCCGACAGCAACACCCGACTTAAGCAATAAGGGGAAACTGACAGCACCAGAGAAGGAAACATAAAAAAACACGGCAAATTATAAATAAGGAGTGCAATATGCCGGCCGCTGCTCGCCCGTATAGGCAGCAACAACAGAACGATGGAGCATCAGTGCGTGGGAGGTGTTCGCGTTGTTCACGTTAAGAGGGCACCGGCCGCCAAGCATAAAGGGTTTGTGAGCGCATAAACGAAAAAAAAGAAGCGGCGGGCGAAATTCGACACTTTTTTCGCTGGGCTAGGCAGGATAGCCCCGTCAGTCCCGACCCAGGATATCGTCGTTGTAAGCGCAATTTGCGATACCTCTCTTGAGCCCCCACACTGTGAATCCCCTGGTCTGTGTTTCTTTTTCATAGTTTCTACACGTGCGCGCAGATGCGGCCTTTTCTTGGGTGTCCTCACAGATAAAAATCAGCCAATTTGTGCTGACATCCGCGTGAATACAATCACTGGGAAAGCACACAGTGCGCATCGATTTTGGCTGCCCTGGGTCCCGAAAATAAATCACACCAACTGTTTCGTCGAGGTATGAAAGATAACTGCAGGACGACACGCAACTTTCTCTTCTGGCTTCACAATGCCCGACCTGGTTTGCCAGATTCGATAGTGGTGTACTTTAGAGGAATCTGGAAGACCTGCCTGGCCGTATGTTGGAAAAGAAATCAACGTCGCACAACCTGTGTGAAATAAAGCTTTGATATAGATGGATTTTAGCACGTCTGTTGAGTATTGAAAACAATAAGAACAACGCGAAATCATCTACCCTCAAAGGAAAGGAATTGATGCAAGCGTATCGTAGGTTGGGTTCGAGATATAAGGGAGATACACTGCGGATATTTGTAATGAGATGAGATTCCTTTGCTGTCGCTTTCGTCTTAAAACGGAGCCTCGTGCCTATAAGCATTAGCTGCCTGCTCCCAACAGCCAGAAGCGGGACACGGGTTGTCAAACAGAATTGTGTGCTCCTCTCTCTCGAAGCCAGCCAGCAAGCCTGCTTTGTTCCTTTCCTCCGAAGCCATGGAAGGGACAATCGCTGCGACGAAACGTTTACGACGACACATTCGGACAAGTAACTCATTTCGCTTCCTCCAACGGCATCCTCCATCGTATCGTTTACTCCTCGGCATTAATTATACTTGCAACACAAAACTCTGTGGCCGTGCCATCTTTCTGCGTCCAGTGCTGACACACCTTCGATTCCGCTAGACGAAGCTAGCAGCAGCAGCAGCAGCAGCAGCAGCAGCAGCAGCAGCAGCAGTAGTACCAACCGCAGTAGCACGTAGCAGCCTCGCAATCTTTTCGGGCCCCGGGAGCGCATCTCCGGACACGGCAGCGACAGCCCATCAGCGCTGCCCCATGGGACTATCGACTTGGCGAGCACGACGGCTACACGGAAGCAGCGGCGACGCGATAAGGGCGCGGCAGCGTGTGTCGTCCAAAAACAGCGGCGGAAGTCCGACTGACCACTTCGGGAGGCTTCGCATTCCATCTTCCTCTCCTTTCCACCACTGACGCGACTTAAACAAGGAAGTGCGCTTGGAAGCTCGTTTGTTCCTGCCGTGCTCGATGACTGTAGCAGACGAGAGTGTTCCTTCTTTCTGTCTATTTTCCTTTCTTTCTTTCTTTCTTTCTTTCTTTCTTTCTTTCTTTCTTTCTTTCTTTCTTTCCTTTGCTCAAACCTAGCGCCTTTTCATGAAAAAGGTCTGCCTAGCGCGGTTTATTTGCCTGCTGCCGTGCTTTTAAACGAGAGTGTTCACCCCGAGCTCATCCTTGTGCGTCTCAGTATCCACTTGGAAGACATCCTTCGAAAACAAAACTGTCATTGCTATTTAAATCTAGGTATCAGGCGCCACATGCCGGCTGCAATTGACACTACTACCATACATCACAAGCTTCTGGCCTCGGCGGCGAGTTGTGGAGACTAACGGCAGTGCACAAAGGGGTATTTGGTGCACTCATTTGGCAGCAGTTGGAGCCTTCTTTTCCAGCCTATGCTGTTCAAGCGAATAGTCTTGCAAATAAGCAGATGACTGATTTGTTTACGTGAAGCTGGGGGCGATCTCAGTAGGAGGAATACTTACGAGATAGACCTACGCCAGATAAAATGCGCTAATAGCTATTGAGGTTAGTATTGCGTTCGGTGTTGGGGTAAATTTAGATACCCAGACGACAAATGCATAAAAACCACACTACGCGGAACTCGACAAATCCCGTAAACTTAGGCCATTTCCTCTACACACTAGTACCTAACGGTTGCTCTTTTCCAAGCCTTTGCTTATGCTTTATTAGCGCCGTAGGAATGCATCAGTGCAGTAGCCGCCATTGTTGTTCCCACAATAATAAAGTTTCCATGAAACCCCATTCTCAAAGGGGCGTTAAAACTGAATTTCGACAAAATGCATACCGCTTACCATGCTTCCAGCCCTTCATAATGGCTGCCGTGAACGTTTATAAAGCTGTCGACATTTGGCCCGCTTTCCTGCGGTTCCTTCTCAACCTCACTCGTCATCTAAATGATACAGGGCAGCGCGTATTTGAATGGCACCCCTACGACAGCTCAAACCGTACTCTTGGTGCAGTTCAAATTGTGTTTTACGCGCCCCAGCTATACGCCTAAAATCCAAGCCGAGCCGTGGTGGAGGGCTGCGGGTTAATTTAGCCTTCTTTGGGGCGCCAAGGAAAAGCTCCATCTCCTTCACCTAAAAAACAGTCTCTATCAAAACCACAGGGTTGAAGCAAAGCGTAACAGCTGACTGCGACTTATGACCACAACCAAAATAAAAAAAAAAGATCGAAATGCAACCACAAGTGGTTTGAACATCACCAATTGACCAAATTTTGACAACGGCGCACTGACATAAAATAACCGACAGACTCCATTTAGGCGTGCACAGGTGAGGTGGGAAAGTTAAAGCAAGGAGATATCTGTAACCTCCAGCAACGCCTGTCTACAAAACCACGATTTTAGGCAATATTAACTTTTTAATCATTTTTCCTTCGCTGCCGTATGTACTCATCCAATGTTTGATTGTGAAGTGCAAGACGGTCATGAAAACGGCTTTCTTGAGCATCTGTTTTTTTTTTTCGCACAGGACATTAAGCGAGCACCATCCACCATGTGGAAGGACGCCCTCGGACCGATCGATTCGTTGTCAGGGGCCAGGCAACATAAGAACACCGTGGTTATCATAATTACTGCCCCGTCGGACGGCTATACACTGTGCAGCCACAACTACGCAACTCGCAGGGAACAAGCATGCCACGAGAGGCCTCAATTTGCACTTCCTGGGCAGCGAAAACGCAATCTATGCAGGGCTATTTCCGCGCATGCACGCTGACGATGGCAGACATAAACCCACCCAGTTGTGCACGCGATGAACAGATTTTCTGGAGCACCGCGAAGGAAGTGCCAGCCCACTGCGGCCACAACGACGGTGGAATTTGTACCAGTGGCCTTGAACTATCCTAGGGCACGCAATTTTCCACTTTCTTCACATTTCGCAACTGCAGCGCTGTCCTGGTACTTTCTGAGAAAGTTCTCAGCCTTGCACACGCACTGTGTGCCCGCAGTATGGGGAGTGTGCATCGTAGGTTAAGATGAAATATTTTAAAAGGGGGAAGCCTCAGTCCAGTATGTTTCATGCAACGCGTGATGCACCAAAAATTGCTGTGAGGAACACAGAATCGCATGTAAAATTGGAGCACGATGCGTGGAAAGGGATAAGCAGCGCCGAATTGTTCTATTAACAGAACTGTTACTCTTACTAATGTAATTACTTTTGAATCTAAGCCTTTGGAACGAGTCTCTGACCATAAGTTTCTAGGTGTAGTATTTCATGAACATCTTCGTTGGGGATGTCATATAAGTTCTATAAAACGTAACATTGCGCAACACATTGGCATGTTAAGTAAATTTAGAGCCCTTTTGCCTACGAGAATAAAAAAGCAACTTTATTTTGCCTATGTGCACGCACGGTTACATTATTGCTTACTTGTATGGGGAGTTGCATCAAAATCACTCATGGTTGGCTTGCATCGCATGCAAAAGAAGGGTCTGCGGTTCATTCATAATCTCTCAAACTATACCAATACATATACATACTTTCAACAAGATTGCATACTTGATGTTCAGTCATTGTATAATAACGACTGGCTGTAACGATTTTTCTAGAGTTCAATACTAACCCAGAGCTTTTTCTTTTTAATTTCACTAACACTGAAGTGGCATATAATTCCCAGCATAAAAACTTTATAAAAGCACGAACTAGAACTAATTATGGCACTCAAACACTTAAATGGCAAATTCCTAATCTTTTGAACAATCACCCAGGACTATTTGACATGGTTGAACACACTTTCTCGGTATACGCTTTTAAACGGAAAACCAAAATGTATTTTCTTCATGATGTGTAAGATTTTTCTTGTAGATCTGTTGACTTTGTGATTTTTTATGCCACATTTTTTTACGCTATTTTACTTTTTCTGCGCAAAAACGAAGAGTGGGCACGATAATTTTATTTCTATTACATTTTGTTACGCAAGAAAAGCGTGTAATTCTCTTCAGTTATGTTTTCTTAGTATGCTTTATTTTGGCATATGTTGCTGTTGTCACACCGGAAGTGTGCATGGTTGTTGTATGTATTTTGGCATGTATAGCTGATTCTACTGTCGCTTGTGCTGTCAGGTGCTAGGAGCCTAGTCAGGCGAGTATTGCAGTCGTCTTTGGCGGCAGCTGCTGCACCTGGGGTGACTGCAATGCCTTAATCGCCTTTTGCCTCAGCACCTTGGCAATTTTATTGTCAGAAGTAGGGACGGCCGCTGCCGCATTTGCATTACGAGCCGCGTTGAGAGGTGACTGCAGACTCGGCGGCGAACAGGATACTCTTGGCGGTGGCTGGCGAGCTGAACGAGCTTCGGTGGGGGATGTTCAGGGAGCTGGTCAAGTAGGGACGAGCGTGGCCGAAAGTTCAACAGAAAGTTCAACAGAAGATAAACAGAAGGTCCAACTAGCCTTTCGCCTCGCCATTCTTAGAAAGTTTAAGCTCCTCCGCGATGTTTTTGTCTCGTTTATTACGTCTCATTTAGTTTGGAGACGTTGATCTTGCAGCTAATATCAGTTCACACAGGCACGCATGTTGTCCGGTTATCCCTCGAGGAAAGTTGTTTGCGAGTATGCTAGCAATAACAGACCGCCATGTGCAATGGATAAAAACGGGTAAAACTTTTTGTATCGGATGTTTGTTGTGACGCGTCCATTAACCTAGTATTCTGGTGCCACAGCACTCACGAACCGAAATACACACTGTCGTCGCCATAAGTCAAAAGAGAGAAAGGATGAAAAACTCAAATATCTTTGGAATATCTGCCTAGTTACAGTTATTTCTTATTCACCCATAATTGCTCAAAAAATATTCTGTGGGAGCACTGTCATTTTGACATAACGCCAAGAAACTCGTAAAAGTGCTAATAAGCACTTTTAGGGATTATGTTTGCAAGCTGCGAGAATATTCCTTGTCTTATTCCTTTCGCAACATGGGAACTGCTACTCTTAAGTCGGTATCTCCAATGGCCTCGTCAGTCGAGGAAGACGCGTACAAAAGCGCAACCAATCAGGACTGCAGAATGAAACCATATATCGGTATTCTATTTAGAATTGTCCGTGCATACTAGTGCGGCGTCCAAATTGGGGTATGGTTAGTAGCAAATTTCTAGGGGAAGCAACAGTCACAAGGCAACACCGGTCACCCAAATGCAAGGGGGACATGTCCTTGCACGGCTTTACAAGAGATGGTGCGCATTTAAGTCAGCGAGGGGTATGTGTTAGCCCCCACTTTAATGTCAATCATAATATACAACGTGTACAAGAATATCGGCGACCAGCCCTCACGCCGCTTCCCGAGTCGGGTAATTGGGTGCGCCTAACGGGTCAGGCACGAGAGTCTTGTTTCCAAGCTGGTATTGTTCCGAATCACAAGCCTCAATGGCAGTCACGACAAGCATAGTGCATCAGCAAGCATTGCATGACTGCCAAAAATGGTAGAAATATGCGCATGTTACCACTGCGTGAGAAATATAACGAGCGGCAGGTGGACACCGAAGTCAAAGGAACTCCCAGAATATTTTGTGTGTGTATGTGTGGGTGGGTGTGTGTGCGTTCTGGGTATTTATTACGACTACGAATTTACGCATTTCAGCCTCGCGGCATGTTTCTGGAAAAGAATAATCGTGGTGGTATTTCTGCCAAAATGCAAACCAAATGGGTGTAATGAACCAAGTGCTCCTTTGTCTCTTCAGTGTATTAAGGTCAGCATAAAACCGAAGCTTTCTTCCACCACGCAAATACAAGTTGAATAACAATATCAAATCGCAATAAAATGCGATGAAGAAAACGGCGTAATGTGAAGCACAGAGGGCGTGTTCGTTCTGGTGCGGTAATAAGCCTGAAGGGTAAGTAGAATCATCTAGTGTCGCGAGCGGCGAGAAATTGGCGCACTCCTCTGCGTAGAAAACACCAAGTGGCGCTACTGCGCGCTTTTCAAGAGGCGCCGCCGATGCTGCCGCCGTACTTTAGGCAGTCGGCAGTGGTTATCATCAGTGTCGTTGTTTCCAGGTTGGGCAGTAATTAACCTGCATCAAAGAAAGCTGCTCCCATGTGGTATCCCCTTACCTTGCTAGGTACCTTTTGTCGATAATCCGGCCAGCTTGAGCTGGGGGGGACGGCTATAAATTGATTTGTTTGGTACGATACGATACGAGTGTTACCGGAGCACAACTGTCATGTCGAATTATTTACAAGCGGATTTAATTTTTTCGTACTTAGTCTGATTGGAGTGTCAGTCTTAACCTGCGTGTGGTTTTGCCTTTACGGAAGTATTGAAGCGCCAGTTGGCCCACGTGAGTGAATGACAGCGGAACTTTTTTACATTTAAGCCGCCGATTATCTTCACTACATTTTAAACCCCAAATTTTCGACGAGTCTTGCTTTCAGTTGGCATTACATTGCACGGCCGATAAGTAATACAACGAAGGCGAGCTCTGGTGTCAGTGGTGTCAGCATGTGCAATACATCACTTGACTCGCTAGCCATTATGGCCCCTTTGCAAGCCGGACTGGCGTCAGCTTCTTGCACAGCACTGTTTAATACAGATAGTGAATCCATAAGAGAGCTTCCGCATAGCACACAGCGCAAGAATATTTGCGCAGTCTTGCGAAGAACTTCAAGCTGTGCCTCTCTTCGCATCAATCACGTAGTAGCGAAAAGAACGCTGAATCGTTGTCACAATTTATCCTTGCATTAGAGCTTTGACAGAAGCTGCACCCCTTGACGACGGCTAATTGTGATGACTCAATTATCGTAGAACCTATAACAATTCATTTGGTGAGTTCTGCGGAAACCTAGTAGTCAAGCTGGCGCACCTCATATATATTATTTTGCACAGCTCGTTGCTGTGCCTCCTTACTTACTGCCGAAACTATTGTTGGCGGCGTTATTCCCGGCCTTTTTTTCTTCTCGGCTCCCGTATCTCCGGGGAGAAGACGCAAGTCCGGCAGGATGCGCGGGGAGGTAGTGGCTCTTTTCTGCATACGAGTCGCATTTCAGATTCATTTATCACGTGGATGCAACCCTGCAATATGCATTTGGGCTCAAAGTGGCGCTCACACGGGCTGAGGATATGGCCAAAGGTTCGCCGATTCTTCCTGTAGATTTTGTTCTCCCTTGTTGCGAAGGAAAGTTCTCACTTCTTGCGAAGTTCATCACCAACAGGAGAGGCAAACTAAGAGACTTTGGGAGCGCTTGGATAACCGCTGTGAACACCCGCAGCAAAGCAAGGGGTGTGTGTCGTTCGTTTCATAATCGTGGCTACCTAACCTGTGTCACCTCTAATTGATAGCACTCGGGAGAGAGAGAGAGAGAATAAACATTTAATAGAGCAAACGGTGGTGGTTGAGCCGTCACTCGGTGGGGTGGGTTCGCCTCAGTCCAAATCCACACCTCTTGTTGGAAATAGCAGAAAACGCAAGATCTCTACCGCACACAGCCCCTGGAGTCCGTTTGACTCGCGCCGGTAACACATCGAACATCCGCTCGTATCGTCTGCGCCGCTAGCAGACGATACGGAACAACTAGATTTGTAGCAGTTGCCCGATGGCTCAAAGGGGCCGGAGAAACAACGAAAGGTTCCTAAACAGGTACGGGAAAAACAAAGACGAGCATCTTTCTTAGTCAGCATCAAACGACGACAGCGCCTCAAGCAATGACGTATTCAACTGCGGCGCCGCTGGAAGAGAGCGCAGTTGCGCTTTGGCGCCGTGGGATGCGCTTTGCTTCGTCTGACACGTTGCAGGGCTCCCATTCGGGCCCCTAGATCATTCTAGTTCACTATACACATATTCAACCAGATAGAGATTGAGAATAAGATGGCTTGTATATTGGGTATGTATATATGCTTGTTGCATAAGCTGCTTGTTGCATAACACGGCTATTAAGATTACGACCAGTTTTACACTTACCCTTGTCCGATAACGCAAGTGTCACAAGAAATCATTTTCATGCGAAATTCGTATCTCGAATCTAATCAATCTGACAATTAGTGATGTTGCAATGTGCGTTGTGTTCGTACAGTTGAGCGCAAAAAATAGACTGCGCCTGCGAAAGAACACGACACAAGTGCGCTACTACAACTGAAGTATATTACAAGGACGCTCTCTTTATAAGCACGCTAAAATCGATACAACTGTGCAAAAAAGAGAAAGAAGAAAAGAAGGGAAAATCACACATGAGGATTTTGGCATGCTGAGACGCTCCCGTAATCAACCCGCGCGCCACCAATCGCAAGAAATTCCGTTTCTGTGGCCGTGGGGCAAAGATGGCACGCTGATAGAGCTGTCTTTCGTAGTCTCAATATTTGGTTCGTCTATTATCTCCCTTGTGAGCTGGTCGCTAGATTGGGAAAGCACCTTTAAAATAACGGACTGCAAGCACCGTGTTTGCGTTCTTTGCAGTGGGCAGCTAAGTGTCCTTCAATGCTGCGGCGTACTTATTTGCATGTTAACGCAAACGAACTTTAAGGCACCGTCGCGTTTGGCCCACATAAGTCTTTCCACATTGCAGAGGAAGGCGGCAAACAGCGCCTTGAACTCATATAACATACTTTTTATGCTGGATGTCGCACTGATTCTTCTTTTTTGAGTGTAGGCCGGTGCACGCTCATAACCTTGACAACTTGTGAGACGCAGAGAAGGCGACGTCAACACCCACCCGACTTCCTAGTTTTTTTAAGTTATGTGATATTTTGTGGATACATGGGCCAACGGCTTTTTTGCGTCTTCACCTGTTACCCTCCTGCCGCTGCTGCGAATCTCAAGCGTCTTTCATAATTTTTTTGTTAATGGTTTCTGCCACTGACGTAATTTAACTCAGCTGGGTAACCAGCATACCGGGGCCGCTGTGTTTGGTGATGAAATCTATCATTCACTGAAGGAACACACGATTTGGTAAGAATTCAACAGTCAACCATGTGCAATGGTTCGCTCAGTCCTTTGAATGTGCATAATCGAACGGCACTGCGGATTTTGGCTGCGTGGCTCATACTACCAACAAAAATGCCTATCTTTAATCTGAAGTCTGAGAACAAGTCTGATGCCTGATCTCAAAATTCTTGGGGACCTCATGGGTCAACACAAATGGGGCCAAATATTTCCGAAAAGTGGTCAGTTTCATTTGTGCATTGCAGCACCACCAGGTAGTCGTCCACGAAGCTGAAGGTTCTTGCAACGCTACCAACAGACAGCTCGGTGGCCACCGGCCTGATAAAATGCGCCGGACTGTAGGAACCATAAAATATGTCAATCAATCACATTGCGCTTTGAGTCATTGATTACATTTCCTAAAACCGAATATAGCAGCCGATAACCCCAAATCCAAAGATAATTCCGAAGAACATTGGGAGCAAGGAGCCTATCAGGAATAATTAAAGCGTAGCAAATCAACGTGGCAGCGTGTTTCACGCATACACGCACCAATTTAAGCGATAACGCTCTGCAGCGAAAGCTAATAACAAACAGAAACCGTTGCACGCTTCCCTTCAGTCGCAGGCGCAGCCACGCAGGAAGAAGCGTGTCTACGATATCAATGATGTATGAAACTAGGTGGAAACAAAGTTTACAGTGATGAACATGCCTGCTAGGGACGAGAAATGTATGCCGGATTTCCGCTGCTCATTCGCGAAGCTGACTAACTGGTACTGTGTACTACTATGGACTTTGCATTATACTGAGCATAGTAGGACCCATAAGGCCCAATGGGCCAAAGGCAATTTGGGACGCATTGTTCCCCATCCGTTCTTTGAAGCCTCCTCCGTTTATGCCAGAAGCGAAGGGGGGATGGTAATGACTCAGTTCTAAACTGACGTATCTCAATCTACGTGCTGCACGGTGAATCCCCGTTTTTCCCACCATAAACTGGCATCGCAGAGCCGTTCACGAGCCAATTACTACCCTTCAGTGGGGCCAGCGTCCAAACACGCCGATGACTCCTCGTAACTGTTCGCCTAGGACGCGTAATTGTCCCCTCCGTATAGATAGCGAGACAGAAGGCACGTACGTGCTCCTCTCCGAGTTATATGTTTGCATTGTGCACCGTAACTCCGTGCGGCAGGCGTACGCCACCAGGCAGCTGGCGTAATTTGTCATCGGAGAGCGGAGTCCCGCACCCTCGGGACTACAGTTATCCATGGGCCGCACCACGGAATTAATTATGCCTGAAGAGACCGTTATGGCCACCAGACAATCAGTGACGGTGCGAAAACGCGAGACAACACCGAACCCGATCCTACGGGCCACCAGATTATATAATCCGCATTAGAAAATTCTCTACATTTCTTGTCGTTCTATTATTATCAGAACGGGCTACTGATCAGTGACCCGAGCTCTCTTTTGTCAAAAAAAAAACATAGGCGCTGTGCTTATTTATACATAATCTTTAACATTTGCTTCCTTAACTAACAAAAAGTTCGCGAATACGAAAAGGAACTTCGCACTAAAAGGCATCTGCACAAGTGCCACATCTCTACGTAAATATCCAACCTTCAATTTCCGATTTTCGCTCCCTTCTGGTTATTCTTCGCGGCCAAAAGACGTCGTTTCACGCGCTTCGCAAAAAAATCTACGATAGCTACCGGCTTTCAGAATATCGGAGGCCCGGTGGTGAATAGAAAGAAATCACACCTCGAAGAGTCTCCAGTAAAATCTAGGGCTTTATGCAGCTATGCAAGTTTCTTTATCTACACATACTAGGACAGGCGCGGTTGCAGCACTGGGCTCCTCCGTGATGTCACGACTTACCCTGGTATTCTGAGTCCTTCCTCCACTCAAGCCTCCAGTGGAGGCGAGCCTTGAAATCGATTTCCCCATGCATAAGCATTGTCGGAATCCTCTCCTCAGCCGAGTGGAGGGAGCAAATAGAGTGGAGCAGTGACTCAGAATACGGCCCTTAGACTCTGACCTGCGCAAAGGACAGGCGAAACTGTGCTCTTAAGAATGCGTTCAAAGTCTTCAACACCATACCTGTTAGTGCCGCTGTTCGGAATTACCGTATTTACCCGATCCTAACGCGCACTTTTTTTCCGAAAAAATTGGCCGAAAAATCGCATGCGCGTTAGAATCGGATACAAAACCAAAACTGCCGAAACAGCGAAAATTTCGTCCGACCCATCGCCATCGCCATCTCAAGATGGCACCAAAGCTTTTAGCAAAGATTTTTCGGACGCAGCAAGTCTAGGCGCCTAGGCCTTTCTATCGGCGTTCGCACAAATCGTCAAATCGTTTCACTTGCGCGCTTGATAACAGCAATGGCAGCTGCGGCCCCCACACGTTCAAAACTAGCGGTCGGCTGAAGCGTGCACCTCTGGAGAAGCTCTCGGGATGGGCGTGCGAGGGGTGGGCCACGATCCCATAGACCATGGTTGAACGTTCGTTCAGAAGTGTGGCATCGCAAACGCGCTTGAGGGCACCGAGGCTGAGATGTTGTGGTCAGCGGACAGCGACGAGGAGTGAGATGAGTGAGATTACTTCGGGAAATAAATCGCCCGTTTCTCTCGCATTCGTTTGTCTTGTTCACAAAGTCCCGTGCGCGTTACAATCGGAGGTGCAAGTTTTTTCGTTTTTTTTTTTTTGCCAGGAAAATCGGGTGCGCGTTAGAATCGGGTGCGAGTTAGAATTGGGGGCGCGTTAGAATCGGGTAAATACGGTAGCTGCAACGGCTGTGTACGGTCTTCAAACTCCCGAGGGGTATTGAGTAAACGTGCGAAATTTTCTTTGAAGCTGATCTCGGGACATTTGGTAATACTGTATAGTTCGTATTCTGCAACCCCTTGGCTATTCCCATCCGTTTGTGTTCCATCTTTTTGTAACATAGGCGAAGAACTACAATAGAACCCCGCTCTTACATTCCTCAGTGCTGCGTTTGCCGGTTGATAGGTTGCTTTTGTCTAGTCCCGGTGCTACTCACATAGAGCCCCATGTATTAAAATTCTCACCGTTACGTGGTGGCTCAGAGTACGCCCCGGATCATGCGTCGCAATCTGACACTCTGCAGCCACCCGGGAAACTTGCACGGGCTGCCATTTTGACGTTTGACGAACCTTGGCCAGGCTTGGATACGGGACTGGCTGCGTGAAGCCGCACGCGGGTGCGATTCGTCACCACTATATGGTCCTGTTACTCTATACAATAACCATGATCACCGCTCTTACAACGAAAGTTTAACTTCGGAATGCCGAAGTGCGTGTTTGCCACAAAGAACCACCGCAAGCCCTCGTCGTCATCGTGCGCTTCAAGCTTTGAGAACACCGCTGATTTTGCAACCGTTAACTTTGTCGAGCTTTCATGGCGTCACGAAAACGGGAGGCGCTTTCCCTTCAGCAAAAGCTTGTTGTACTAAACACAGCCGACAAGCAGCCAGCGCGGGAGATAGTCGAGATCGCTAGGGATCTTGCATTTACAGGCGTGGTGTTTTCCAGCGATCGCAAAAACTGAAATCCTACATTCTCGAGTTTTTTAAGGTTCGAAAGTTCAAGTTGCAGAAATGCATCGGCGCAAGTCAAAGCTACGCTGTTTTCTTTCATTTTCGAAGGTTTCCTCTCTGCTGCGTTTTTCTGGTTGTCACGTTTTGTTTACCCGCTCCGGTGAAAAACCTATGAACGAGGTTCTAGTATACTCGTTATTTGAAAGTGCATTTTTTTTGTGCATTGCGAGCTCCCTTGTGCTTTGCCTACTGGTACTTTCGAAATGGGTTTGTCGTCGAATTGGTTTGTCGGGAAATTGGTTTGTCATGGTTTGTCGTTCACTGGTAATGGCTACAAGGTACTCTTGTAGACGCAATGGTTAAAAGTTTTATATCGTGTCCTGGAAAAGACATCACGCACATTAAGTGTGTCCGGGAAAATTCGTGTGTTCTCATACAGAAGCCAGATCGAAGAAAGAGTGTGTACCAGGTTTCCAAATTGCGGCCACCATCTTGCCCACACGCAGTCAAAAGCCGAAAGTAACATAACAATCCATCACGATCCAGCGATTTGTTATGTTTCCGCGCAGGAGATCGCGCTGGAAAAAAAAAATCAGCAGATGAAAATTGTGGGAGAAAAGGTACGACCGCGTGTACGAGGAACGGCTGAGCGAATATCCGTGCGGGAGAGACAAGAGCGATGGGCGGGGCAAGTGGGATATTAGGAGAGCAAAGTGAGAAGCTAGTCCATTAAGTAAGCAGAAAAAGAAGCCAAGAAGCCGGAATGCACATGCACGCGCGCGTGTACGCGCACCGGGATGGACAAAAAATTGGGGGATCCCCTGAAAAGATTCTATGCTTTGAAAAATTGGCTCCACTCCACGCTGGGAAGATGGTTGGACTGCGGAGCTGTAAACGACACCCACAATGATTACACATGCGTCATCACTTGAATCCATACACGTGGCTCTACAAAGAGTGAAACCAAAGACTCTACCAGCCCTTACATAGGATTCGTGGAGTCCCGAACGCAGAAACTGCGGCAGAAAGAAAACAGAAAGGAGCGTTTTTCGAAGGGTGAGGAGGAGGGCGGCACGCGCATCTATGGCGTCGTCTCTCTTACTGAGCTGCCCTGTGCCCTCTACCGAGAGGCAAAACTTCGCCCTGTAAATATTTTCATGTTAATAAACACTTTCTCTCTCTCTCTCTCTCTCCCTTACTGCCTTCCTCTCACTCTTCTTTCCTGTTTCGGCACACAAAATGCACCCCCCCCCCCCCCCATCCCCATACGCTGAATCAAAACCACCGTCTGTCTCTCCGTCTCACACGTGGGCTTAGCTTAGTCGGCAAGACGGCGGGCTCTAGCTCCGCTTCTCTTCAGGCCCAGGTTCGATGCCTGGCGGTGCCAGCAGTTTGTGTAGCCTGGATGTAGCCAGTAGTAGCCTGGGATGTTTCTTTGTGTAGCCAGTAGTAGGCTTGGTGTTTTCTTTTGATTCGGACGCGAAAATTTCCTTGGCTGGCTAGAGTTATGCAGCTTCGCCGTAAAAACTCGGGCAGCTTCGCACTGGTGGCGTGACAACTGAAAAAGCAGCGATGCGGACGGCCCCGCCTATAGCTTATTCTTGGTTCGGCTAAGTGTATGAGTGGTAATGCTTCGATACTCGGTGAAGTTTTCTGCATGCTTCCGTCGTTAGCCCCCAAAAAAGCAATTAACACTCTATCATTAAAGTATGTACAATGTACGCGTGCCCGCCCACTTTGCGGTGATGCTCCAATAGTAGGGGTGACCGCTGCGGGACGAGTGTTTGCTCCACATTTTTGAACTCGTCCGGTGGTCACCGATTAGCATGTGTGGTCTGGCGTGTGGTACGGTAATTAAGACGTTGATAATGTTATCGCTTCTCGGGTTTTTGAATTCTTCATTTTGACATTACTTCTCTTTGCACAGTCAAAAGTTGCACCACTCGTCGCAACAAGCGAGAGAGCAAGCCATCCCGCGACGTGTTTTCAAAGACGTGATTGTACTAGTTGTGCGGCTCCTACGACAGCTGGCGACACTAGTGCCGCCTGCCTGAGCGTGACGAGGCTAAGCTACAGTGAAGCGGTGCGGCGCGCGTGATGTCTTCATCGCTCGGCAAGGTTTTCCCGTGGACGTTCGCCGGCCCAACCACTAGCCTAAACAGTATCACTGCTAAAACACCTTCTTTGCTGCTCGCTTTGCGGAAATCACGACCTAAAGTATTAACAAGAGGGCCCTGATTATCTGTTTTCGGCTATCGCCCAAGTTTGGCGCTTGTATTTTACGGCGATCTGTCACTGCTACGGAAACCCTTCTGTACAACTTCCACCGCATCGGTCCCACTCGCGCCTTCTTGCAAATTTGATGTTTCAGTTCGGAGCCAAATACGCGTCTTTCTACCAAATGCAGATTATATGCGTGGCAGAATAGTAAGCAGCCGTCTGCCATGCAAGAGCCATGTGCCCGATTCTCGCCGCAGAACATAGGTTACTGTATGTTTGAGGGCGAGACTCTGGAAGGGAGTTCCTCGAAATTTCCGCTACACAGGGTGAAGACTTCCACATGGTCGAAATATATCAAGGAGTAGCGTTGATCGACCACAGCGCTCCTACCAGGTTCTATCTGCCGTCGGCGCTAAAGCGTAAGATGATGATAATTATAATTTTTTCCAAGGTTTTCGCAATAGAATTGGGCCATGGCAAATCTCATGTAGCGGCCTGATATAATTTAATATTAGAATAGGCAGAATCTGAGCTAGTTGGATCATCCGTAACCATTGTTCCGAAACCTTTCCATTGTTCCGTAACCTTTTATAGACGAAAGTTCATATTTCTTAGCTTATTACACACTAACCCGAACGAGCGTTGATTGTCTATCGACGCCGGGATTAGGAGGCGTACGAAAAAAATCTCATTCGTGGTTTTTGTGATGGAGAGGTTTCTGTAACAGAAGATTTTAAATAGAGGTCCGACGCTTCCATTTTGCTCTCCTGACCACAGCAAAGTAAACCCGGAGGGCCATTAGTTAACCATCTGACGTACGGACGTCTCTAAAACGGATGCTTTAAATGGTGAAAGTTGCGCCGATGATCTTGTCAGTGCGATAACCCTGGCTGCATAAATAGAGGAACCAATGGCTTAAATGCGAAAGAGGCTGTCCCAAATAAAGACATTGATTAATTGCTTACTATTTAGGGCACGAGAGAACGGCTGTCGGTAATTACCTAGCCCACGTTCCCTGTCAGTACCCTCGCACTTGTTGCTAATTGCTTCGGTGAAAAACGAACCGCGCTGGTTAAGCTCCCATCCCTCCCTGAGCGCTGTAATTATAATTATGGGGACCTTTTCGTCATTTTATATGCCAAGGAAGCAGTGATAGACGACGTGCTCAGTTGGGGAAAAGCTTATATGGGTTGATTAACTACTTAGCTAGCTTCGCGCCAGCTAGCTTCGACGCTAGCTTCGCGCACTTGGCATTCCGGACCCTCTCCAGTGAAGCAGTTCGCCGGGCTATATCCGCGGGGTGGTCAGACGCCGCTTGCTGATGATAGCTCACAGCCTTCCGTTCCCGCGCAACGCTCAGATATGGCGGCCTGGCCCCCCAGCCCTCGTCATTGGCCAAGCTGGCACGGACGAGGCGAATAAGGCGCTCCTCTTAGCCAGGCGTGCGGCAAGACATGTGGTAAGGCGGCGATACAGCTGCGGGGAACGAATGCGCCAAGCCGGCAGCGGCGGGGGCACCGCCGGCTTGGCGCATTCACGGCTTGACTCACGTGATACGTTGGCATGCCTACGGCGCCGCTGCTGGGAAATGAAGGTCCAATTACAGGCGACGGCGAAACTCAGCTCGGCTAGGTTAGTAAGGCTTTGTTTTAAAAACCGACGATTGCAGTTTCTTAAGACGCGAATAAATGACGTTCTACAGGGAAAGCTATCCAGGATATTATTGGGGAATCTACGGCACCTGGTAAAGCAAGTCACCCGTGTCCGTAGGTGACCTACGTGCAACAGACGACGGATCCCGGCTCAGGTTTATATATTAGGTAGACTTTGGCAACTACAATTCAACTGTGCTGCTATGTGCTGTCAACTGCACCAACAAAATAAAAATAAACTCGAGGGGAGTTTTGTAATGATGCGTGTAACACCGTTTCATCCACCGGACGCACTTATCAACACAACTGAGTGACTGGGTGTTTGCCTTGTGTGGTCGCGTAGTTCTAGCGTTGCAAAAACTACCCCAGGAAATCCTCCGCCCGAGCGCCACCTTTGCTCATAGTAACCCCTTTATGTCCACAAATGCTCGCGAGTAAGTCCTATAAAGAACGACAAGACGGCAACCTCCCGAAGCACCAGAATACACATACCAAAGTGGTCCACCAAGGAGGGCGCGGCTACCACGAAGCTATACCATCGTTCAAGGTCGTCCGCTATCCCGCAGGGCCTGAACAGCACCTGACCCTGATGAGAGACGTATTACCCCCATAACACTCAAACTAATATCGTCCCCCACCGAGGCGAAAGGTGATTGATAACTCAGATTACATTGGACAACGCCAGACGTCAGAAAAAATACTGAGAGGGAAGCAAACAGGCTCTGACCCAGCCCAGATTTCGCGTGCCTTCGCGCTTCATCTGTGCCTGTTTTCATTTTGCCGCCTTCACCGTGTTATGCAGTTCTTCAAATCAGTAACGTCTACCAGGTCGCTGAACTATCAACTAAGATGCATTAAAATATTTTCGGTACATTGAATCCTGCTTACGTGCTCTTAAAATGGGAACACTATTGCTTCCCCTCCCGACACTTAGGCAGACTCTTCACTGGTACCTTGTGCTTGCGCTCTTTATTTGACTTTTTTTTCTCCGTCACTGGTTGCCAGAATTAAGTTCATTGGAACTTTTTTCTTTCATTTCCTTCGTGCAACATAACATGCTCTCATCCTGTCATGCAGGTGGTAGCCATAAATTCTAATGAAGTTGCTCGATCGTCGTAACCAAGCGAAGGCGCCAACGTTTTTCCGCCATTTCAATTACCTTTTCTTCACCCAAATCTCAGACCTTTTTTGTTTGTGGGTTTGCTTTCAGAGTGTGATTTTCTATCTTCTATGTATCACTACCATTGTTCGTTGCTCGTGTTGTAACGTGTGATGTGAAGCCTCCAGCGACTGTATCCAGAATTGAAACGTCTCTTCAATGTTGCCGCTTCTATCTGACACTACCCTTCTGAGTAAGGGCCGTACGCAGTTTGGGTTCTTTTTAGCGGCTTCAAGGAATCACAGAGTGCGCGTAATTGTTTTACGTCTAAAATGAAAAAAATGGTATCGTACCGGAGGTGCAGACCAAGGACATATTCTGAGCTTTAGATTCGTCCAAATTCATAGCTCAAAATGAAGGCGAACTAAGGTTCCCATGCGATGGTTAAACAAAATTAGTGGCCTGTTTGCACAACTGTTCCTTTCTGATGTCACAGAAGACCTGCGTTGTTCTCACCAAGCTAAACTCGAGCGCTATATAAGTCACTCAGAACTATTTACCCTGGGCATATATATGGCGCTCGTCAGCTGAAGGCCGAATCAAACGCAAAGTAACGTATATAACTGCTTTATTTGTAGAGTAACCTCTTCAGCCTTCGTATACTTCATCGTCCGTAGCCAGAAGGTCTTCGTAGAGAGCTCCCTCATTATTGAAGACCTGCTCTTCTTTTTCTGCTTGTTCTTCTGGGCGATTTCATTCTCACCTAGCAGCGCAGTGCACTTCCTCATAAGCCACTCCTTCCTTCTGGCGTCCGGATCTTCTTTGGTGGCCCCATCTTCCATGTGCGCGGCAGAGAGTCGGAGAGGGTTCCGCGGCGGCCGCCGTGGTGCCTCCGAGTTTTATGAGCACGGGTGGTTGCCCCTAGATACGCGGAGCGACTGATGTCAGGAGTGTAGAGTTTCTTACAATGTCAGGAGCAAGCGACGGTCGTTTTGTCGGCGGCGCTGTTTGCTCAAACGCCGACTGGCACGTGCGCTCGGTATTTTTAGGGCGCAGCCCATTGGCGGCTGTCTGTGGGCTGAGGCGCGTTGTCGGCGTGCCGAGTGAACGATGTCAAGTGAAAGAAAAAGCGAACGATGAAAGAAAGCAAAGGAGGAAAGTGTCGCGAAATTGGAAGGGGAGGGTGGTTTGCCGTGGCGGCGTGAGCCAGCGCTCTCTAAAAGTGTGCGGTGGGGGGTCCGAGGTGGCAGTATGCTGTGCCCTCACGATGCGCTAGACGGCGCCACCCTTGGCGAAAACGGGAGGGGGGTGCGCGTGACTATGATGCCTGTTCGCTTAAGGCGCAGTTCGCGGTTCTTTCCTGAGACCCACTTCGCGCCGCCGACGCAGAGGCTCATCATCGCTGCCATCTAAAGAACCCACGAGTGAGTGCTGTCTCAGCGCACTGCTGCTGCGCCCAAATATTGCATTAGGGAGTATCGTAATCGCTAGCCAATGCCGAGTAGCCAAGCTTACGATTAGGCTAACTTTTTGCGCCAGCCTTGTCACATATTGCCGCGCACGTGCAGAAAAATTGCTGTCTCCTCGAGAAATACATGTATAGTCCGGCATACCAGAAAAAAATTCCCCGCATTTCCCCGAGGGGAAGAATGTGAAAGTCCGAATGCAGGAATTGAATTTGCGCGGTTCGGTAATATTCGCGAAAGAGAGATCACACACACACACACACACACACAACTACAAAGAAAGAAAGATGCATTTATTCACAGACACCTATTTGTGTTGTCGTTGTACTTGATTGCTAGAGCGGATCTCAGCTTTGAAATTTCGTGTCAGTACTCCTTTAAGCGGGTGCATTAGCCCTTCTCACGCCCGATTCCTGGCCAATCCCCCACGTGGGTATGTGCCATGCACAGACACCTATTTGTGTTGTCGTTGTACTTGATTGCTAGAGCGGATCTCAGCTTTGAAATTTCGTGTCAGTACTCCTTTAAGCGGGTGCATTAGCCCTTCTCACGCCCGATTCCTGGCCAATCCCCCACGTGGGTATGTGCCATGTCAGCGGCCAGGCAGCGCGCACCCATCTCCCCCCGTTGCCAAGGAAGACGAGGAGATTCCTGGCCAATCCCCCACGTGGGTATGTGCCATGTCAGCGGCCAGGCAGCGCGCGCCCATCTCCCCCCGTTGCCAAGGAAGACGAGGAGCGCGCGCACCCGCAGCTGTTGCTATGTGGAAGGACGGCGGTCACCGGAATTCAGGGTCGCTTATAAAGTGCATTCGCACTTAAAACTCCCTCCATTCTTTGCTCTCACCTTTCTTTTTGTTTTCCGTCAGACCAGGTGAAGCAAGGAAAGTAACAAGACCCAAGGTTTGGGGCACGGACGGTAAGAAATGGCGCAAGAATGCGGCCTAGGCGGCGTTGTCTGCATAGCGAAGCCTCCATCAAAAAACCATTAGGCTCGTTATGGCAAGACCATTGAGCACTGTTACTATTGGTAATACTGTCCGTCTCCCTCCCAACCATACTGCATTCTCTTGGTTCCCTTTCTAGACACAGAGCACGCTGCATTTGTCAAAAGTTTAATATTGCTTGCGCAATAGACGCTACCCTGAAGGTCTCACTTCAGCCCCTTTGTGGAATTAGTAAACATGCTTTTCATCAATCTCCCAGTCAACGGGTGTGTTTGCGTTAAACTGGAGATCAAGAACTCTTGGGGTACTGTCGTGGGATAGGTTTTGACTGAAATGTACAGTGCAGCGGCGCAAGAAGACTGCGGCATGTCAATGGAACGTTCAGTAGTAATTCGTCCTTTTCTTTTCGAGATGGAGTTGCAAACCAAGTTTGGTGCTAGGCTGGCTTCTCTCTCTGTCTGTCTGTCTGTCCATCCATCTTATGTATGTATGTATGTATGTATGTATGTATGTATGTATGTATGTATGTATGTATGTATGTATGTATGTATGTATGTATGTATGTATGTATGTATGTATGTATGTATGTATGTATGTATGTATGTATGTATGTATGTATGTATGTATGTATTAAGCCCGTCAGTTAAAAACGCATGCCACCGGAAATTGCCGAGTCCGCGGCAGCCAAGAAATAGCGTATTGCTTGACAACGTTGTGCGTCATAGTGTAAAGACTATCAAGCACAGTCACAGAAGGAACAGATACCGCGAGACCCGGGACAGTCGGTGTGTGGCGCTGAAGGTGACAGCGTTCGATGCGGGTCGTCTACTTCCGGGTTCAATCAAGCGGCGCTCCCTCCACTCGAGCGCTACGACTCGCATTCACCTCGCTCTTAACAAGTCAGCGGGAGGGCCAGTGATCTGCCCTACGCCAATATCCATGCATGCGCAAGAGTGCATAGTCATGCTCGGGATTTTTCAAGTCGTTTAAATTAGCGGCCACCTTAGGGCGTACCGTATGAAATATTGTCTTTGGAGGACAGCGGCATGTGAACGAGAATGAGCGAATACCGGCATGTGAACAGCTCTGGCTTTGGACCGCATAACTACGAGCTGATCTTCGGCTAATTTTAATGTGGTACAGTACTTTGAGCTCAAACCGGCTTCAAGAAACGAAGCTACAAAGGAATACCGAAAAACCTGCAGGAGTTCACAAAGATATGCCTCGCTATTTACAGCGCTGTTACTTACCGATAAGCAAAACAATATGTGGCAGTATGTCAGAGAGGGTTACCAACCCCGAAACATTTAAACAGACCTTGTCGGACAAAACACCGAATAGAAAAGGATAATGGTAAGAACATGTAATGCCAGTATGCATAATACCCCCGCGTCACGACAGAGAGGCTAGTGCAGGCTTTTAGCGCTGCCGGAGTTCGAAATTCGCAAAAGAAAGTGGCTGGAGGAGAGACACGCCTTGCTATGCAACGTCGGCGTCTATTTATAACGTTTAGGCAATAGCCTAATATCAGGCTTACGAAACTTGAAATGCTAATCTCGCATAAGCAATGTGGCTGCAGCATAAGGGCTACAACAACAGCGTCAAATAAAGGTAAAGGGAATGGTCATGTCTCTAGAGAAATGAAATTGGACGTCCTGGCAGTGAGGAGGTCGTCGTGAGTTGCTCTGGCAAATAACAGTGAAAGTATAAAAGTGGAATAAAAATGCCGGAAGAAAGCAACGGCGAAAGGGGCAACACAGCAAGGAGAAAGCTGACGCCATGAAACAAAGATCCCGCCTACGCGACTTCAAGAATAAAAAGATAAAACTTGGTTGTGGGAATTAGCCAGGGAGCAAAAAGGCGGGGGGGGGGGGGGGGGGGGGGGGGGAGGCAACCAGAAGAATCACGATAGCAGCAGTAATATCTCTGGGCGCTTTCGCATTGCAAGCCGCAATTTTGCAACGCAGGCTACGCCCGTTGTCGGTCACAGTACAAAATGGTGTCGCCTGTGCTCCCTCTACTGTGGGCGGACGTGAGAAGAGGTAAGCTCAAGAGGCGTAGATATAAGCGTCGCGACCCGACCATGGCGTCAGCAACCGCAGCAAGACACTACCAAAAACAGGAATACAAATACAACGGAGAGGTCTTGAGTTGGAGGTGGGACCGTGGATGGAGTGAACAATATATTAGTTTCGCCATCCTGTTAGGAAGCAATTCCTTTCCGGAAGCGCAAGTTGCGCCTCAAAGTGCGCTAAGAGTAAGAGGAAAAGTTGCGCAGGGGCTAACTTCAGAAACTCGCTATCTTTCAACGGATTCGGCGAGAGAGGAGACGCGGTGACGAAACGCGTCAATACGACGCCGACAGGCTGCAGCAGCCGCACCTTGACAGAGCAAAAAACTGCGGCATAAGAACGAATGCAAAAAATTGTCCAGAGCCTTTTGCGTACTGTCAACGCTAGACGACGCACAGTGACCGTTGAATTTACAGGCAAGTTTCTCACGCTTAACGGCTGTGTACGCTGCGCTTGTGATCAGGACAGGGGAGAAGGCGGACTATATTTTATAAATCTTGAATGAGTTAATTGTTTGCTTCACATCCGAACTTAGAATCACAAAAGACAACTCCTTTCCCCGGGCGACTTCCTTTTTTTGTACCCCTACGGAAATTGTATTTCCGTCTAACCCATTTATACCTTTCTTTCTCACTGTATAGCCCTGTCTTTGAATGTAATATAGTTTGTTCTGACGTAGGCACAGTACGTAATGCGGTTTCTGCACGTGTACGCATAGAAAGTTATATCGTTCTCTTTTCTTTTGTTCTGCTGCTATTCAAGATACAAGTTGCATTTGATGCTGCTGTGTGCTCTTTAGTGTTTAGGTGCTTGCAGCTCTGTCTAGCTTTCGATATCTGACAGCTTTAACTGATCACCCCCAGCGTGATGTACTTTGTTTAAGATCCAAATAAAGACACACAGACAGACACAACAGGTCAGTGAAAGGAGAACGAGCCTTCGAACTGACTCACAATGCCCAATTTATTCGCCGGGTGATCAGCACCTCCATGCGGATAATCAATTACCCTAAGTTTTGCCACTTGCCCCGCCGCCTAACCCCAAAGCTTCGTCTCCACGATCACGTATACACTGAACGCTACGCGCACTCGGGACCACCTCTGAGCTTCAAGGCAATTTAAGCAGATTCCCAGAAGCGGTGTCTGTCTCACCAAAAAAGACTCTTCGAGGATGCGATGGCCTGAGTTGCCAGTTTTTAGAGAGTAAAGAAAGCGATCGAGAGAGACAGCGAGAGAATGGGTGGTTTGCAAAAATTAACGACGCGAAATGAGAAGCAGAATTGAGGGGATCGACTTCTCTAGAACGTGGCAACCTCGTAAAAGGTTCAGAGAAATCTTCACTGAAACATTTCAGTTTCACTTTGTCGTAAACGAATAAAAGAAGACCGCATCTTTAGCTTCCGGCCCTGTTTAAGCGAGCGAGCAAGCAAGACAAAGCAAAAGCAAGCAAGGAAGCAAGCAAGCAGTAAATGCCTGTAGAGAGGGCTATCTGTCCATCAGAAGATAGGGGGGCGTTACAGGGGCCGTTAAAGAACCAGCTTAAAGAGCAAACCAATTTGTTTTTTTTTATTGTATTGGATGGTCCAGTGTCGCCTTCCATGAAGAGAGAGAGAGCAATAGGGCAGGTTGAAGAAGGCAAAGCAGCGCTAGAGGTCTGTGTTGCTCGAACTGCAGGTGTCAATACTGCATCTAAGCGCCGGATTTTCAGGATTGCGAGTTTTCATTAAGCCGCCTGGAAGCGGTTTAGCGCGGCGTGTTTGTGCACCGGAACCAAGCCTCCAGCAATGGGCATTGCGAAAGGGAAATTTGACGGCAACAAACAAAAGCGGTGAGACAGCATGCCGAAGATAATTATATGCGCGCAAGCACAAAACAAGGAAAGAAAAGAACTCATCGATAGCGTTCTGCTGGCTTGCTTAACTGTTACGTGACTGGGTGTACTTGCCCCTTCATGGTTCCACTGACCTTCTCGATGCAAAACGTTACAGTGGTCGTTAAAGAACCAGCTTGAAGAGCAAACCGATTTTTTTTATTTCTATTAGCCTATCATGTCAAAATTCGCTTGGTAAACAGATTATATCCTATGTTAAAAAGACCGCTCCCCCTCTTGTCACTGAAAAATTCAATCGCTCAACTACAACTGCAAGCCATCAAACATTCCCTTGCTAAAAGACTAGTGGGTGGCTTTGGCACTGAGAACACTAACCACGAGGTGTAAAGTAGTCCAGGCGGAAGAACCTTTGTCCTAACTTGTGGTAGGCACTTAATTCTTTTTATAGACCAGCAGCTTCAATTCCTTTGACTTCCCATATTAAAATAGACCACCAAAAGTCTTTAAAAGCGGGAAATGAGGACACAAAGTACAGAAAAAGTAAAGTGTGGAGAACACTGGAATAGCGATAGAAATGCAACAAAGCGTTCTAAACAGGAAATGTTTCGTTAAATAACTTTAAAAAAAGCAATTATTTATTCTAATTCAATGTCTTCACCCGCCCCATTCTGACCCCAGCTCTTTGCACAGCACAATCACATCCTGCAGACTTACACAAATCCAAAAAGTTTTTCCCTGTATACTTCGGCGGCAATAACGTACCGCCTGAGATGACAAGAATGGGGGTAAGAAAAGACAGCAACTCAATATTGCGGAGATAAAGTTGCAAGCGAAGTCGAAGGAAAACAAAATGCAGTTAGGCGGCCCCTTTTTAAGCGGCGCCTCATCTTGAACACTACACCCATGCACAGAATACCCCGAACTAAAGAAAGGAGCAACCACAGGCGGCGGGTGCTTTAGCTGGAACTGAAAAATCGTCCGTAGAGCCACTCATGAAAATAAATCAAACCCGTCCACAATATCATATCGCCCTTTAATCAATCAGGCACAATAGACGGAGAAAGGGGAAAGAATGCAAGACGATTCAAGGGGAAGCGCTGCGCACGCAGCTGCTGGAATGCAAAAGGCGCTGCTTACGGATGCCTGAATTTGGTAAGGCAAAGCTGAAGGTTTTTTCAACATGTGAACATTTTTGTGGACTACCAGCTCGCCTATATTTAGATTTTCCTTTTTGAAATAAATTGCGACAGCTTCCGCGCGGCCTTCAGCGATAGAGGACGCGTCATAGTAGAATGACGTCTTAAGCGTGATGCGGAATTTGGCATTCCGTCCTGGTCCCGGAAAACTTCCGTGGGAACATCTCTCCTCAGCAGCACATTCAAGAAAGCGATCCTTGTCAAAATCCTTTGTACACATCTATTCTGTTAATTTGATGACCATTGGATATCCTGACCCAGCCATCTGAACATGACGACCCAACGTGCACGCATTTTAAAATATGATAAATCTGTTCTCATACTTTTGCCAACGTCCTATGCAGTAAAGTGTTTGCAGAAAAGCGGTAGGCCTTCAACGAGCATTGAGCAGAAGAAGAAACGCCTAAATTAGCCTGACAAACGTTTCACCTCCGAGGCACGGAGTAATTAAGAGGTTACGTGATCACGGAGAGAGAGAGAGAGAGAGAGAGAGAGAGAGAGAGAGAGAGAGAGAGAGAGAGAGAGAGAGAGAGAGAGAGAGAGAACGTTATTTAGTGGTCGATATTGTTCAGAGGGTCAGCGGTCGAGCCCAGCTTGGACCCGATGGTGGCCCCCTGTGGCCAGGCCGTTCACGGAGGTGATTGCTGTGGCGGACCTCTCTGAAGCACTGGAGGTCCCGCACGGATCACTAGAGCCACAATCGCCTTCTGGATGTCCTTATTGGGGCTGAGCAGTGCGGCATCCCAGTCTGATTCGTTGTGAATAAAATTGTCGGTCTGCATAGTGGGGCATTGCCACAACATGTGTTGCATGTTGGCTCGGACTCCGCAAAATGGAGAGAACAGGCTGTATAAGCTAGGGTGTATTCTGCTGTACAGTGCTGCGGAAGGGAGGGTGTTCGTCTGGATTTGACGTAGTGTGGTCCCTTGGTATCGAGTTAGTGAGGCGTGCGGGCGTGGGTAAATGCGTCTCGCATCCTTGTAGTCAGTTAGGACTTCTTGAAAACCTAAGGAGGGGTGCTGAGAGCAGAGTAGTGGCCGAATGATCTGAGGCCTGGCTGGTGAGCTCGCAGGCCAGCTCATGAGCCACCTCGTACCCCTCCAGGCCCGAGTGGGCGGGGGTTCAAAGGAGACGTATGGGAAATAAGTGCGGAGTCTCGGGGATGGTGCGTAGTATGCGAGCAGCTGGGGGACTGCACTTGCCGGTCGTAATGTTTCGCAGGGTGGTCTGAGAGTCCATTATGATGATTACAGGCGAGGCACTGCGAGCGATTTGTACACAGAGTCGAGAAGCCATACATTGCGCTCTTCAATGATATATACAACAGGTGCACGGGAACTATACGACAGATGCACGGGAAATATACGGCTCCATCAAAAAAATTGTAAGTTTCTTATTAAAAAGGGTGTTCGTCAAGGGGACACAGTGTCTCCGCAATTATTTACAGCCTGTCTGGAGGGTATGTTCAGAAAGTTTAAGTGAAGGAAAACTAGGGTGCGAATCAATGGGAAATATCTCAGCCACCTAACGTCTGCAGATGACATTATCTTGTTCAGTCAAAGCAGCCGGAAATAGCGCATTCTTTGCCATTTCTGCTCGAAAAGTATGATTGCAGGAATAAAAATAAACGTGAAAAATCAAAGCTAATGTTATATCAGTATGCAATATATGGAACGTGACTTTAGAGTAGGTAGCGAAGTCTTGGAAACTGTAAGCGACTACGTCTATCTTTGGAAAGTCATATATAGGTGCTAATCCCAACCATAAAAAACAAATTTGCCGAAGAATAAGCATGGGGTGATATCCTGACTACTAAGCTTCTTCTGTCACTGAAGAAGCTGGTATTTAACCAATGCCTTCTTCCAGTAATGATTTAAGGGGCACAAACGTGGAGTCTCACTAAATGACTGGAAAGAAAACTTACATGAGCCCAACGGGCTATGGCAAGAAGAATGCTAGGGGTCACGTGGAGGGATAAGAAATCAGCTGCGGGGATTAGGGAATAGACCCAGGCGGAAGGCATTCTAGCTTAAATTAAGCAAAGAAAATGGGCACGGGCGGGTCGCGTCATGCGCACGAGGGACAACCGGTGGACCATCCGTTTGACGGAGTGGCTGCCAGTAGACCGTAAACACAGTATTGGTCGGCCAAGGACTCGATGGGAGATGAGCCACAAAATTTTTTTGGGGGGGACGGAAGGACTCAGAACTCGATAGACGTGACCGGCAATCTTTAGGGGAGTCCTTCGTCCTGCAGTGGACACAAGCTGATGATGATGATGATAAAATATTTTACCGATAGTAGTTTACTAGAACCTAGAACGGCTTACTGGCAAGAACTCGTTCTTTGGGCACCTAACGGATTTCCTTTTTGTTCGTACATACTAACCGGCAAGAATATGGCGTCCACGCTCGAAGTCGACAAACCCTCCGGCGGCAGCACCCAGTCAGACGGTGTGTCAGATGTTCATAGCCTGGATTTGGTATTTGATATAAAATCACCTTTTCGTTTCGAGATTTAAGTATTCGTCCATTCGGAATATACACCCATCTAACGATGCAGCCAGTAAGTTTACCTGTGTCTTGCAAGTTTCCCAAGCCAAAGTAGTATTCAAATCATTCGCTATTTTTGCCCCCAATCACGAGTGCGCGCCGTTGGTGTCTTCTATGTCATATAACTTACAGAATCTACGCTGGCGAAGCAAGAATTCTTCTCCCATAGTCTTCCATGATTAGTTTAACAAGAAAATAATGTTGATTTTCTGTCTAAAGATGGGAACAATTTACCTCACGCCACCCCTAAAAGCAGTTAATGTACACCATGAAAGCCAATGTGTGAACATCATGAATTAAGGCTGAAAACAATGTTTCTGAATTCAATATTAACGCGCGCTGCATATTTAGACGAGGGACGGGGACAGTGAAAAAGACGAAACAAAACGATGGTGCGCTAAATAGCAACCAGTTTATTGAAAACTGTAGGGTATATTTATAAGCAGGCGATGGTGAGTGTACATTCACAGATTAAACATGATATCTCCGTGCGCGTTCAAACGCGATATCTGCGTGACCGTGCGCTCATGTGCCATTGGGCTTTTCTTGCATTATTTTTATCTCCTTTTCTGTGAGGGCTATTGTGGGCACGCTGACACAATTGTCAGGTTCCAACGACAGCATCCTGAAGGCCTCAATCACTACCCGAACCATTCGGTCTTTTGAACGTGATAGCACATTTGCTTGTTTCAGCTTTCGTTTGCATCCGTATTTTGCGCAGTAGACGGCAAGGTGACCGGGCGATTGCAGTTGATTTCAAGCCTTGTTGGGCTCTCGCAATCTGTCGTTTAAACATCCGTCCGTTTGCCCGATGTTTAAACGACATAATGAAAAAATGCGCTAACAGGACGGGACTGAAGGAAGGAAACACAAAACAGCGCAGACTAGCAAACTGAGTTTATTGACCACAGCATATATACTACCACTTATCGGCACGTGGGCAATGAACAGGGAAAGATAAAACACACATCACTAAACGCACAAGCAGCCACATATCGGTCAATAGTCCAGGAACGCGATTTCTTTGGTCGATAGGGATATCGACGCAACGCTTATGCAATTATCACCCGCATGCGCAATTTCTCGTGCTTCTATAATCTCCCGCGTGAGCGAGTCACGGCTCTTGGCAATCACCTCGGTTTTGTTAAAAAAGGGGTAGCAATTTCTACAATCACGGCAATGAATAGCTAGATGCCCATTGTTAGATGCACACCGACCAACTCCGACTTCACAGTCGACAAATTTGTGGACATGTTTTACACCGCAAGATCCCAGCCCTTGTGCTGTTTGGTTTGGCGATATCGCTTTTTCCGACATTGGCTTTATATTTGAAGGCGCTGAAAACACAACTTCAACACTGTGCTTGCGTGGTACTTTTTTTAATCTATGCGATACTTTATGTACGTATGGTAGCACTACGAGGTTCTTTTTGTGTAGTTCTAATTTTTCTTTTGGCTTCTCATTACGTTTTTTGAGGCATTTATCGGCCACAGAAACCAGCACCTGCTTGGTGTATCCGCTGGACCTTAGGTGTCCAATTCGTATTTGCAAACTTTCCGAAGCGCTGGGGGGGCATGATTTTTCCACAGCTTGCATCATGCTTTTGTAGATTTCGTTTTCTAAGATTTGAATGACATGAGTCAAAGGGTAGCACACCCTTCTCAATTCTCGCTTTATAGGCCCAGCATCTATGGTCGTCTTGAAATCGGAGGTGGCGTAAAACACGCGAACCAAATTTGTCGACTGCGCAGTCGGAGTTGTTTATGAAATTATATTTCCCTGCGGCGAATCTTACATCAATGCTTGCAATCAACTACAATCGCCAGGTCGCCTTGCAGCCCACTGTGCAAAATGCGGATGCAAATCCAAGCTGAAACAAGCAAATGTGCTATCACGCTCAAAGGACCGAAGGGTTCGGAAAAGTGATTGAGGCCTACAGAATGCTGTCTGTGGAACCCGAGAAATGTATGAGCGTGCCCACAATAGCCCTTACAGAAAAAGAGATAAACATAATGAAAGAAAAGTCCAATGGCACATGAGCGCACGCGCGTGAAGATATCATGTTTGCACGCGCACGGAGATATCATGTTTCATCTATGAATGTGCACTCACCATCGCATGCTTATAAATACCCCTACAGCTTTCAATAAACCAGTTGCTAGTTTTCGCACCGTCGTTTGGTTTGTGTTTTCCCTGTCCCTGTCCCTCGTCTAAATATGCAGCGTACGTTAATATTGAAATAAAGAACATCCTAACTAGCCCCTAAACAAGCCTTTGTTAACAATGTTTACGTCAGACTTGGTTCTTAATTTCTTAGCGCTGTTTAAGACTCCAGCTTCGTTTCCTCTCAAGCCAATATCCAGATAACCTCACCTTTTTTGTAGGTGCTTTCGGAAATAACTTATAGATGGAATTTCACACCAAATGCCAAAAGTTAACATTCACACGCAAGGCGGTGACTCGAACGAGTAACATCACAGTCACAGTCGTTTGTTGGGTCCTATGTTCTAAGTTGTTTACACCACAGAACAATGCACTCACAGTGCGGGAGTGCTGCACTGCCATGTATTCTGCAATCGGGCATCTCGATAAGCGAAGGTCAAACCATACAATAGCAACGCTGAAGATTACAAACAACGCGTGGGTATAAAAGTATCCTGACTTCTTAACCGAAGCACAGAACAGTCGCTACCTCCACAAGTTACCCAGCAACTATAAAAATCAAAACGAATATCGTTTGGAGCAAGGTAAGTGTCAGCTTTTTCCTTGGCTTAAAGAAAGTGTAAAAAATCCCTCGGGGAGTAGTTGGGCCGTTGTGAAACATACACGCATAACAAAGGAAAGACGTGCCGCGGCAGACGGCATCCACCGGAGGGGGGGGGGGAGGGAGAGAGGTTGGGGTGCATGTTTCATAAGGTGAGCCTGCGATATTTATCTACGGGCGTTATTCTTGTCGAAGCAGCCTTCGTCCAAGTGCAGCTGTGCCTACAAACCGGAAAAATGCTCTAATCTTGCGACGCAATCACTGGCCTCTTACCGCCGTCCGCGTGCCTGGCACCGTAAACGGGAGGATATTGCAGCATTAATTTTTCTTCTTATTATTGTTTTCTATTTACTATAAACCCCAAAAATGAAGCTTCCAGAATATGCACGCCACCACGCAAACATCGCGACAATTGCGCCGACGACCATGTAACCACACGCGCCGTGTTAGCGGCTGATCATGACGTGGCGGCGGTTACGTGCTGGTTTTTCTTGCGACGCTTCTCTTTTCGCCACCCCTATTTCCAGCCTATTTCCGTGACAACAAATTTACCGCGCAATTTTACGGAAAGATGTTATTAATTATATACTTATGATTTAACATAATTACACGTAATCTTTCAGGCGCGTCAAGCAATGTCGTGGTGTAAGAGAGATTTCACCACCAAACAAGGGGTTTATAATAGTTTTCACTCTACATAGTTCGGTGCATGATTCGTGTAATGTGAAACATCCGTTTTAACAACGGAGTACGGACCAAGGGTTACTAAAAATGGCTTCAAGAACGACGCATTGAGAGCAACGACAATTAAACGGTTGTATGCATCACTTGTAAAATCGCAACAAATGAGCAGTAAAAATCTATTAATACAAGGCATTTTCCTTAAGTGGCACGCGATGTCTTGCCTATTTACCCAAGGTGTCCAAGTGCCCTGACCAAGAAGATGTGACAAGTGCTCCTAATTTTTTTTCTTTTGAGCTCTGTTTTTGAACTACGGCGGAAATGAGGCTATTGTCATAAGAAAGAGGCAATCTGCGATCATCTTCACGCAGCACATTCATCATATGTACATATTCCGCAGGGGTTTCATTCCGATCCATCATGTCACTGGTTAACAAACATTTAGGTTAGCCATACTGACAGTAACCATACTTGTAATCAAAGAGTAATTTAATTTTAACAACCATCAGCGCAAAATATCAATTTTTAAAAACCAGAAGCATTCGCAGTTTTGAAAGACTTGTCGGTAAATTCAGCATGGTTTGCTACGAATGTTTTAAGCGGGGCTCACCTGATAACATTCCTGCGGGACTTGGAAATTTAAAACCCTCGAGCTTAAAAAGCAACGTCCACCGATACAGAAAGTACTACAGATACTTGAAAATGTTCCTAACAGCCTAGTTTGCATCTAGAAATATATCAATTGTTTACTGAAAGAAAGAGTAAACAAGAAACACATTTTGGTATATCTAGTTTTCACTAGATGGCGCTAGCTGTCAAGCACGCGAGAGTTATATTTACTTCAGTGCAGAAGGGACGTAATTCCAAAAAAAGCAAACTAGGCCACTTTTAGCATTTTTCTAGATGTGCAAAACTTTACGTAGTTTCAGAATGGTTTTTAAGCCCGTGAGTCATGAAATAGTAAGTCCTGTGGGAATGTTAACAGGTGAGACCCCCTTAAGGAACCATAAAGAAGCACACGAAGTACAGAAAGTAAAGATGCTCGAGAAGCAATATTACTTTCTTTGTTAACTTCTTTTTTTTCGTTATTCTCTCTGCGAACCCTTTGAGAGCTAACATTTCTTTTTATATCTGCTTGGCCTTTCGCAGCCATGAACGTCACCTTAGGAATCACCTTTCTGGCTCTTGCTGTAGGGACATGTGAGTTGGAATGATGTGATACTACCGTGCTAAGAAGATATTTTAGCCCTAGATATATACAAGCCACTCACATGTAGGTGGCTTCATCAAACGATACGTGTCGCGGCAGGATGCTGTAAGACAAAATGTGGTTGTTAGAATGAATACCAAATTTTCCGAAAACGCTCGAAGAAGACATCTTTAGCTGTGGATTGCAGGCTCAACGCCAAGATAAGTGTATCTGTAGACGCGAAGCCGTTTGTGCACCATGCGAGATGTGTACTAGTTACTAACGAGAAGTGGAAAAAAGTTTTAAAATATTTTCTTCCAACATGACATCACCGAGTGAATGCGCTATTTTTCGTCGTCATACCGCTGAAGAAGTTCTTGGATATTTTGCTTTGTATGTGGCCTGGAGTTCCCAGTTCAACCTTAAAAATTTTGGAGGCTTCATTGACTGGAGCATTATGCACGCCTGTTTCACTAGAAAATTATGGCCCTTTCAGTTAAGTAAGGCTGTAAACCGCAAGAGCCAGACAACAGATTTGATAGTGCGGGAGCGTAAAATATTCTGACCAGCTTGGAAAATACTGTGTAAAGATAGTTCCTGCCACTCCTACAAAGATCCCCGCAAGATGAAACGTATTAATCAAAGCCTCTTATACGTTTCGTATAAGGTGTTGTGGAAGCCGCAGTGGCTGGTGTGTAATGTGATTTTGTTTCAAGGTTTGGCATAAAATGACCTGCCCTGTACGGCAATTAGCCACGCGTTATTCGTTCACAAACCACGAGATGGAAAAAAACTGCTGTCTTCTGCGGAGCAACCGTGTCAAAGTACGCTTTCTGTTCACGTGTGAGGGCGGAGTTTTTTGCATAATAGGCGACTAAGTGCGAGTGGGCAGATGCGATACCAGCTTTCAGGTCTGACAGGGGCATGAGGCGGGGTGACAATAATGAAGACTCGAAGCCTTCGGGTAGCGACGTCCTATGATCAGCGGAGAGAATACTGATCAATTTTTGCGTATGCAAAAGGCACATCTTTTTCTACTGAATTATCACCTTATATTAGTGCATTGCAAGCAATTCATAATAAAATCTTTTTACATAAATCTGTGCATATCCAAAAATTTCCACGCACAACATTTGCAGAGCCCGAGACTGACACAATGAATATGTGCTAAACGCATACCCTGTGTTTTTCTTTCATATCCTGTGATTCGTCAGATGCCGCGGCCCTGTAAGTGATACGATAGCTTTCCTTTTATATCGCTTGATATTTCTTACTCTAACTTCGTTGTATTACACTGCTGGATAAAATGGGTAAGTTTTTTCTCAACTCTTCGTATTCTGCAGAGTCCCAGCGCCAGGCAATCAGACGCAGCCAATGCACAGACGTGAGTACAGGTTCCTTTAAATCGATAACAAAATTGGACATTGCTTTTATTGACATTCGGTGCTACTACGTCGAGGTTGTAGGTATGTGTTAAAATGGCAACATTCTGTACAAAGTAAGCCTATGCCTCGAATATTAACTCTGAAATAGAACTTTGTAGAAACATTACGGTTGTAAAAATATGCACGTGAAAAACATGTCCATGTTAAAACTGGTCGTCAAATGTTGCCACCAATAGAGTTACGTCGGAAGAATTACAATTCAGGAAAACGGGTTAGGACAACTCCAGTGCACTATAAAACAGAGATCAGAGTTTACGTTCAATGTTATCTGTGTAAAAAACAAAGGGGAAGACTATAAAACGTCTGATATTGTCATCATAACAGTAATGCGATAATGGGGAAACGTGGGCAGGGCCAACATTTGAGGGGATGAAAATATTCCTTAAGTTAATTTTTCTGTCTGTTATTCGCAAATATTACCGCGAAAATCTGGCTTCTTGCCTAGAGCTCCCGCAACATCGTTCAAAAATAAATTGCAGCTAAGTTTCTCTCAGCATAATTTACAGGAACAGTGGATATCTGTTTTTCGGGAGATTAATGTGCGCTTCATGGTATTCGGAATTGTTAAATGTAAGGCACATTCAAAAACATGAGCTGATTCTGCACGCAGAGAAAAAGAATTTTCTGTTTTGCTGTTACAGGGGGTTTCTCTTTACCAGAAGAAATTTGAACTTTTTTTGTTGAATGCGCCCTCGTCTGCGTATTCTAAAGGAAGTTCGGAATGTATGGTCAACAAGTTGTTTAACAAAAAAGGAATCAATATACTATTTATGCTTGTGTTCTTGTCCAACTTTTTTCATCAGAATTTTAATTAATCTGATGCAGTTGTCGAAAATTAGAATTCAACATAAATTTTAATTTCATCATCATCATCAGCCTGCTCAGGTACACTGCAGGATGAAGGCCCCTCCCATTGACCTCCATCCACTCCTGTCCTGCGCTGAACGAGTCCACAGTTTACCCCCTATTTTTTATATTTTATCGCTCCATCGGATTAATACCCGTCCCCTTCTTCTAGACCCATTTCTTGGTATCCACTCTGTTACCCTAAATGTCCACCGGCGCACACTTCGTCTCAGCACATGGCCAGCTAAAGTACTATCGATCGGCGTCAAATGAAACTCGAACACGAAAATATGAGTTTGAACGCACAAGTAGCGTGGTTTCTTTCCATGCAAACCAAAATGACGCGTGGATTAGTTACAAAAACAAAGTTGGGAAAAGTGTATTTCCAAATATACCAATAGCGTACCATTATATGAACTCTACGAACAGTATTTTTCAATTTTGCATCTTCTGGTTCATATTTTCGTGTTCGCGTTTCATTTGACACCGATAGTACATTTATTTTTCCTTATTTGAACAATGATATCTTCTATTCCAGTTTGTTCTCTGATCCAGGTAGCACGTTTTCTGTCCCTGAGTGTTACTCCTAACATTATTGGTTTCATGGCCCGTTGAGCCCACCAAAGTTTGCTTTGTGGTTGTTTAGTAAGGGCACCAACTTTCAGCTCCGTATGTCATAACCGGCAGTGTGCACTGGTTCTGAATTTTCCCCAAGCCATACCTATTGTGCACTGGATTTCTCTCTCGTCAGCCCTAACCATCTGTCCGAGGTAATTATATCTTTTTACTTATTCCAGTGTATTGTTTCCAAAGCTGAAGAGGACGCTTTTGGCATGCACATTCCTCATTGCTTTAACTTTATTCATATTTATTTTTAGCCTCACGGCCATGCTTTCTGAATGCAGTTCCTCAGGCACTGTTGGCGGGTTTTCTGCAGTCTCACTCAGCATGACTACTTCGTCCGCAAACATCAAATGGCTCAAGAATCCCCCCTCTGTCCTTAATCTTATGTTTTACCATTTAAGCTTTCCAAATGCCCTCTCCACACAGGCTGTGAAGAGCTTTGACGAGATGATATCTCCCTGTGTTACTCCCTTTCGGATCGGGAATTTATCGCTTTGCTTGTAGAGGGTTATCCTGCTCGTGCATTTCTAATATATTGTCACGTGTTTTATAAGAAAGGACACTCTTGTGTAGGGGATACGCGACGGCCACTGAAAAGGAATATCCGGCTATTGTATAGGCGGTCATGAAATTCCGTCATTGCCTTTACGGCTGCCCGTTCAAGGTAGTGAGCGATCACCACTTACTTTGTTGGTTGGCCAATTTAAATCCCCACTGGTCGCCTAGCCCGCGGGAGCCTGCGACTTCAAGCATTTCATCTGACTGTAGTCTACAAGTCAGGAAGGCATCATTCCGATGCAGATTGCCTGTCCCGAGCCCCTGTTGAGCACTCTGACACGACCGGGGCTCGATAAGGAAGGACACTCTTGTGTAGGGGATACCCAACGGTGATCGACGGCGAGGAAGAACGAACAAAATCATCATCTTCGGATGGCGCACGCTGGTGCATGGCTCTCGCAGCTCAAGCGCTTTTAGGTTAGACCCTTCGCTGTCGCTCTTGGCTTTTCGGCCTCATTAAACTACAAGGCCACCATCCCCCACCCAAAGCACGTATTTACTGTACGCTACAATATGTTTCCTAGAAGTCTTATGTAAGTCTCTTCTGTACCCTGGTCTTTTAGTGCTTTTAGCACGGCTGCGGTGAGTATGGAGTCAAACGATTTTTCGTAGCCTATAAATGCCATGTAAAGGGGTTTCCGGATTTAGGCATTCCCGGATTTTTCTGTCACTTGATTGACAACATGGATGTTATTCATAGTTTAGTATTCTTTCCTAACCCCAGCCAACTTTAATGGCTGTTGGAAGTCTAGGGTGTCACCTATTCGGCTAACTATAACTTTGGTAAAAAGCTTGTACACAACCAAGAGCCCGCTGATGGGTCTCTAATTCTTGAAGTCCTTGGGATCTCCTTTCTTATATCTCCTAATAATGTCGGCATTTTTTCTGGCTAGGGGGACTTTATGTGTCTTCAAGCATTTTCAAAACGGTACAGGAAGCTTTTCCAGTACCATATCTCCTCCCGACTGCAAAAGGTCCAAGTTTATGCAATCGTCTCCTGCACCTGTTACACTTTTAATGTATTGAGAACCTTTCCTATACGTCCCCTTTACTTACTAGTGGCACATCGCAAGTTGAGCTTCCACTCTCAGTAGTTTTCCCTAGCCTAACATTGTTGCCAGACAGCCTGGTGTAGAGTCGTTCTGCTACGTTTATTATTTCGTCCAAGTTGTGCGCAATTTTGCGCTCCTCGTCTCTGAGTGCGCACATCCTGACTTTACCGATGGCTAGTTTTCTCTTAGTTGTTTTCAAGCTTCCTCCTAATTGTAGCGTTTCTCGATCACTGCCATGTTATATGTACGAATGTCGTTTGTTTTACTTTTCTTAATGAGTTTCGACATTTCTACTTAATCAGTATGACCTGCCGTGCTTGACACTTTTATGCTCTGACGTTTAGCAATTAGTTCCTATGTTTTCTTAGTTTTTCAATTTGTTTTGTTAGTGTTGTAATTTTATATTACCTATCACCTATAAGAGCCGAGGATTAGCGATAACATTCTATAAAGCATTGTATCTCTTCTTGACACTTGGAAGAAAATTGCATGGCATTTTTTTTTATACTTTGATACCATATGGCATTGCACTGCGAGTGGGCGGAGGTATGCATGATTCAGCAAAAGTTGCGCCCTTTCCAACGTTCTCATCTCGTATCACGATTTTTTCAGACGATGGTGCCTCGTTGTTTCAGAAGACAGGAGGGAACCTAGAGTCGCTAGGCAAAATACTCCAGGGGCAAGCATCACCCCTCACTTTGGAAGAGCTTGAGAGGACCTTCAACACCCTCAAGGACAACGACGCCGGAGAACCTGCAATTATATCCTCCATCATTGCTGGGATCATCAGTAACCTTGTTACTACACGGATTCCCGATGGCTACGAGGACTGATAATACGCAGTTCCGCTATCCTGATGTATGTTCTACGCCAGTACACAAACATTATAGAACAAAACACTCGAGCGCGACTGCGGTGTAAGTTATTAACCAGGGAGGAATGTGGATACACCTCCCTGGGCAGGTTTGCATACATCTTGCGTATTGAATTAGGCTATGGGGGCTCGTAATATCACGCCATATATTCGAATCAGTTTTAATCATCATACCTTTGTGGCACAAGAAAAGTAGAGAAAACAGTTTGAAATATTGCCACTGCGGCTACACTGTATTTCCCGAAAAACCAAAAAAATAACAATATCCTTGTCTTCTGGGCAGTTTGTGAGAAGTTCCCGTGTAGTTCCTCTCTGCAGCTGGTCCTGATATTGGGTTTTCGTAATAAATTCTCTTTCTTACAGACAGCCGAAAATTATCGCACCTAAGTAGCCCAAGAAAGAATATCGTATTAAAATTAGTTGCAACGAACAGTGGCGGCGCTTCTCGTCGCAGCTGATTTTATAGACGAGAGTCTCTCTCGGGCTACTTAAGCGCGAAACTTTTGGGCTGCCTTTTACAAAGAGAATTTATTATGACAACTTAATATCAGGACCAGCTGCGGAGAGGAACTGCACGGGTCACCGCCAAGTAGTTTGATGGACATAGCATGCACTCTCTACAACTGGACAACTCTGTCTGTCCCGTGATTCATTCAATCGACCAAAAGGGAAAAGAATTCTTCAGCGACAGGCTCACATGGGCAAAATATTTTACAGCTACCGAACCTGGTACCACACTTCAAAACTGTGACATTTTTTTAGGAAAATAAAACATTAGATATATTTGGACCAAGACAAAGCCGCTCTTGTTCTAAAAAAATGACATTGGTTTAATTATTTCGACTGAAAAAGAACGCGTTAAAAACGATATTTTAACCACAAATACAAGAAATGCTCTGGCTCCGGCTTGGAGATCGTGGCTCACTCGCCAAGCCGAATAATGACAAATTCTACCTAGGTGTAACGCGTCGGCACTGCGAACGCTGAAAAATTGAAATGCATTTATCAAACCTCCGTTGCGTTTTTATGAGAGTACCCAGACAGGAGGGGAGCAGCATGAGCGGGGGGATGGGGGAGATAAGAGGCAGTTACGTGGCAGGGGCTCCCTGTTTCTCTTATGGAATTGCTTCCATTTTATTGAAGTGCCGTTTTGATGCATTTTTATCGAATTAAGTTGCAGCGGTTGCCGAAGGACAGACGGGGCGGGACACGCCCGCTACCGCACCGTGAACCCTAACTGGGGCCCCCGTTCATTCCTCGCTCGCGGCAAGCGCCGCACTGGCGGCGCTTGGCCAGCCCTCGACGGTGGTGCCTCAGCCCCAACGCCATCACCCTTGGAAATTGTCCTTCAGCAGCAGCCGGCTATCGTACACTTTGAGGCACCGCCACAAAGTCAACAGAACAGCGGCTACACCTTCTTTCACGTTTTGGTATTCGCCGTAGCTAAGTGTGCGCCTTCACAATTTAGCACTTGAGAGCTTGTTTGGGCAGCTGCTACCTTCTTGATGTTGTCATTCCCCGCATGTCGAGCACCTTGGTTTGTCGTGGTTCGGATATTATTGGTCCTTCCGGTGGACCAGCTTATGACATGTCTCGCACGTGCATACACGAGCCTTGTACGGAAGTACCCGAGCGGTGAAAGACCTGAGACCAATTCGGTACGGTAGGCTCTTGCTTTGAAAGGTAAAAACAGCTGTACCCTTGTTTCCAAGTGGTCGAGCGCTGACTATATTTCCCTTTCTGGAATAAAGCTTCTCCATCAATTGTTCAGATGTCATTCCTCTCACGCTTCGGATCATGCCCTGGATTTGCTCCTTGTGAGTAGCTTCGTAAGCTTGAAACGCGATAGGTTTCTCGTTCATCGGGAGCTTCTTGAGCGCCAGGAGAATGTACCGCGTTTCGTCGTCTGCTGCATCCACGGCTATCTGGTTGCTTCTGTAAAGGTATCGTATGACGATATACGGCCACCGCTTCGCATCAGCTGGTTTGCAGATTGCGAGATGGCCCGATAATTCCTCGTCTGTGTCAGTGAAGTTATCTTCCACGATCCTTCAAGGCTGACATGGTTACAGCACAACGGTGTGCATGTATTCTGGTCGGCCCGAACTCGACTCCTGGGTATCGGCTCCCATTTGCTTCCTACGTCTGTTTCGTGCTTCCTGCCATTCAGTCTAGTCAGAAGCTGCTTCTTGGGTCATGATCACCTGATATGACTCGTATGAGTTGTATTACGCATCCGTGACCCCGTTGGCGTGAGCCTTGGTACCAACGTCGGCGTAGTTAGGCTTAGCCTCGTATACGGCGGTGCTGTGCTTGGTTGGTGAAGTCCGCCGCGCTCGCTTCTGCCCTTGCTTGGCGGTCGGTATTATGCGCACGGCAGGTGTAGAAAAGGAGTTGCGCTTGCTTCAACTTCTGCTTGTTCAAGGCCCGCCAGGGGCGCGAAGGGACTGTTGTGTGGTAGCAGCACAAGTACCGAGTTCGGCCCGGCGATGAGTGTTATACTCCAGGGTACGCCTAGTGAGGCTTCCGAGCTGGCGGAGTGCATTGTACGGAAGGATGTAAATACATATTCTCCGAGGCTGATTCATTGGACGAAACTCCGAGTTGGTCCATGATTTTAGCTGGTGCAGTAGAGACCGGAATTGTGGACCTCGGGCCAACGGGACTGGTGAAACGCCGTAATCGACGCAGTCGTAGCGAGGTGCAGTCACCCAGTCGCGCCACCCGGTGGCGCCCTCCGAAAGACGAAGAGAACACGTGGCACTACTGTAGTTGTATTCTAACTGTATCACAGCATGCAACGTTCAACTTCATTGTGCATTTTATTTTTCCTTTCTTCGAAGGCGGAATTCCTCTGTCCACCTTTTCGCGCGTTCGTTAACGTGTCTTGGTGTATGTTTGCTCCACACGGATTTAAGCCAAGCTTCTAAGCTATGGCTCTTCGTATCTCCGATGTCAGTGAACAAACACTCCCATGATCTGCGGGCGCACAACAAATAGTGCCACCAGGAACGAAGAGCTTGGATGAAGACAATCCGAATAGCTCTCAGTGAACTGTACCTTCCTTAGGGGAGATCGGCGTAAACGCAAAGGAGAAATAAAATCGGCCCATACTTTTCACCTAAGTTCTGTGTTACCCCTATGTCGTGTGCTAAAAGGCTTCGCTGGCCTACCATCTTCCTTAAAAAGTGGTTGATTGAAGAAAGACTCTAAAAAAGCACTTGCATATCTAAAGGATATCAGGTACAAAGGATTCAGGTTCATCAGCGATTTTTTTCTTGTCTCCACGCAATGGGGAGGACCGGACCCAGCAGGAATAACTGCAAGAACCCCAAATGTATAACACGCACGTGCGCTGTGATAGCACCTTTCTGTCATCCGCAGGTGAGCACCTTGTTCTCCTGGGTGGCGCTGCCCGCCTTGGGTCGAGACGCCTGCTTAATACCCCCCCCCCCCCCTTTATTACCATCAACTACGATCTTTCCCTTTCCTCTACGGGTTATGCGTGAAACAAGGAAAACAGACCTCCATAAAGGTATTACTGGCAGACGCACTCGCCTACTTCTAACAGCCGCTCACAGATGTGAAACTTTCTTCCCCCTCATTCTTTGCAGCTGAAAACGTGTCGCACTGCAGCCTTTTGATCAATGCGCTTTCTGGCTTACCATAAACGCGCAATTAGATGCTGCTACGGAGCCGCAACAAATTATTCCAACGAACGAAGTTTTTTAAACCGGGAGCATTTATTTAAGCCAATTCTAGCATCTTTCTTAAGAATTAGCTCTGCTGAGGAAAACGACAAAACGTGCATAAGACGTCGTTGTTGTTGATTCGCTTATTCTCTGCATATTTTCATTGAAATTTGGCGGCCAGATCAGGCCAGAGGAAATTCTTCTATTTACGCTTATCGACGTTGCATGTTGTTCAAAAAAAAATACACAACAAAAGCACTAAGAGTACATTATTGCGTGTGCATACGGAGTACATACATATTGAGGCCACTACGACCGGTTGCCCTTATTTGAACGGCAGATGAGTTTCCCCGCACCGCTTCTCGTATATGTAGGCGTGCTTAAGTTTGCCAAGAGATAAGGTTTCCTATAAAAAGCCCTGGTGTCACCTACTTATAGGGGCGAAAAATGTAAAGCAAGAAGCCCCTAGCTATAAAACAAAGATGTGTCCCGGGCATCGCCTGGGGTGTATAAAGACGTTCACTGACAAGAAAAACAACCAGAAGAATACCGAAATTCAGCCTACTTTCTTCTCTTTCGTTTTCCCGAAGTTTAAAATTCAATATCTCCAGTGTGTGTCCAATCGTAGTGTGTGCTGACCAGTCAGACCTTTTTTGGTTCGTTAGGCAGAAGGCGCTTCCTCCTAACTTAATTAAGCTACGACAAACAAAGATTCATGATTGTTCCTTTCGAATAAAAACTGTGTTATGCACAAAACAAACCTAATTGGGCTGCCATAAAAAACAGCGAAAGGACAGGAATAGATATTTTGTAATATAATCACCATAAACCACCAAAGAAACACCCTGGATAGGTTCTTTTCATGCATAACAAATATTTACGAGGTAAATGAATAAGCTTATTGTCAGCACCAAAGGGCAAGCCTTAGAACGGTAACCAAGCATTACAACAATAAATGTAATATTCCTATTTTCCCATTTAATTACTTCAGTTTGGTAACCACAAACGAAATTACTCGCCGCGTTGGCTCAGTGGCTACGGCGCTGTGCTGCTTAGCACAAGGACGCTGGTTCGATTCCCGGCCGAGGCGGCCGCTTTTCTGATGGAGGCGAAAAGCAAAAGCACCCGTGTCTTCGAGATTTCGGTGCACATTAAAGATCTCCAGGTAGTGCAAATTAATCCGGAGCCCTTCACTGCAGCGCGCCTCATAACCTGCGGAGTTTCGACGCGTTAAACCCCATAATCAGCACACGAAATGGCCGTTTCAAACCGTGAGTGCCGGTTATAAAATGGGCTCAGTCCTCTTTGACAGCTTCGCGGTGAGCTGCACTGCTGTGTTAGTCTGAACTCTCAGCAACCGCAAGTTATTTTGCGGAATAGCTAAACCATTGGTACTTGAAACACACCGAAATTTGCGTACAGTAATGATAACGTCATTCGGCGCGTACAGCCGAAGGAGTACGGCGCCTCACGATCATGAACGGGAGCATTTTATTTGGCTATGCTGTAGTATTTTGCTACTTGGGCAGGCTGGCGGCAACCTCCAGCAAAGGCGGTGGTCGCTCACAGCGTCACTCGCCGCGGTATGCACGTAATGGAAGCTGCACGAGCAGAGATCCCTCAGTGGACTGAGGTGGAAGTGGTGGCGCCATCTGTCGCCCCGCGGGATACCTTCACCTGGCGTGACGAGCATCAACGGAATTGCGAGCAGGTAAAGGACACCGGTGTTAAAACCCAAAAAGATACATAATGGTTTTAAAACAAAGCCTATTTGCTGCAACAATCATTCAGCCAACGTACAAGCGTCCAGTCAACAAATCACGAAACAAAAAAGAGGGATGCTGAATTAAAGAAAGGAATTGTGGTTTTCGTTGCTTAACCCCGGAAATCAAGGAACGAAGACCTAGATGAACCTACTAACTGGGGATGATATTGCAGAGGTGAAAATTTTAGAACCACATAGATAAATATTTTTTTTTAAATCTTCGACATATACGATTTCGTGTGAGGAGCCTGAACTCATAAAGCGCCTTATACTGAGAGCGGTAGAAAGAAGGGAGCGCGAAAAGGACCGATGACAATACAGTTAAACCTGGGTATAATGAAGTAGACAAAAATTTGCATTTTTTGTTACATCCAGGTTTTAGTTACATGCAGATTTCGAGTTAAAGCTCGCATGAATGAAGCAGAAACGAAACCAATATGCTAGACATCAGTGATGCTGAACTCGCCCTTGTTCAACGATATACTTCACACTGAAAAACTGTGTGATTGGCGCCTGCTGCTAGAACACGGCCGCCGTATTACCAAATGTGACTTGAATATCACTTTTGCCTTTTGATAGCTTCCGGTACTTTAAAGCGTACCAAGAACCAAACTTTTGCGAAAGGGCGCCTTTTCGCGAACTCTGTGCTCTTTTCCGCACTCAAAACTGTTGAGGGGATGCTAGCTTGTACACTGTACCGGGCGGTGACGTTCTTCTTTCTCGCTGGCGGACACGACCTTTAAAATATCGTGGTTTCCTTGAAAAGACAAAACTTTTCTTTTTCTGACATCAGAACTCATCACCGACGAACTGACACCACAGATATCAGTGGAGACGGGCGACTACACGCCGACATGCAGGCCGAGCACCTAACCGACACCCCACTCACACGTGGAAACACACGGGAGATTGCGGTGCGGGCGATATTCTCCAGATTAGTGCACTTCGCCTGTCGATTAAAAAAAAAGACAAAAAAACATTGACTCATCAGCGTAGTGAACTCGTTGCATCAAGGTTAACCATCGCAACCTTTTCGTTACGTAGAGGTCGCAAACACATGGTGGAAATGGGGAAATAAAAAGCTTCGTTAAATCCAATAATTCGTTACATATAGGCTCGATACATCCAGGTTTAACTGTAGACCGTCCTCGTTTTTATTGGAGCAATCCCCTGTTTACAAGCAGGTCTCGAAGGCGGTGCCTGGAGCGTCATGGTTTCAACTTGCCCCGTGCATGCTGCTTGGTACGGCGTTTTGCAACAACCTTCTGCACTGCGGTGATTTCTACGACTTTCTTTTTATTTTAGATTCGAACTTCATATACGTGGACGTCCCATTCAAATACAGACTTTTCCGTCCGCCACAAGTTTGTGCAGGGGCACCTCCGTTGACAGGCAAACTTTCCCTGCAGCGGCACTAACCTCTGGCTGCCGTTATAGTTGTTGAAAACATGTAATGAGAAAAGAGGGCGAGGGAGTTAGGTAAAAAAAGTTCGGGAAAACTTGCACTCACGCGCAAAACTTGAATAGCGAAGCTGCTGTAGGTGAGAATGGCCGGACACACATTTAAGTTTTGGTATCATTGTTTATATGCATAGTTGCCGTGCTAGTAATCGTAATCATATGCATTGAAGAGGTCGTCGTCTTTTTCGGGGTGAGTGGTGGATGGAAAGTCATCCTCAGCAATGTAGACATCCACCAGGGGCGGTATTCTCGTAACTGTCCCTTTTGAAAACGTCCCTTTTGAGTCCCTTTCATCGTGACGTACTTCCGGTTAAGCAATGAGCGTTGGCAGTAGGTTTGTTGCGCTTGCGTTACGTCACTTCCGGTTTTTTGCTTTTAGCCAATCAGGGCTCGCCAAAAGGGACACTTTTGAAAGGGACGCAAAAGGGACAAAACTCGAGAATACCGCCCCAGGTTTTCGCTAAGTCGCGCAAGGTTTGAACCACAGAAAAGCAGCAGGATTTCTTTATACGCGAGCAATGAAGGACACATCACGACGCATTTGCACAAATTTGAAATTGTTTATTTAGATGTTCCGTCATCGCTGAGCACTGTTCTAGTAGTAGTCATCGTCATATGCATCGATATCGTCGTGTTCCTTATGCCGAGCATTACATGCGAGGTAGCGCATGGCGACAGCACTGAACTTTTTTTTTTGCTAAAGACACTGCGGCAGCCGGGGATTCTGCGGTCGCCGCGAGGCACGTGCTCACGAACGCTCAGCATTTTCTCGCTCCTCGGGGTTTTTGCCAGATTTATTTAACACGAAAGTGTTTTATGCCCGGGTACACGAAGATCTGACCAGCGTCATATCCGTCATGGAAATGACGTTGCCAGAAAAAGTTACATTGACGCGGCTGCGCCCGGGTTCGAGCCACGAACTCTCTCGCCGCAACGGGAGGTACACAGCGCTCCGCCCACTACGCTAAGAATCCAAGCGCAAGTAGGTCTATGAACCCGCCTTATATCTTTCCAACTACTTTCTTCATTCAGATGCCGTCTCGGTTAAGGGAAGCGAAGCAGTTCATTATGACACTAATGAGCGCCGACAGTTGGCGCCTCGATGTCAGCGTTTTCGTGTACGCGGGTGAGTTGAGGCACCCTCCGCCACCTACTGCTTTCGGTTTCGTTTTCGGTTCCGATTCGTTCGGACGGATTTCAAGGGGCTGTGGTTTCAGTCAGATTTACGCAATCTTCCGGCGCGTGCAGTCCAGTGTCTAACGTTGGTGCATCTAACGCTGCCATACCGACGTATAAAAGAAACAGGGATGTGTTAGTTCACATGGATGCACAATAAATGCTCCTGAAGGCATTTTTCCTTTTCGTGTTTTTCCGATTCCTATGAAAAAGGCATCAACCACATTGTTTTTTTGCTAAAGCCACTGCGCGTTCCTGGAACGCTCGGCTGCCGCCGCGAGGCTCGCGCTCACGAGTGCTCCGCTCTTTCTTGCTATTTTTTCTCCAAATGGCGAACTTACGGCTTGTGCAACAGCTCTGCTGTTAAAAAGTGGAGCGACGGGTGGCCATTCCATTCCGGTGAGCGAAGCGTGTCTACCCGCTTCTCGTACGTAGTGCACAAAATCGGCATAGAGTTTTCTTTTGCGCACCCGGGGCTGCACTTCACCGACCTCGCATTATCATCTGCACGGACAACGAGACGAACGAGCGTTGAGCACATGTGGGACAGTCAAACCTAAAACGGCAAAGAAATTATAGTGGGATTGCCGACACGGGCATTACACCATGTGAACGGGGGCTAGCCCGTAAGGATTTTAAACAGTGCTTAAAACAAAAGCCGGTTAAATTCGCCTTTACGCACTTTGCAC